>NC_045764.1:134662603-134965633 GCF_008692025.1 Phocoena sinus | reverse complement strand
CTATCTTTGGTAAACCAAGAGCCCTGTGATGTTATTGCTTCTTATGGAATCAGTATTTACTGAATGCCTTTATTTGTGTCTGGCAGTGTGTGAAGAGCTGGGGGAACAAGGATAGTAAGACACAGTCCATGAAAAGTCCAGAAAGAGTTATGGACTAGTGGGAGAGGAAGTAAATGGGCCATTTCATCAGAGAGACACATGGGATCCAGAAAAGTAGCATCTAACCCTGCCAAGGTTAGAGATGTTTCTCCAGAGCCGGTAGCATCAAACTTGAGGCTAGAGGGTGGAGTGGAGGTTAGTCAGGTAAAGGGGAAAATGGGATGAATGCTCCAGCCAGGGGAACCATGTGTGCAAAAGCCAGCAGTGAGAGATGGAGTAGTTAAGTATGGCTGGAGTGCTGGGGACACTAGGGAGGTGAGGGCTGGGGTTGGTGGTGTGGGAACATACACTGTAAAATATGAGGTTGATCCTGAAGGGTCTGCTAGGTCATGCCAAGGAATTAGGACTTTATTCTGAGGGTATTTAGAAAGTCATGGAAGGGTATTTTTTAATTAATTAATTTATTTATTTAGGGCTCTGTTGGGTCTCCGCTGCTACACGCGGGCTTTCCCTAGTTGCGGCAAGCGGGGGCTACTCTTTGCTGTGGCGCGCGGGCCTCTCACCGCGGTGGCTTCTCTTGTTGCGGCTCACGGGCTCCAGGCACGCGGGCTTCAGTAGTTGTGGCACGTGGGCTCAGTAGGTGTGGGATCTTCCCGGACCAGGGCTTGAACCCGTGTCCCCTGCACCAGCAGGCGGATTCTCAACCACTGCACCACCAGTGAAGCCCATGGAAGGCTATTTTGCTGAGAAGTGATATGATCAGGGTTGAGTTCCTGGGAAGGCTAGACTGGCAAGGTTAGAGTCAAGGGCTGGTGAACCAATGCAGGTGAGAGATGACCGTGTCCTGGACCAAGGCTGCAGGAGTGAACGTGGAAGGGGGAGGATGGGTTCCAGAGGTGTTCAGGGTGGGGAAGCAGTGGAACTTGGGGGTTTGTTAGAATTTTAGGGATGAGAGAAAAGACAATGGTTGAAGCTGACCAGGGTCCTGGCATTTCTGAGGCCCTGTAGATATCCTGGAGTGCAGTGTCGCACCTTCCAGAGAAACGGACCCTGTGTTATCCCAGCAGATGCAACCTGAGAAAAATAACCTACAAGCTGCAAAAAATGTGTAGGCAGCTTTAACTTTCTACAGAATGTGTGTACATATGTGGTCATTCTTTGTAACTTTTAATAGTAGGTTCCAAGTAAAGAACTTTGAATTTAATAAAACTTAATTAAACATTTGGGAAAACCCTCCAAATCCCTTTAGGTGATTACATTACTTTGGGTGCGCCCCAGGTATGGTTATTATCTGGGATCTGACTGACTCCCTTTCCTTGTAAAGACTAACATGAGAGTTTCTTATTCTTTGATATGAAAACCAAAACTCAGGATCTTGTTTTTCTCTCTCTCTCTCTCTTTTTTTTTTTGCAGTACGCGGGCCTCTCACTGTTGTGGCCTCTCCCGTTGCGGAGCACAGGCTCCGGATGCGCAGGCTCAGCAGCCATGGCTCACGGGCCCAGCCGCTCTGCGGCATGTGGTATCCTCCCGGACCGGGGCACGAACCCACGTCCCCTGCATCGGCAGGCGGACTCCCAACCACTGCGCCACCAGGGAAGCCCCTCTCTTTTTTTTAGGCAATGAAATCATTTATTATTCATAAGAACTAATTTTATACACTTATGGAACTGCTTTCTAATCTTTTTTTTCTACTTTTATTGACATATAGTTGACATACAGCTCTGTATATGTTTAAGGGGTACAGTATAATGACTTGACATACATATACTGCCAAATGATTACCCCAAGTTCGGTTAACGTCCATTTCCTCATATAGTTAACAAAATTTTTTTTTCCTTGGGATGAGAAATTTTAGGCTCTACTCTCTTAGCAACTTTCACATATACCACACAGCAGGGTTAACTATAGTTATATTATACAATACATCTCCAGTATTTATTTATCTTATAACTGAAGTTTGTACATTTCCACCACCTTTATCCAATTCCCCACCCGCCCCTGCCTTGCTCCCCTAGGATCTTGTTTTTCTTGAAAACAAAACCAAGAAGCTTCTCTCAAGGCTGGACCATGTGAAGATGATGCTGGGATTTGGATATGCAGCCTGAAGAATCTCATGAACAATGCAGGTTCCATGTCCCTTGCTGAGTGTTTCTGTGACCTTTTGACAGTTGTCATGGATGATCATCAAGTAGTATATCTTCTTTAGCATAGGAAAAATAAAGCAAGTTTTTCATGGTTGCCATATTAACACAAGGCTCGGTTCTGGAGCGCTCAAGGCAACAATGTAGAATTGAGGAAATGCAGAAAAGCATAAGAAGAAAATAATTATCACTTCAGTCTCACCACCAGAGATAACCATTGTTAACATTTTAGTCTATATTTTTCCAATATTTTTTTATATGTAGTTATGATATGTTATATAGACATACTTTTAATTTTATAATTTACATGCTATCTATTGCCTCCCTATAGCTACAATTTCTCACGGTTGTTTTAAAAGGACTAAAGACAAAGAAAAGAGCTCGTGAAAATCCTCCTGTTGTATG
This sequence comes from Phocoena sinus, assembly GCF_008692025.1. Lineage (NCBI taxonomy): Eukaryota > Metazoa > Chordata > Mammalia > Artiodactyla > Phocoenidae > Phocoena > Phocoena sinus. Next base: position 134,962,988 of record NC_045764.1, on the reverse strand, counting down.
TGAAGGAACAAGCTGGTTTTTTTTCTCATTAACATTTATTTAACATTTATTTGGCATGTCATTATCAATGACTGCCCAGTTACCTCAAGACACTTCCATATGATATAAATGAAAACATAGTTGAAAGAAGAAAAACCTCCATAAACAAATGCTGGTGGGCAAATGTCATATTCTTGTGCCCAAAGGGATTAGAGAAGGCTTTTCTCTCTTTGCCTTTGCCACTGAAGCAGAATTGTAAGCTTTTATAATTAGACAGTAAGCCCATGAGTGTAGATGATATGTAGTATTGTGAGAAATATTGGGAAAAAAACACACTTATTGATTAAAGGCTCATTCAGGTCAAATCTTTTGAATTTAATTAGTATTTTTATATCAATTATTATTATAGTGGAAATTACTTCCTTGGGTTTTTCAAAGTGTGTGTGTGTGTGTGTGTGTGTGTGTGTGTGTGTGTGAGAGAGAGAGAGAGAGAGAGAGAGAGAGAGAGAGAGGGAGGGAGAGAGAGGAGGGAAGGAGCTCTAAGTGAGCATATCCTTATGTCTAAACTGGGACACATATGAGACTGAAAGGGGAAACTATTAATAGTTATGATGGGACAACAGACATAAACTGGGCTGGTCCTGGGCAAACTGGGACCTAAGGACATCCTGGAGAGAGTGTATCAGACACCCTTGGTACCACTCCAAATCCCAGCTCTTATTCCAGCCACTGCAGCAGCATCAGTTCTGCAGAGATGTCCACCAGTGTGAGCAGGTGCAACCTGCCAGCACCTCAGGTTTGCTCTGATGTCATGGAATGGATTACTCTGGGGCCTTGCTTGGCATTCACACATGTACAGCCTGGAAATGCAGGAGGGCTAACCTGGTAGGTCTTAACCAATGGGGATGGAAGCCAATGGATAAATGCTCTCACCATTTGTTGTTCATGTAGCAGGTTCTCAGGCTCATTTCATGAAACTCCTCAGAATGTTCCTTAGGAGGGATCACCCATTGTCCATTGCAGTGCACCTTGAAAACTCATCCTTGTACTGGCTTTCTTCCTTCCCTGTTTCACTCGATCTGCACGCAATACTTTGTCTCAGGCTCTGCTTTCGGGGAACCCAGGCTGCCATAGTTGGGACAGGAATTTTGAAGCGGGCTCACTGGTCGGAGGTAATAAGGACCCCATTGTTGGTGGGAGGTGGAGTGGTGATACCTGGCCAGCAGCGTCTCAATTATTAAGACCCATGGTGGATTGGGATGGGGTGAAGGCAGAGGCAAAGTATTGAGTTGTGTGGTAGTTGTGGTCCTTAAGCAGTATGGGAGCTCTGGTAACTTTAAGAATTGAGGTGGCTGGGATTTTAGACTACTTTGGAAGCTTTAGAAAAAGAAAATGAAGAAAATGACAGGCTCAGGTCAGTCCATTATCAACACAGGAAATGTTGTGAAAGATTAAGAGATGCCTCTATGGGAGTGTTTCAGGAGTCTCTCACCTGTGTATTCTGCTGAAATTCTGATACTCAAGGTCACCCTCCAAGCGAGCAACCTAGACCCTCCAAGATGCTGGCCAAGGGTGAGAGAAGTCTGAATGGGTGATGGAGAGGGAAGAGGAAGAAGATTATTATGGTCTTGGGATCCGATGCAACAGCAGCGATGTTTTTGCAGAGATTGTGGCTGGCGGCCAGCTTGAAGGGGACTATCTATGACACAGGGAATATAAAAGGAGGGGGGCACAACAAAGTGCAAGAAATGGATGGCGTCAGACACCTCCTGGGCAACGCTCCAGCTCCTCTTGCTCATGCCACCACTGTGGTCACCAGTTCTGTGCAGGCTTCAGGCAGCTTTGTGTGGTGCAGCCTGACAGAGAGCAGCCTCGTGCTGTGAGCCTCTCATTTATCTCACACCAGAGTGTCCTGACACCACACCATGGGAACCAGATCAGTGCTCAGGCCTGTGCAACTCACAGGTAGGAGGGAGTTGACACGTGTGAGGCCACCCTTGGCCAGTCGAATGGGGATGGATGGAAAAACGCTTTCCTTTTCCTCTCACAGGCAGACAGTTTGGAGTTGCAATTTATAAGGCTCCTCAGAAATCTGGTGGGAGTGGGAGCTAGTCACCCGTAACAGTGGCCAACCTGATGATGCGTCCTGGCTAATCCTTTCCCTCCCTCACTCTTCTATCCTCCACCTATACTCCTGTTCCCCGAGATCACATTTTCAAACTAACTACTTCATCGAGGACTTTGTCTCAGTTTCTGTTTTGGGGAAAACCCAGATTAAGACAGTGAGAGAGAGGGACTTCCCTGATGGCCCAGTAGTTAAGAATCCGCCTGCCAATGCAGGGGACATGGGTTCGAGCCTTGGTCCAGGAAGATCCCACATGCTGCGGAGCAACTAAGCAACTAAGACCATGTGCCACAACTACTGAGCCTGCATGCCACAACTACTGAAGCCCATGCACCCTAGAGCCCATGCTCCACAACAAGAGAAGCCACCAAAATGAGAAGTCCGCAACTGCAACGAAGAGTAGCCCCTGCTCACCACAACTAGAGAAAGACTGCGTGCAGCAACAAAGACCCAAAGCAGCCAAAAATAAATAAATAAATAAATTTATTTTAAAAAAAGACAGTGAGAGAGAGAGTAGATGAGTTGGGGGTACAAAGCAAGAAAACACACTGTGATCTGGTATTAAACTGCAGGAGTATTTCAGGACATCAGAACCCAATTTAGTATTATGATATCTCTAATAATGAAGATGACATATTTAGGCCACATGCATCCTTGTCAGAAACTCTGTAACCAGAGGATATAGTGATTTTAGAGCTGGAAGAGTCCTTGAATCTCATTTTTAGCTTAACTCCTTTATTTTAAAGAAAAGGAAGTTTATTTAGGCTGTGGGTATATTCCAGTACATCTGATAAAGGGGATTTTACAGTATGTCAAACCATCCAGTACTAACCAAAATAATGATGAATATTCCCCAAAGTGTAAAATTATGTACCTAAGAGTCTTGAAGACAAAGGAACAGTAAAAACAGGGTCAGGATAAGCTTCATTGAAGGCCATGTTCAAAAAGTACAGAAGGCGGGGATATTTGAGAGAGAACAAACCTTTCCAGCAGAGAGAACTCTCTTGGACTTGTTAAAGTTTTGGCCATGAAAGAAGGGAACAAATGCATTCTGCATGCCAAGTGTTTGACACAGTCATGTGAGTTGGGCTTTATTATCTCCATTTTATACAGCAGGAAGCTGAGACTCAGAGAGGTTAAGTGACTTTGTAAGATGAGTTGTAATACAAATACTTTTGATTGTATTCCTTCCATTCATATCTCCTCTGACAGAGGACAGACCCAATTTCCTCTGTCCTCAGCTGTACTCGAGTTTATAGGCAGCCTTGTGAGGGCTCTACGCAGAGTCCATCAGAGGTAGAAAGAGACCACTGATTATTTCTTTTGGTCTCTACACCCCAAAGCGCCTATGAAAGGAATAATTCAATCTTACATTCAAGGCCAATTTAACATGCCTAGCTTCTACCTTTTTCTTCCCATTCCCAGCTAAAAGTATTTACTAGATCGCTGGTGATAACTTGAGAATAATTTCATTGGAATGGAAAGGATAGTTCTTACCTAGAGTAAAAAGCAAGTTTTTGGCAGGCAAGGTAGTTGTATGAGTCAAAGTCAATGAATATATTTTTACCAATAGTGGCAAATTTAAAAAAATAGCATTCTTAGTGCTTTTGATACGGGATTCATTCATCCATGAATGAATGAAATACATTTTCATTCATTCATTCAAAAATGAAAATGAGGGCTTCCCTGGTGGCGCAGTGGTTGAGAGTCCGCCTGCCGATGCGGGGGACACGGGTTCGTGCCCCGGTCTGGGAAGATCCTACATGCCGTGGAGTGGCTGGCCCCTTGAGCCATGGCCGCTGAGCCTGTGCGTCCGGAGCCTGTGCTCCGCAACGGGAGAGACCATAACAGTGAGAGGCCTGCGTACCACAAAAAAAAAAAAAAAAAGAAATACACTTTCACTTTTTTTGAGTGCCTAGAACTGTGCTGTTTACTATGTTCAGGAGTAGCCACACATGGCTATTTAAATTTAAATTAATAAAAATTAAATTAAAATTCAGTTTCTCAGGCATACTAGCCTTCTTCAAGTGCCCAAGTAGCCACATGTATCTAGTGGCTACCGAATTGGCCAGAGTGGATGTAGAACATTTTCATCATCACAGAACGTTCTATTGGACAGTTCTGGCCATGCTGGCCACAGTAAGATAAATTCTGGGGATACAGCAAATCGAATAGATATGGTCCCTACTTCATGAGCTCCCATTTTAGGGAAGAGAGAGATTAAAATATGCAAATAAAATAATAATAATATATGGTAATAATGCCCTTATTTTGTAGAGTGCTGTCACCTGAGAGATGTGAAGAAGCCACTGGGAAGAGCAATCATGGCAGAGGGAAGAGGTGCAAACATCTTAAGAACTTTGCATGTTTCAGGGAAAGGGAGTAAAGAGAGTGTGAGGGCTTTGGACATCTGGCAAGAAAACTGGCCATCAAATGATATCATACAAGGAAGTTTGTGAGAGAAGAACGTCATAACAGTATTTGAGAACAATAATTTTTTTTTAAAAGTTAAAAAATTTTAAATTGAAGTATAGTTGATTTACAATGTTGTGTTAATTACTGCTGTACAACAAAGTGATTCAGTTATATATATATATATATATATATACATTCTTTTCTAAATATTCTTTTTCATTATGGTTTATCATAGGATATTGAATATAGTTCTCCGTGCTACACAGTAGGACCTTGTTGTTTATCTATTCCATATATAAAAGCTTACATCTGCTAACTCCAACCTACCACTCCCCCCCTCCCCCAACACCCTCCCCCTTGGCAACCGCCAGTAGAGAACAATAGTTCTTTTTTTTATAATTGACAAATAACATTGTATTAGTTTTAGCTGTACAAGGTAATGATTTGCAATATGTACATATTGCAAAATGATCACCACAATAAGTTTGGTTAATAACCATCACCACACATAGTTACAATTTTTTCTTGTGATAAGAACTTTTCAGATCTACTCTCTTAGCAACTTTCAAATACACAATGTAGTATTGTTAACTAGAGTCACAGTGCTGTACAAGCTATCAGCAGGAATTATAACTGGAAGTTAGGGAACAATAGTTCTTAATCTATGCTTGAGAATCACCTGAGGGCTTCTTAAATCACAGACAGCTGAGTCCCGCCCCCTGAGTTTCAGATTCAGTAGGTCTGCTGGGGCCTGAGCCTCTGCACTTCTAACAAGTTTCCAGGTGATGCTGATTCTGTTGGTCTGGGGCCTGCAGTTTGAGACTCACTGATTTAGTAGATGAAGACGTGAAAGCTCAGAAAGATGACGTGGCTAGCCTGAGCCCCCCAGCCAGTTGGTGACCAGAAAGAAAAGGCAGTGGAGGGAAGAGAGAAGAGGGCCAGAGAGTGGAAAGTTTGAGATAGCTCTCAAACACGTCTTGTTTGCTTGCAGTGGGAGGGGACAGACAGAAGCTGCACTCAGCAATTTTGACATGGTTGTAACGACAGGCAAGCAGGAGCTCACCTTGGCGTGGTCTATAAGGATATTTCTTTCAATATGGCTCATTTCAAAGGAGCTTCTTTTCCTCCAGATTTATTAATCAAGAACACGATGCTGAGGTAAGTATATGCTTGACTCAGCTGATTTAAACCTCTCCATGTTTCTTTAAAATTATCGTGTAGAAAATGCCAACTGCTATTTCATGCCTAAGGCACATGCCTTAGAAGTGGTCAGTCATGGATCAGTTTCAGATACTATAAAGTATTCCATCACTTTCAAACATGACTGTTTCCCTCTCCCCCGACCCTCTTCCTGACTAGAAGACAAGACCATTAGCTGTAAAGGCCACAGGCTTGGGCGGAAAACATCAGAATAACAACACTTCATATTTGAATAGCTACCTGGAGTTTAGCATTGTGTTTCTAAACTTGGCTGCACATCGGAGCTTTTAGAGCTAACCCGCCCCAGCCCTATCCTCGGAGGTTCTGCTTTAATTGGTCTGGGTTAGGTGCTGTCCACCAGTATCTTTAAAACTTTCTTGAAGATTCTACAGTGCATCCAGGGCTAGGAATCTATGGTCCAGAAAAATGCTTTTACATCAGATGGTAGAAAGTTGATTTAACACGAGTTCTCAAACTTGAGCCTGTATCAGAATCACCGGGGGACTTCTTAAAGCACAGGGGCCCCCACTCCCAGACTTTCTCATTCAGTAGGTCTGGGTGGGGTCTGAGTATTTGCATGTCTAACAGGTTTCCAGGTGATGCTGCTGGTCTAGGAACCTCACTCTGAGAACCACTGCTTTAGTAGATGGTTCTCAAATTTAGTAGGAATGAAAGCTCAGAAAGATGACATCACTGGCCTGATTACACCCAGTTAGTGGAAAAGAGAGGCCCCTGCAAAAGTCTTTAGGCTGAATTCTGGGCTCTTTACCCCCTACGGTGCTTTGTGCCTTTAGATGCTTCACAACTGACTCTCTTTGCTGGAAGTGAAACCATATGTATCTTTCCCCCAGACTTCTTGTCTGCACAGTGCAGGTGAGGCAGTTTCTAGCTGCATTGTGGAGGTGACCATCTACCTTGATGTGTGACACAGTGACTATTGAGTTAGCAGCTGTTCCTAGAATTTTTCTTATGCAGGGAGAGAGAGCTTTGTTAAAGGAAATGCGTTGAAAATCTACTCTCTGTTGAAGCGGGTGCAGGCACCAAAGCAGCAAAGAAGAAAATCAAACTGCCCTGCTTTTTATTCTTGAAAAGACGAGGAAAAGGCAGTGAGAAGAGGGCAGGACACTAGACAGTTGGGTTCCGTGTGGGGAGAAGCAGCCAGTGACAAATCCATGGCGGGAGAGTGTCCAAAGTTCTTTTAAAGACAAGGATGTTTAACGCTTAGTTGCAGTTGTTTGTTCCTTCAGTGGAAAGTCTATTAAATATACACATGCCTTTTGAAAAGTGTTTGTGAAAATCAAACCCAGGACTAAGTGTGCTACCGAAATCTCGGACCCTGTACAACGGCACCAGATCAAAGTCACGGAGACAAGAGGGGCTTTATCTCTTTGACAAGCAAAGGAGGCCACAGCAGGCTAGTGCCCTCAAGACTGTGTCCTCCCTGAAAGGGTTCAGTGAGTAAAACTTATAGTGTTACAAGCTCAAAACAGGGTTCTTGATAAGGATCGGGGCAGGGGTGGGCTGTACATTCTTCTCTGCTCCTGGAACATTTCAAAACCATCAAGGCTGGTGTCGGGAGGTTCAGAGATGGGCTCTGGTGGTCTCCGGCGTTATCGTACTGTGATCTTCTCTGTGGAATGAACAGTGCTTACAAAGAAAAGGAGTGTTAGGGAGTGATTCAAAGGGGAAAAACACCAGGTGCCTGACATAGCTTTAACTAACAAGTGATTTACTTTAAGCAATAAGGTGCAAAGGAATCATTAATGAAAGAAAAGAAAAACATATGGAAAGAAGTCGTGCAAGTGAAGCATAAGGTGATGGAGACCTAGCTGGTCTGGCCAGTTTTAGCTATAACAAGTTTCATGTTTAGGTTAGCATGACCCAGAACACCAACTGGGCTCTATGATGGAGCTTGGAGGCATAAAGTGAGTTATTTCAGCTGCAGGCAGAGTTCAGAGCTAGGGAGACAATGGGACTCACCAGAGCCTTGGAGGTGATTTGGACTTGACTTCCACAGGGTGTGGAACAGGGGGAGGACCGCAGAGGGGCAGGTGGTATGCTGTAACTCATCCAGCTCCCACAGGGGTGATCGAGTTTGGCTAACGGCTGGGTGACAAGTGGGAGGATGGGCCTGGCCTGGGTGAGAGAAAGGCTTCCGCTGTTAGGTTCTTAGGCCTCTGGACAGGTCGTTCTCAGTGGCCCTGACCATTCTGAGAAATTGAGGTAACCTTGATAGTCTGGGGAGAAAGCAAGGCCCAGTACATAGCTCTGACTATGAACCATATTTGTCTAAATGGCAGCATCTGGCAAAGGACTAAAGGATTTGAAATCAGGATCTGGACTCTCTTTCTCCTGTCATTGGTAGCCTTATTTGGTGCTTTCACCAATGTAGATAGTGATTTACCATGTGGGTTCTGGAGTCAGACTGCCAGGATTCCTAATCCCAGCTTTACCATATTGAGCTGTGCTAACTTGAGCAAGAAATTCAGTGTCTGCTTCAGCTAGGGTCCTGGCAGGAAGCGGCTGGTACACTCAAAGAACTGAACTGAAGAGAGTTTAACAAGGAGAGCCACCCTCCTCTCTGCCCCTCCACCAACCCCAGGTTGAGGAAGGTTCAGGTAACCAGGGATGGATGGTGAAGCCCCCAGGGGCTAACAGCAGGGGGAGCCATGGTCAACTTCCTGCCAGAAGGGAGAAGAGGAAGGAACAGAGTTACCTGAACCTGGGGTGGGGGGGGCATAGTAGGGTGGGGCCCACACTACCGGACCAGAGCTGTGGTCCAGGGGCCACTGCCAAAGCTAGTCCAGCAGGAATGAGGAGGGGGGATAAATGCCCATACCTCCCTTCTGCTGGTCTCCTGTCTCGGTTCAGTGCCTGCCATTGGTCCAACTCAACTGGAACCACGGGGGAAAAGGCCCTGTTGATGCAGTCACAGAGGCCAGACAAATCAGTGCAGAGCAGGGAGCAGAACAGGTATGGAGAGTCAAACAGTATTACAGGTCCAGCTTCAGTAAGCCTTAATGTTCTCATCTGCAGAATGGGGATGCTAATAGTGAGGGCACTTACCTCACAGGGTCATTGTAAATATTACATGAGATGGTACATGTAGGGCTTGTGTTACTGAACACAAATTCACGTGCCTGGTGCACATGAGGCCAAAAAATACTGAAACGTTGGAGTTTGGAGCAGAGAAAGGTTTATTACAGGGCCACGCAAGGAGCATGGGTGGCTCATGGCCCCCCCAAACCCCAAACTCTTCGAAGGGTTTCAGCAAAGCATCTTTAAAGGCGAGGTGAGGGAGGGAGGTCGCAGGTTGCGTGATCAGCACTGCACACTTCTCTGACTGGCTGGCGTTGAGGTAACGGTGGTTCACATGATCCGTCCTTAGGCCCCAGAAGGTCATGATCATCAAGTAGTTAATTTCTTCCATTTGGTGGTATTTTTTAGCATCTGAAAAACTCAGGAAACATGCATGAGATACTCTTATCTAGGTGCTTCAGAGAGGGACTACAGCAGAGGATATGGGGGTGGGATCTGTCCCAGGAAGGTCCCATAGGTTCCTGCTTGGTTAAACTCGGAGCATGGTGTCTGGCCCACAGCACATGCTCCATTGTTGTTAGCTATTGTTATTATTCCATTAAAGGTAACCACTTAGGCTGCAAGGAAGGGACACTGCTTTTGGGGACTGTAATCCTCATTCCAAGAGGCTTCACCCTCTAGGTCAAGAAGGCTCCTGGTTGCAGAATAATCTAGGTAGGCTTCTGTCAGAGCACAGGTAGCCGCTTAGTCACTGTTGGTGAGTAATGCACTGAGTCAGAGGAGTGGCAGCAGCCCTCTCTTCTTCCTCACCCTTCTTTCATCCTTGCTGACATTCAATATGTCAAGCTAGATGAAGGCTTAGCCTGTCTGGTGGAGGTGACCAGCTTTATTTATAGACTCGAGCTCTCTGGGGTGAGCAGTCCCGGGGGTGGGGATAGACAATCACTTTGCTTCCCCAAGGAAGGATGAAGTGGTGTGTTCATGGAGAGTCTGGGACTGGCCCAAACTGCAGATTCAGGTGGCTATGGCTTGGGGATGCCCAGCACGTTTGTCTCATGGACAAACATAAGACAAACTGTGGGTCTGTGGAATCTTCCTCCACCCCCGCCACCAGCAGACCCAGAACCTCGCCCATCCAATCACAATACCTTATTCTTTTGGTCCTGAACTGATTCAGGGATCCAGAGATGACAGTTTCCACATTAAAAAAAAAAAAAATTATTTAAGCTGCACCAGGTCTTAGTTGCAGCATGCGGGCTCTTAGTTGTGGCATGCATGTGGGATCTAGCTCCCCAACCAGGGATCGAACCCAGGCCCCCTGCAGTGGGAGCATGGATTCTTACCCACTAGACCACCAGAGAAGTTCCAACAGTTTTCTCTTTAAAGAAAGGAGATGTACAACAGTCATCTCTTGGTTCCTTTCAGATTTAGAATAAACAATTAAAAAAGAAAACTTTAAACATGCCGGTGATTGACCACAGGTCATTTATTTCCCTCAAGGCATATAAGTATGTTGGTTATGAGTGCAGGTTTTGGAGTCCAAAGGCCTGGTTCCCAGTACTGAATGTGACCCTGGGCAAATTTCTTAATCTAAGCTTCTCTTTCCTCATCTGCAAAGTGGGGATAATTATTGTCCCTTCTTCCCAGAGCTCATCAGTTGGTAGTTGTGTAGGAGTTGGAGCAGATGAAGCAGGGAGGGCATGACATCCTAGGGAGCCAGTAAATAAGACCATGTAAGGAATTGCTTAGCATGGTCCCTGGTACAGAGTAAGTACTTAAAAATGTTAGCTATTACTTATTATCTGTATTTTTGAAGAACCTAAAGTACATAGATGTCTGTGAAGTGCACAAAACCTTTCCGAGCCCACAAATTCTACTTGGGTTTACATGGAAAAGGTCACCGAAATTTCAGCTACTGTCTTCACCCTCAAAATAGAATCAAGGCCAGCGTTCCGATAGTGACTAGAGTTTGACTCAAGATGTAGCATGATCAAGAAATAGATTTGTCAACGTCGGTAAGATTCAGCCAGAGAAGGCTTTGACTGATCAACCTTGTCTCCCGATGTAAGATGAAGTCACTCTGGCTCTGCCTGGGTCCTGGAAGGAAATAGGTCACTGCGGGTTCAGTCCTTCCTGGCTGGTGTGATGGCCCGAGAGAGACAGGAAGCTGGTTCGGCTTTGGTGGGCAGGAGTGGGTGGGTCTGTGTCTGGTCGCATACTGGGGATGCTCTGGTTGTGTTCCTATCACACTGCCAGGGTGTCTCGCCAAGACCCAGCCCTACCCTCTGGCTCTCACTTGGCTGGGAAATATGCTTCTGCAGCTGAGCTCCTACCCAGGAGGAGCCAGGAGCGTCTGCTGTAAGGCCTGTGACCGCTGCATTCAGTTGAATTATTCTTAATGTTATAGCTGCTATAATAGGAAGAAAGGAAATAGAGAAAGCCACCTTCACCCTCCCCTCACTCCTATAATCTGAATATTTCACTTTTCTTGTTCCCTTCTGGTTCTTGCTCCTATGACTAGATGGTTTTTATATAGCTGAAACCACGGCAAGAAATTCCATTTTGAATTCTTGCTTCATTAAGTTTTGGAAAAAACGCTTGTAGACTTAATTCCCCATGTCAAGAAAAATTGGTAAGTCCTCTGCTAGACCCCCACCCTCTCTCATCTCCATTATCAGAAAAGTTGAAAAGAAACCTGTATATTTCTAGGGGCGGGTGCTTCACTGATTGGCATTTCCCTCATTTTAGAAATTGCTGTTTTGTTTTATGTATAAACTTTAATTTTACTCTCTTCTACTCAGTCTTCTTGCTCTTTGCCTTTCCCAGAAATAGGACCCAGAAGCTTCCGATCTAAATATCAGATCCTTGGATAAACAACAAAGTCCTATGGTATAGCACGGGGAAGTACATTTAATATCCTGTGATAGACCATAATGGAAAAGAATATGAAAAAGAATATATATGTATAACTGAATCACTTTGCTGTAGAGCAGAAATTAGGAAATTTAATTAAGTTGCAAATAACTATAATTCAGTAAAATAAGTTTTAAAAAATCAGATCCTGTCATCTCTTTAAAACATCAAGCTCTCCTGGAAATCCATTCTCTCGTACTGTGTCTCCCAGCCTGACTCTCCCACCGAGAAGTGACAAATCTTGTAGCCCCCTTCTGGATCTGGAAATCAGGGCGACCCTGCAGCTGGGGCAGCGGTTCTAGCAGTAGAAATCGTGCCCACCAGACAGCTACCTGCCTGGGGGATGCTGGACCTACTGAGAAAGGAGAGGGGACCCTGGGGTGAAAGGTCCCAGATAGGGATAGGCTCTTGGACAAAGGCAGGAAGGCGAAGGCCTCCTATTTCCTCGGAGGAGAGGAAGACATTTCCAGGAAGGTAGGGAATCACCCTGCCACCCGGATGAACCAGGCTCAGCTTCTGGGCTCAGAATGAAGCTCACCAAAGCGGACAAAGTGTGCACCCCAAAGCGGTGCCCCATACATTGTCCCTCCTAGCGTCCCCACAGAGGTGGTTATAAACCTCACACTTCAAAGTGACTTTTTAAGTCAAGGATGAATGTATGTCGGTTTGTCTGAGACATTCCCAGTTTATGCCTGTTGTCCTGGCATACTAATTAATAGTGCCCCTCACCCTCAAAAGCATAAATAATTTGGCACAAATGATATGGTTACCCTAGTTTTTTGAGGACCCCAATAAGATTCTAGGACATCTAAAATGACTGAGAGAATTGTCACATTTGGTGGGAAAAAGCCTGTCAAGGGGAGAAATATCTGTGAGCCTGAAGATCAGAGGCAGTGGCAAAGAGGTGGTAGCCACAGTGATGCCGAGACAGGAAGACTCCTGTCCCTCCCCTCCCAATCCTGGGAGCAGCAGGGCCACAGCAATGCAGGAAATGGAGTTGTTGAACAGCGCTGGGATGAAGGTTGGCACTCATCTATTTCCCACAAATGGAGAGAGAGAGAGAGAGAGAGAGAGAGAAAGGGCTGGTTGAGTTAACGTTCTAAAAAGACTTGTTGGGGTGAGGATCACACATCTCTGGGGTGGTACCCACTGCTTTGACTTTTCCAGTAACCACTGTGTCCTCCAGAAACAAGGGAATCATTCAAATAAGAAAGCAGGCTGCATCGAGTCCTAGCACCACGTCCTTCCCACTACAGACAATTCTCTCTCACGATCTGGCTAGCTCCACCTGCCCTCTGCTTCTGTTCACATCCCTCCCCTTGGCTCTCATTGGCTTTTCTGAGTCAGAGGCTGCTTGGAACAGTCCTTGCCCAAAACAAAAATGCTGGTTCGTCAGGAAAGTTGGGAAGCTGAGTAGCTGTAGACCCAGCTGGTGCCTGGAAGCCCTTTCAGCAGTGTCCGGCTGTTTTTGCTGAGCATCAACTTCCCAGGAGGCAACACCTATCATTTTTTCCTCACAAAATCATCAGAACAACATTTAGCGGCTGCTGGCTGGAGTGGGGCTCTGGAAGCCATTTTCTCAGGCGCAGCGTGCTTCTACTGCCCTGCTTCCAACGACTCAACATTCCCAACGCACACTCCACTTCCCCCGCCCACACTTAAAAAATCTGCCCTTTAAAATATCTCCCAAGAAGTAGCAAGCTTCTCTTTTGACCGTGTCTGCTGACGCGGTGTTTGATTTGGGAAAGAGGGCAAGGAGCCATGTGGAAGCATCACTCTCTGGGATGTCAGAGTCTCCTTGGAAGAGCCCTAATTAAGGACTCAATGATTGACAGGTGGTGGAAACTTACAAAAAGCACACTTGACATGCAACAGAAGTCAATGTCTGAGTTGCAAAAAAAAAAAAAAAAAAAAAAAATTGTCAGTTGGAGACCTTGAAAAACCTTTGCAGGTAATGCTATAATTTTGTTCCTTTGTTATACATTTGTAAAAAGGCTCTGAAATGGCTGCCATATGAACCTAGCACTGATATGCTTTGACTCTCATAAATACGGTGTAATATAACTTGGTAGCAAATTTATGATTTCAAATTTAATGGAATTTATTTCCTATAATGTACAGTCTTGCTGAAGTATAGTCTTTGAATGTATTCATTTGGGGATAGGAATCTGTGAACAGGGAAGACTGATTTACTGCTGAGGATAATAAAAGTTTAATGAGAAAGCAGACCCCCCGGAAGACGAAGGCTTGGAGAAAGAAAATTAACACGTGCAATATCCCTCCTGTGCCCTGTATTTGTACACGCTATATCCAATGGCACCATTTGGGGGATAAAAATGGTCACATTCCTTTTTTGTTCCTTCACATTCCTTTTAATACTCAAATTACATGACTAGAAAACCCAATCAACTAGCACAAGAGCGGCCTTCTTCCCAGTCCCACCACTAATGACTTCAGATTAATCAGTCTCCCTGAGCCTCAGCTACCTCATCTCTAAAATGGGAATAATACCAAAAACATTCACCTCATAAGGTTCTTGTTCTGATTAGATGAGAAGATACATGTGAAAAATTTAGCATAGTCACCACTCATGGGAAGTGATAATACATGTATAATCTCTCTCAGGCACAATGGGCTGGTTCTGGGTATGTGTGCTCAGAGGACGGAAAACCAGAAACTCAGTTCAGGTCCCCAGGGAGAGGGTATCTTTTTTAACGGTTGTTGCTTTTGCTGCCACAAGGTGTCGCTGGTGGTCCCGAGGGCCAGGGCAGTTCTCCCGGGCTTCAGTGGGAGAAGAGGGTTCAGAGGTTGGTTAACAGCGTTCCAAGTGCAGGGAATAGAGAGGAGAGACCTCTTCCGCATTGATACATTCAGCTTTGTTTGTTCCCTGATGCCCTACACCTGGGTTCCAAGTGCTACAGCTCTTTCATAGCACCGTACAAGGTAATTTTGTGATGATGGAAGTATTCTCTCTCTGTGTGGTTATTGAGCACTTGATTACTTCTTTTTCTTTTTCTCCCTGGCTTTGAGAGATAATTGATGCACAACATTTTGTGAATTTAAGGTGTGCAATGTTATGATTTAATACACATACATATCAAAGATGATTACTGCTAGGTTTAATAAGGATTGTTAAAATATCCATCAACTCACATCATCTTCACCATTTTGATGATTTGATGTCACTTCTCCTGTAATTACTTCCTACTGAGCCCTTAAAATGTGGCTAGTTGACTATGGAACTGAATTTAACATTTTATTTCATTTTAATTAGTTTAAATTTAAATTGTCACATGTGGCTAGTGGCTACCATTTTGGACAATGAAACTTTAGGGATATAGCTTGCCTACTCAGCCTAAAAACACATGCATATACACATACGCATCTAGCCATTTTCCTGAGGCATATGCCTACGTAACAGGGAAAAAGAGTCAGAAGGGGTTTCAAAGTCAGTCACATGCTATGCTTGAAAATTAGCCCTCTATCAGGACCAAAGAATCAGCTCAGGTTCTTTGGGCCACTCCTGGGTCGGGGTGGAGTTCAAGCTTCATAATACTTAACAGAGGAGCCAGAAGGATAGAACAGTCTAACAGCCCAGAGATGCTGCAAGCCCAGCCTTCCTCTGTAGGACACTGCCAGAACATTTGTCTCTCAAACTCTCCAAGTCACCCTGTCCAAGCACCAGACTGGAGGAAGCCCTTCTTGCTTCTATCCTAACACCCACCTGTCTTGCCTCAGTCTGTCTGGCAGTTGAATTTCCAAGTATTTTTGTCTCATGGTCCTTAAGAGACAATAAGAAAAGTAAAACCATCTAAGGTGGGCACATTTTTCTAGGTCTAGGCTGTTCAGTCTTGGCCATTGTCATATTATTATAATACGATCCTATTTAAACCTCCTAACAGCACTATGAGGTAGATATTTGTCTTAGCCGAGACGCTTGTGAAAGCAGAGCCTGATACAAAGGCTCATGTGCAAGTAGATTATTTGGTAATGGAATTGGAGGAAGCAGATGTAAGGCACAGAGAGAGTGAAGAAGGACAGAAAGAAAGCATTAGTGTGTTGATAAACATTTATCAGCCAGCTCTCTGGAAAAACAACTACAACCCTGACTTGTGACATTTACTATTTTCTTTCTTTTTCTATTTTATTTTTATTTTTTAATTGAAGTATAGTTGATTTACAATGCTGTGTTAGTTTCAGGTGTATAGCAAATTGATTCGGTTATACATACATATATACCTATTTTTTTTCAGATTCTTTTCTCTGATAGATTATTATAAAATATTGAGTATAGTCCCTTTGCTATACAGTAGGCCCTTGTTGGTTATCTACTTTATATATTGTAGTGTATATATGTTAATCCCAAACTCCTAATTTATCCCTTACCCCGCTTTCTTCTTTGGTAACCATAACTTTGTTTTCTATGTCTGTGTGTCTATTTCTGTTTTGTATATAAGTTCATTTGTATCATTTTTTTTTTTTTGGTATAGGTTGCTTACCTGGTGGGATAACCCAGACATTCATCCCTGAGGAATTGAGCTCTTATCTGATTTACCCTTGTCCAGCCATGGTTTTTGTAATTGTCCATTCACAATATCATAGTTGATTAACGCTACAGGAGATTCCCTGGTGAATCTTCTAGATTTCAGACATACTCCTACATGCTCCCATAGTATGGTAGAAATCCTTGCTCTTCACGGTAATCAGGGTTAATTATCTCCACCAGTACAGTATCTCCTTTCTTCGTCTGTTAATCCACAGGCAGGAGGAGCCTAAAATGACCAAGAGGTAGTCTCAGGTTCAAAGTCAGAGGAACTTGACTGTATCTCCTCATTTCCAACGAAGGAAATCAGGATGTACATTTTAGAAGAACCTAGGTTTACAGGGTGAGGAAATGCAAATTCTATAAATGGGTCACTGTGAATATGTTGCCGAAACTCAGCCTCTGTTCACCAGTGTCGATAGAATCATGGAGAGAGAGAGTTCTGGGTAAAGTAGAAAAGAAGAGTGTTATTGCTTTGCCAGGCAAAGGGGGCCACAGCGGGCTAATGCCCTCAAAACTGTGTCCCAGCCTGGAGGGGGTAGTGAGGGGTCTTACAGTGTTCAAGGAGCAGGGTGTGATCAGCTCGAGGACATTCTTCTGGTGGGCTGGGGGTGAGGTAAGTGGGAATCAGCTTCATCAACCTCTGTTTCAACCCATCTGGGGTCTGGGTGCTTGTGGGCAGCTTGTGGAAGAAGTTAACTTCTTCCACCTGGTGGGGATTTCAGTATCTGCAAATCAGCTCAACGGACATGGCTTAGAATATTATCTATAGTCCTTGAGGAAGAACTAAAGGTCCTTGACTTTGTTTAATGGCTAAAGTATTATTCTTTTGTCTTGCTTGACTGTTTTCCTTTCTTTCTGCATTTTTCACTTCTCTGATTAAATTTATTCTTTGGCTAAATTTTTCCACAGACAAAAGGCCAGCAGAGGGCTTCCCTGGTGGCGCAGTGGTTGGGAGTCCGCCTGCCGATGCGGGGGACGCGGGTTCGTGCCCCGGTCTGGGGGGATCCCGCGTGCCGCGGAGCGGCTGGGCCCGTGAGCCATGGCCGCTGGGCCTGCGCGTCCGGAGCCTGTCCTCCGCGGCGGGAGAGGCCACAGCAGTGAGAGGCCCGCGTAACCCAAAAAAAAAAAAAAAAAAAAAAAAAAAAAAAAAGGCCAGCAGAGGACATGGGTGAGGGTCTATTCTGGGAAGGCCTCATAGCGTCCTGCTCGGTTACAAATGTGATAAAAGAGGCCACACGATTTCTATTTCTTAATTCCTCTACCTGTGTATTCTAGCTGTTACGTCAACCATCGGTTTGACACATAAGCAGCATGTTGGATGGCATTGCTCCCACCCCACAAGAGAGTGCCCCTGAGCTGATGCCTTAGCTCAGCTCAAACAAGCCATTATATCGTTGTCATAGGTGGTGGTAAGACCAGAAGATCCCATGGCCATGTACACATTAGCCTGACTTCTTTTTTTTTTAAATTTTACTTATTTATTTATTTATTTTTGGCTGTGTTAAGTCTTCGTTGCTGTGCGCAGGCTTTCTCTAGTTGCAGCGAGCGGGGGCTACTCTTCGTTGCGGTGCACGGGCTTCTCATTGCTGTGGCTTCTCTTGCTGTGGAGCGCAGGCTCTAGGCACATGGGCTTCAGTAGTTGTGGCACGTGGGCTCGGTAGTTGTGGCTCACAGGCTTAGTTGCTCCGCAGCATGTGGGATCTTCCCGAGCCAGGGACCGAACCTGTGTCCCCTGCATTGGCAGGCGGATTCTTAACCACTGCACCACCAGGGAAGTCCCAGCCTGACTTCTTTATCATAAGTTTGGGGTTCTTGATCTGAGGCAATGTTGTGCAGGATACCATGCAGATAGATCAGACATACTGTAAATATTTGGTTGGTAGGGTTAGCAAAGGCACTGTGGGTAGGAGGGCAAACCCTTATCCAGAGTATGTGTCAATTCTACTATGGGCAAATCACAGCCACTTTTAGGGTAGAGGTGGTCCCATGCAACCAAGAGGCTCTCAAGTCTCCTAAGTGGATGGTGCCTTATAGAGGGCTCTGTGTCAGGCATTTTTGCCAACAGGTCAGCTTCTAATGGTGAATAGCAGACCAGCCTTGGTGAGGGAAGCTGTCTTTTTGACCCCACAGAGAACTCATCCCTGCCAGCATGGATCTCCAGAAATGGTGCTCTCCAATGGGCCTTAATGAGAAATACAAAGATCTGTACACTTCCATAGGTTTATCCACATGCCTTTTCTCTGGACTTGCTTGTCTCTGATCTCTCAGTCTCACCCCTTCCTAGTTTCTGAACAACTGGCTAAGCTATTTGCCACTGTTCAAAAGTATATCAGATACATGCCTACTTCAGACCACTTCTTCCTCCACACACAGGGACCCACCAAGAGTTGGATTCCTAATTCTGCTAGTCAAGAGGATTTCCTTTCACCACTGTCTTGCAGGGCCGCTCCTCAGGGGGGTGGTTTAGGCAGAAGTAGCCCATTTACAGCTTGTCCCCATATACTGAGCCGGCCTGAGAATCTTCCTCTTCTATTGGTGTGAACTGGGGAGAGATGTCAGTAAAACAAAGGTTAGGTGCCCTGAGAGTCTGGGTCAACTGTAATGTAATTTATTTTTCCCTTCAGAATCTACAATCCTGAATGTATAGTTTCTATAGCAGTGGGTTGTTGCTGTACTGCTGACCATATGATTCGGTGGATCTAATCACACCCAGTTCATTAGGGGCGACTCTGGTCACATACTGACTCAGTTTCTACCAGTGCCCAGTAGCTCTCCAGGAGTTGTTGTTTTTTTCTCGAAAGATAAATATTTCTGTGTCACAGAAGGAATAGCATTGCTCCAGAACCGTAGATTCTCCTATTGGGTCTTGTCAGACTCCAGGCCCCATCCTTATCCTCTAAGGATATCCCCAGTCCATTGTACCCATTGGGTCAAATGGCCCATGTGGCAGGGCAGTGTACACCACACTCTGGATTTGTGCAGTCTTCTTTTACTCAGGGTGCCACTCAAAATTTGCAGCTTCTTAATCACTTGGTATATGAATTGGAACATTATTTCCAAGAGCCATATCCGTTGCCCCTAAAATCCAAAAAATCTATCTCTTTCTTAGTGGTAGAGGTTACAAGGTGCTACAGTTTTTCCTTACCTTAAGGAGGATTTGCCAGCATATCCTAGATTATTGCACCTTTAAAAATTTCATTGGAGTGGCAGGCTCCTCAATCTTTGTGGAAGTTTTCTCCTACCTCCTGGCAAACATGTTTCTTACTAGGGCATCTAGTTGATTTCTTGCTCCCCAGGTAAAATTGGATTGTTACTATCAATATGGTGGGCAAACGTGGTGTCTGCAGAATATCAGGACCATTGAAGAGTCTGCAGAAGAGAGCCCTTAGGGGTAAGAAAGAGTGAATGTGTACTGCTCTTCCTTCTCTTTTCCTTTTTTTTTTTTTTTTTTTTGCGGTATGCGGGCCTCTCACTGTTGTGGCCTCTCCCATTGCAGAGCACAGGCTCCGGACGCGCAGGCTCAGCCCAGCCGCTCCACGGCATGTGCGATCTTCCCAGACCGGGGCACGAACCTGTGTCCCCTGCATCGGCAGGCGAACTCTCAACCACTGCGCCACCAGGGAAGCCCCAGTGGTCTTTTTAATAGAAATGAATATCGATGCCAAGGCACCTGGGAGGTTGTGAGGCCTTGAAAACCTAAAGATGGAGCCCAGTAAGTTCACTTTCTTAGAAGCAGAAACTTCATCTTACTGAAGGAGATAAGGTTTGACATCAGGCCGGCCCTAGCTGTTGATGGCTGGTAGAGGGGAAGCCTGGATTCTGGGAACTGCAAGAAAAGTGGTCAGTGTCTCAAAATGGTCACAGTCATCACCAACTTTTTATGTGATATGATCATTTCTGTGATTCATGTAGGGACAGGCACCTGAGAGCTTAGATAACACATTAAAATAAAACAATAACTTTGAGAATCCTGGATGAATGACCATTGATAATTTGCATACAAATAGAGTCAAATGTTGTAAACCACATTTCTTTCTCTTCCTTTGCTTTCTATTATAATCCTGAAAAATTAGCCGCTGAGGACTTAAATTTTGATGTCCAGCTAAGGTGAGGAAGTGTTTTCCTGTGGCTCATCAAGCATAATGACGATGATGATGAAGAATTTTAATAGGGAGTGTACTACGTGCCAGGTACTGTTCTATGCACTTTGCATATATAAATCTATTCAGTCTTCACAGCCCTAGGAAGTAGGTATAATATTCTTATCTTCTCTTTACATATAATCCTTTCCTCATCACTTCTTTTTTTAAAATTTATTTTATTTATTTATTTTTGGCTGCATCGGGTCTTCGTTGCTGTGCACAGGCTTTCTCTAGTTGCGGCGAGCGGGGGCTACTCTTCGTTGCGGTGTGTGGGCTTCTCATTGCAGTGGCTTCTCTTGTTGCAGAGCATGGGCTCTAGGCACACAGGCTTCAGTAGTTGTAGCATGGGGGCTCAGTAGTTGTGGTGCACGGGCTTAGTTGTTCCACGGCACGTGGGATCTTCCTGGACCAGGGTTTGAACCCATGTCCCCTGCATTGGCAGGAAGATTCTTAATCACTGCGCCACCAGGGAAGCCCCTCCTCATCATTTCTTCAAACCTGCTTCCCGCTGGTGAAATGAGCAGGATTGATGGGCGCCAGTTCTCTCACCTGAGCCACCTAGAGGAGAAGACACATCACAGCACATCTGCTGAGTACCCCTAAACCACTGATCAGATGTTTGTTTCCACTTCTCATTCATCTTACCCCTTGGATCTAAGCAAGCAGTAACTATTTAAGTATTGTGGATGCTTGTCTAGCCACCTGTCTGTGGGAGATTAAAGAAGGCCACAAATTAATTAATAATCCTATTGAGAGGTGGAGTCTAATTCGCTCCTCCTTGAATTCAAGCCGGCTTGTTTCACTATACAATGTGGCAGTAGTGTTGTTTGGAGACTTCTGAGACTGGATCAAAAGAAGCCTTGCAGCTTTCACCTGGGTTTCTGGGGAGCCCTGAGCTGCCACGTAAGAAATTTGACTTCTCCAAGTTTACCATGCCAGAGAGGCCATGGGTAGGTGCTCGGCTGACAGTCTCAGCTGAGGTCGGCCTTCCAGCCAACCCTACCATGACGCCAGACCTTTGAGTGGAGCTGACTCGGGCCCCTACACAAGCCCACCTGTTGGCTGGCTACCACCAGTGACCTCCACTGAAACCACATGGAAAGGAAGAATTACTCATCTGAGTCCTGCCTGGACTCCCAACCCATGAAATCATGAAATTTAATAAGATGATTGATGTTTTAAGCCACTAACTTTTGGGAGTAGTTGTTACACAGCAGTAGGCAACCAGAGCACTCTCCAGGCTTGAAGAGTGGCAGAGGTGATAGTGGGGGATGGTGAGCTAGTGTGGGTTTTGGGGAAGTTTGTGCACACATATGTTGAAGATTTGCTGTTACCTTTGTAATTACGTTCACCACTGAGCTTCTGGTGAACAAGAGGAGAGAATGCTGATAACTTTCATTTCCAGGCATTAGTCCTACTTGAGGCCTGCTTGCACTTCCTTTCTTGCGGCCATGAAATACCCCAATCTCCTTTTCTGCTTTAGGTGGTTTGAAGTCAGCTCCTGTTACACATAAACAAAAGAGCCTGAATTAAGAAATTAAGACTCTGTAAGGTCCCTCCCAGCCCGTGTCCCGTGGCTCTGAGGGCTCTGGCTAGACCACGACCTTGATTCCCCAGGAAATGACATCTGCCTTCCACTCCTGATGAGAAACCTCCAGCATGGAAAAAGAACCACAGGATGTCTGCCCCTTCGTCCATAATCTTTCCCTAGAAAATTGCTATTATAATTTTGGGAAGAAGCTAAGGTGTGTAAACCCTATTGAAGTAGTGATTTGTGGTTGAAATCCATAATGACTCCTGGAGAGAATGAAACCTGGTGATTACAAGCATCCTCCTGGGTTCTCTGGCTGCCTGAAAGTTATGTCCTTCATATCCTGCAAGGCAGTGCTTACATAAAGACTAATTATTCCCATATAATCACCCACTGAAAACTTCCTGGCATGTAGCTAAAAAGGAAAATATCACCACTACACAGCAGGTAATATGAGTAAAACACAACAGATGCTGTGAGAGCAACAAGGAGCCTGAAGCCTCCCCAGCTCAGGGCTGGGTGTGGGAGCTGGACAGCCCGAGGGACAATGAGTGATCTGCTTGGGCTTAGGGAACAGCTCATTTAGCTTCTTTGTGTCTTGTTTTACTGATGTGGGAATAAGTGTAATGATAGTATCTATCTCAAATTGTGGTTGTAAGCATTTAAATGACCTGGTATGTGCAAAGCGTTAAGTTAAAGGAACTAAAGTTGGTCATCACCATCATCATTGTATTCCATGTCCATGTCAAAGACTGAGTGATCTGATTTTGTCTACAGTGGTGGGCAGGGACCCATTAGGCCTCCCCACGACCAGAGCATCCAGAGGTATGAGGATGGAGAGGATGATACGTGCCATGAATGTGGCATTCTGCAAGCACCCTGCTCTGACTCCCCTGCTTGGGGCCCCGAGGGTGCTTTGGCTGCTCTGGGAGAAGGGAGGGAAATGAGACCACTAGGCTGAAGGCCGCGACACTGCGATTGGATCCTGGCTCTGCTGTGGCCTCTCCCGTCGCGGAGCACAGGCTCTGGACGTGCAGGCCCAGTGGCCATGGCTCACGGGCCCAGCCGCTCCGCGGCATGTGGGATCTTCCCGGACTGGGGCACAAACCCGTGTCCCCTGCATCGGCAGGCAGACTCCCAACCACTGCGCCACCAGGGAAGCCCCCTGGCTCTGCTATTGATCAGCCAAGTACCTGGGAACAAATCATTGCAATCCTTTGGGCCTCTGTTCCTTTTCTGTAAAATGAGAAGGTGTTAAGCCTCCTTTCTACTTCAACACAATGCTTTGAGGTGATCCTCTCTTCTCCACGCTTTTAAAGCTACTTACTATTTAATTACAGAATATTCTTATAGTTTGTCTCCAAAATTTGACTTGAATCTCTCCACATCTTTCCATCTCTGCTGCCACATTCTTTGTCCAAACCATTATCTCTTATCTGGACCACTGCTATAGCCTCCTAACGGAACTCCCTGCTTCTATTTCCTTCCAATCTCTTTCCATGTAACACCAATCTGCTTAAAAATGTCACTCTTTAGCTAAACACCCTCAATATCCTTTCTTTATATTTAGAATAAAATATAAATTCCTTCCATGATCTACAAACTGCTACATGATCTGGCTTCTGCCTATCTCGTTATGTCTGATGCACCTTGACCCCATCTTTCATTATAATCCAACCAGGGCCTTGCACCAGTTTCTGGAATACATCGAGCTCTTTTCTACCTCATGCTGTTCCCTTTGCCTGAAATGTTCCTTGCTGACCTTCACAGGATTGTTCCTTCATAACCTTCAGTTCTTAGTTTAACTTCCAGCTTCTCAGCCAGGGCCTCCCTAACCATCATAGTTAAAACAGATTCTCCCATTGTTTTTCCATCCTAGCTTCTTGTTTATTTTTTCTTAGCACTTAACCACAATTTTACTTTCTTTATTTGTTTCCTTATTTTTAAAAATTTTTATTGGAGTGTAGTTGATTTACAATGTTGTGTTAGTCTCAGGTATACAGCAAAGTGATTCAGTTTTACATATACATATATCCACTCTTCTTTCCCATGTAGGCCACTACCGAGTATTGAGTAGAGTTCCCTGTGCTATACAGTAGGTCCTTATTAGTTATCTATTTTACATATAGTAGTGTGTATATGTCAATCCCAGTCTCCCAATTTATCCCTCCCAACTACTTATTTTTTTTTGTTTCCTTCACTAGAATACAGGCTCCACGAACACAGAGGCTGTTTTTCTGTCTTGTTCACCATTTTACTACCAGCACCTAACACAGGGTCTGATTCATACAAGGTACATAAAAAAATATTTGTTGAATAAGTAAATGATGAACTTCACTCTGGAGATAAATCCCTTCAGAATATATGACTGTCAGCCTGAACCCAGGCCCTTTCTGGTTCTGGAAGATTGTTTCTGAGGGAGGCCTGAACTTGGTCTAGGTCAGCATTTCAATTTGTAACACCTGTTGGCTATTTGAAGTCCCAGCTTTTGACAGCCAGCTGGACCATACTCATTTCCTGGCCTTGCAGTCTGTGAGAACTGCTGGAATAGTTTCATGATCCCTAATGATAGACTTCTACATTTAGACCTTTTCTAACTTAAGACTCTTTGGATTGCAAGTAATATGAACCAGCTTCAGCTATTTTAAAAAGAAACAACCTAACCGCTGATCTTGGACATTATTAATTTTAAAGAAAAAAGAGAAAAGGAGAAAGAAATACACTTTGGAGTTGATGCCCTCCTTCCCCTCCGTTGTTCTAGAAACTAAGTCTCTGGAGAACGTGTGAGCCCAGGAGAAACACTTACCGGAGACGATACCAATGGCGACATACACGTGGTAGACCTTCTGTGAGAAGGAGGCTATCCATGCCCACGCTGACCATCAGCACCTCTGCCACCACCACCAGACGCTGTCCAAACTGGCTGCTCAGGACAGTGGGGACAGGAGCTGTAGCAAGAGAGCAAAACAGGGTGTCCTAACTCCCAGGGGCGTAAGCCTTAGCTTCCCTAGGATTCCCTCTTGTTTAATTTTACATTTTCTAATTCTTATTGAAGTGTAGTTGATTTTACAATGTTGTGTTAGTTTCATGTGTGCAGCAAAGTGATGCAGTTATACATATATGTATATACATTCGTTTTTTAAAAAATATTCTTTTCCATATGGTTTATCCTAGGATATTGAATACAGTTCCCTGTGTAATACAGTAGGACCTTGCTGTTTATCCATTCTTTATACACTAGTTTGCATCTGCTGGCCCCAACCTCCCACTCCATTCCTCCCATATAGGCCTCCCTTGGGAACCACAAGTCTGTTCTCTATGTCTGTGAATCCGTTGTAAGAGTCCGTCTTTTAAGCTTTGAACATGGAGGCAATGATGTAAGATACAGAATACATTTTACGCAATGGTTCCTTAAGTCAGTTCAGGACTTATTTTAGTATTCGCGCAAGCTGGACAACATACTTTGGGGGCTCCTTGAAGAGAAAGCAAGAGTCATAGTGTAAAACATATCTTTCTTCTCAGATGAAAGATTTTGACTCACCAGGAGCCCCTATAAAATTGGATATGCATTAAATTTATGTTATTCTGTAATAAAAATGGGCTTTTCCTATGGGGAAAAAAAAAAAAAAAGAAGCAACCTGACCTCAGAACCTGACCACCATCTTGTCACTGATGGCAATTCCATGGCTTCCGGTTATATTTGATCTTCTTTTTAAAATTTTAGGCTGCGTCGGGTCTTAGTTGCGGCACGTGGGATGTTCTGTTGTGGGTCGCAGGCTTCTCTCTAGTTGTGGCATGCGGGTTTTCTCTCTCTAGTTGTGGTGCATGGGCTCCAGAGCACATGGGCTCTGTAGTTTGCAGCACGCGGGCTCTAGTTGAGGCGTGTGAGCTCAGTAGTTGCTACTCGTGTGCTTAGTTGCCCCGTGGCATGTAGGATCTTAGTTCCCTGACCAGGGATCGAACCCATATTCCCTGCATTGTAAGGTGGATTCTTTACCACTGGACCGCCAGGGAAGTCCCCGTTGAAGTATAGTTGATTTACAATGTTGTGTTAGTTTCTGGTGTATAGCAAAGTGATTCAGTTATATATATATACATTCTTTTCCATTATAGGTTATTACAAGATATTGAATAGAGTTCCCTGTGCTATACAATAGTTCCTTGTTGCTTATCTATTTTAATACTGTATTTTATTTATTTATTTATTTATGGTACGCGGGCCTCTCACTGTTGCGGCCTCTCCCATTGCAGAGCACAGGCTCCGGACGCGCAGGCTCAGCGGCCATGGCTCACGGGCCCAGCCACTCCGCGGCATGTGGGATCTTTCCAGACCGGGGCACGAACCCATGTCCCCTGCATCGGCAGGCGGACTCGCAACCACTGCGCCACCAGGGAAGCCCCTGCTTATCTATTTTATATATAGTGGTGTGTATCTGTCAATCCCAAACTCCTAATTTATCCGTCCCTGTCTTTCCCATTTGGTAACCATAAATTTGTTTTCTATGTCTGTGGTCTGTTTCTGTTTTGTAAATAAGTTCATTTGTATCATATTTTAGATTCTGCATTTAAGCGATATCATATGATATTTGTCTTTCTCTGTCTGACTTCACTTAACATGATAATCTATAGGTCCATCCATGTTGCTGCAAATTGCATTATTTCATTCTTTTTTATGGCTGAGTAGTATTCCATTGGATATATATATATATATATATATATATATATATATATATATACCACATCTTTATCAATTCATCTGTTAATGGACATTAGGTTACTTCTAGGCCTTGACTATTGTAAATAGTGCTTCTATGAATATTGGGGTGTATGTATCTTTTCGAACTAGAATTTTCTCAGGATATATGCCCAGGAGTGAGATTGCTGGATCATATGGTAGTTTTATTTTTAGTTTTCTGAGAAACCTCCATACTATTCTCCATAGTGGTTGTACCAATTTACATTCCCACCAACAGTGTAGGAGGGTTCCCTTTTCTCCACATCCTCTCCAGCATTTATTATTTGTAGACTTTTTTTTTTTTTTTTTTTTGTGGTACACAGGCCTCTCACTGTTGTGGCCTCTCCCGTTGCAGAGCACAGGCTCCAGACGCTCAGGCTCAGCGGCCATGGCTCACGGGCCCAGCCGCTCCGCAGCATGTGGGATCTTCCCGGACCGGGGCACGAACCCGTGTCCCCTGCATCGGCAGGCGGACCCTCAACCACTGCGCCACCAGGGAAGCCCTATTTGTAGACTTTTTAATGATGGCCATTCTGACCAGAGTGAGGTGATACCTCATTGTAGTTTTGATTTGCATTTCTCTAATAATTTGATGTTGAGCATCTTTTCATGTGCCTATTGGCCATCTGTATGTCTTCTTTGTAGAAATTAGACTTGAACTTCTTATCAGTCTGCATTTTAATAAAGTAAGAGTATTTACTCACCAATTTACTCTAAAGTAAAAGAGTATTTACTCTCATCTCATTTTTATTTACATTCCCTCTCCAAGATAGGTAAATATGTTTCCTCCCATTTAGCAGGTGGAAAAATTGAGAAATGAAGGTTTTCCAAGTAAATTAATCAAATTTTATACTAGTTTATAAGCTCTTAAAGTCAGATATTGTATATCCATTTTATATTTATATTTTCTTACGTTGCTAAGAAGGAGTCTTGGTATTGAGCTCCAGTGAAATGTAAATAATTGAGAGCGTGAATCCAGGTTAGTGTTTGGGGCTTAGTTTAAATGGGCTAATAGTGGTAATTTTCCTTATTTGAAGTCTGGTTTCTTTTAGTCTAAAATTATAATATTACTTGGCATTTTAGTCTAAAAGTTTCTTTTAGTTTAAAAGAAACCAGGCTTCAAATAAGGAAAACTATAAATATTAGCCCATTTAAATTAGACCCATAACACTAACCTGATTTAATTTCCCCCTACCCCCCCGGAATGAGTACTTGGTGTGAAACTTTTGTTGGGGTTCCAGTGAAAATTCTGCTGGAACATTGAGGAGTGGCTTTGGTATTTCAGGTCAAGAACCATAAATATATCCATGCTCAGAACTCTATAATCTGCTTTTTGGAATTTAGCCAAAGGAAATAATTCAAAAGTGGAAAGGAAAATATATGTAAGAACTTTATTGTAGCATTGTTTACAATATAAAACAAATATGAGACCAGTTACAGATCCAAAAATATGTCCAAGTAAATTATGGCATATGTCATAGGCTACTGGACAGCTATAAATCAACTATGAATATTATGTAGTAACATTGACATATGGAAGAATGCTTACCAAATATTTTAAGATAAAAAAATGCAGAACACTTGTGTGCCCTGAATTGCAACTTGATAAAAATAAATGTATATGTATAGGGAATAGATAGATTGCACAGAAATGTGAAGAAAGTGTATTAGAGATGTAGGTACATTTTAGAATTTTCCTTTAGTTTATAATATTACACATCAATAAACATTTAATTTTGCAATAAAAACTGTCAAAATTGTAAGACAGCGAGAATCTCATTGAGGAGGTTCATGATTAGCTTTACTTGGGTACTTTTTGGGTAACATCTTCCTTATATGGGAATCATTTGGTTTTGGTGTCATTCTTCTAGAATAAGCACCAGTTTTTATTCCTTTCTAAATTATTTTCAGGATAATCTACATATTAAGTTTTTCTAAGTTTTTGGTAAAATCTTTCTTAAGGAGACTCTTTGATTAAAGCATGATACTGAGTGACACAATGTCTGGTGTGCTGGTCTAGGGCTAAGGTTCAAAGCTCTCACCATCACTGTGCTTCTAACCAGTCCAGTGAACTTGGAAAAGATGTTTAACTTTTGTGGGCTAGGTCTCTTCATGTGTCAGACCTTCTCAGAATATGATCTTTCTAGATCTTCTTATCATTATATGAATTTTTGAATATAAATTTTAATTTCAAATTTACTTTTCTAATTCCATGCTTTGTTAGATAACATATTTGAGTTCTGAAATTAGTCTTGATTTAAAAAATTTTTTTATTTTTAAATATAAACTTTTATTTTAGAATAGTTTTAAATTTACAGAGAAGTTGTGAAGGTAGTACAGAGTTGTCATGTGCCCCTGATCCAGTTTCTCCTATTTTTCACATCTGACATTTCCACGATATGTTTTTCACAACTAAGGAACCAACACAGGTACAGTACTATTAACTAAACTCCACCCGTTCATTCGGGTTTCCTTAGTTTTTACCTAATGTCCTTTTTCTGTTCCAGGATTCCATCCAGGATACCACGCTACATTTATTTATTTTTGTAAAATTAATTAATTAATTAATTTTTGGCTGTGTTGGGTCTTCGTTGCTGTGCTTGGGCTTTCTCCAGTTGTGGTGAGCGGGGGCTACTCTTTGCTGCCGTGTATGGGCTTCTCATTGCGGTGGCCTCTCTTGCTGCGAAGCACGGGCTCTAGGGGCGTGGGCTTCAGTAGTTGTAGCATGCAGGCTCAGTAGTTGTGGTGCATGGGCTTAGTTGCTCCATGGCATGTGGGATCTTCCCGAACCAGGGCTTGAACCCGTGTCCCCTGCATTGGCAGGCAGACTCCCAACCACTGCGCCACCAGGGAAGCCCCAGTCTTGATTTTTTTCTTTTTAAGATAAGTTTAATGGAGTCCTAACTCTGGGAAGAGATTCCCAAAAAGTCAGATTAAAATCCTAATGTTTTTGACATTTCATCTTTACATTTGCTTCTTTGGGGAGGTTTAATTTTTGACATTCAAATAAGGGGTTTCCTGTGTTCCAGCAGTTGTACTATCTGTATCTCTAGTGAGACGATTCTCAATTTTAAGTGTAAAACACAGATTACCAGGCTTCAGCCCCAGAGTTTCTGATTCAGAATGCATGGGGTCACACCTGAGACTGCAGTTCTAATAAATTCCAGCTGATGGCAATTACACTGGTCTGGGGACCACACTTGGAGGACCACTGCTCTGGAGAAATACTTGTGTAGCAGCACAAGGAGGTATGTAGAAAAATGGGCACACTGGGGCTTCCCTGGTGGCGTGGTTGAGAGTCCGCCTGCCGATGCAGGGGACACGGGTTCGTGTCCCGGTCCGGGAAGATCCCACGTGCCGTGGAGTGGCTGGGCCCGTGAGCCATGGCCGCTGGGCCTGCGCGTCTGGAGCCTGTGCTCCGCAGCAGGAGAGACCACAGCAGTGAGAGGCCCGTGTAGCGCAAAAAAAAAGGGCACACTGTACTTCCAGCACTATTATGAATTACAAAGTATTAGAAACCACTTCAATGACTACTAGTAGGTGAGTGGTCAAATAAACTGGTAATTCATTCCGTGGTATATTACACAACAAGTAAAAAGAGTGAGGTAGATATCATTGTGTCATTGTGTAGTGGTTAAGAGTTTTAGCTCTGGAGTCAGATTGTCTGTGTTTGGAAAGAGCTCTTCAACGTTGAAGACAATGAAGACTCTGCATTATGATTTGAATTTAATATGTTGGAGTCATTTTATTTTACTCATAAAATAAAATTTTAAATGGAAGGATGCCTGTAGCTATGCTCCTAATTTAAAGTGGGTCTGCACTCATTGAGTTCATTAGAACCAGATCAATGGAGTCAGAGTCAGTGGGAAAATCATCATGAAGTCAGGGTGACAGTTTCTATAATAAACGTTCTGACAAATGTGTATTTTTATATTTAATAAGCATTCATGATCTCAAGGTTATAAGTCAAAGTCCTTGGCTTTATTAAAGCTCTTTGCCTTTTATAACAAACAGACTAACAATTTAAAATGCATGCTGTCAATATTGAAAATAATTATAGATTTATTTCACCTTTATGATGACTGGAATTTAAATATTTACTAACCTTCCTTCCTACCTAGCAAAAAAAAGTCTAATTGTTAATTCATTGCATTATATTCAGAAAGCGCTTTCATCTGAATGCTCCTGGTATTGAAGCTGATGTCGTCTTTTTTAAAAAAACTTTTTATTTTATATTGGAGTAGAGTTGATTTACAATATTGTGTTAGTTTCTGGTGTACAGCAAAGTGATATAGTTACACATATTCATATTTCTATTCTTTTTCAGATTCTTTTCCCATATAGGTTATTACAGAGTATTGAGTATAGTTTCCTGTGCTATACAGTAGGTCCTTGTTGATTATCTGTTTTATATATAGAGTGTGTATATGTTAATCCCAACAACCTAATTTATCCCCCTCCCCTACCTTTTCCCTTTGGTAACCACAGGTTTGTTTTCTAAGTCTGTGATTCTGTTTCTGTTTTGTAAATAAGTTCATTTGTATCATTTTTTTTAGATTCCACATGTAAGTGATATCATATAATATTTGTCTTTCTCTGGCTTACTTTAGTTAGTATGATAATCTCTAAGTCCACCCATGTTGTTGCAAGTGGCATTATTTCATTCTTTTCTATGGCTGAGTAATATTCCATTGTATATATGTACCACATCTTCTTTATCCATTCACCTGTGGATGGACATTTAGGCTGCTTCTATGTCTTGGCGATCGTAAATAATACTGCAATGAGCATTGGAGTACAGGTATCTTTTCGAAGTGTGGTTTTCTCCAGGTGTATGCCCAGTAGTGGGATTGCTGGGTCATATGGTAGTTCTATTTTTAGTTTTTTAAGGAACCTCCGTACTGTTCTCCATAGTGGCTGTATCAATTTACATTCCCACCAACAGTGCAAGAGGGTTCCCTTTTCCCCACACCCTCTCCAGCATTTGTTTGTAGACTTTCTGATGATGCCCATTCTAACCTGTCTGAGGTGATACATCATTGTAGTTTTGATTTGCATTTCTCTAATAATTAGTGATGCTGAGCAGCTTTTCATGTGCCTCTCGGCCACCTGTATGTCTTCTTTGGAGAAATGTCTATTTAGGTCTTCTGCCCATTTTTTGATAGGGTTTTTTGTCTTTTTAATATTGAGCTGCATGAGCTGTTTATATATTTTGGAGATTAGTCCTTTGTCCATTGATTCATTTGCAAATATTTTCTCCCATTCTGAGGGTTGTCTTTTCGTCTTGTTTATGGTTTCCTTTGCTGTGCAAAAGCTTTGAAGTTTCATTAGGTCCCATTTGTTTATTTTTGTTTTTATTTCCATTACTCTAGGAGGTGGGTAGTAATGTTATTTTAATTTTTACATGATAGATTTACTTGGTAATACTTACATAGTTAAAAATTACTAAGACAACTTATTTGTCTTCTCTCAGAGAAAGTCACCTAGTGGGTTGATTATGGATTACAAAAATAATTCACATTTTAAATTCAAAGTGAAGAAAGGAAAAGATTGTTACATATGAAAATATTATCTTAATAAAACTGAAATTTTCTTCTTTTTAATTTAGGGTAATAATTCAGACTGCTGTTAACATTTATTTATTTTAATTGTTAATGAAAACACCAATCTGAAATTTGCTCTCAGACTTCTGCTTTGTTTTCCCCTTTAGAACTGTTTTAAATTTTTTCAATTTCGAGGAAATGTGTTTTCCATTCCCCAGATAAGTTGCTTGTTATTAGTAGTTTGGCAGAGAGATACAATATTATTTTCCTTTTGTACTATATTTATTCACAGCCAGGATCAATCTGCATAAATCAACACTGTCTCTTTTACAATTTTTAATAGTTTATGTCATTTGTTAAATTATGAAAAACATTTTGGTCTGCTGGTTCCACTAATGAATTATGCATCAATCAGTTTTCATCTTGGTTAACATTTAAGATATATTGGCAAATTCTCAGTTATAGACCATAGACCTGCACTGAAATATTATGCTCTCTCTGCTTTTCTCTCCAGGCGGGAGAACAAACTGATGAAAATATATGTCTGAGAATCACAGTAGGGATAGAACATTGATTAGGCAAATAATTTATGGATGCTGCTAAGAGTTTGGGAGAGGCTACACATAGATCTGGGAACTTTTAAAATAGTGGCTGTCAAGCTTTAGTTTGCATCAGAACCTCCAAAGGTCTCTTTAAAATGCAGATTCCTATGATACAAATGAACTTATTTACAAAACAGAAACAGACTCACAGACTTAGAAAATGAATTTAAGGTTACCAGAGGGGAAGGTGGGGGGAGGGATAGATTAGGAGTTTTGGATTGATATATACACTCTGCTGTATCTAAAATAAAATGCCTTTCCATGAAAAAAAAAATAAATACAATGCAGATCCCTGGATCCCATTCCCAGACCGAGGGTCAGAGGATTCTGATGCAAGTAGACTATGGGCTATACATTGAGAAGCATTGCTGGAGCCCCATTGATAGTTACTGCTGCTGCCAAATGTTAGTTTCAAGGCCTGCCCGGGTCCTATATCCTTTTTCTTCTTCATCTGCCCAGAGATTAGGAAATAAAAGGATACCATTCCGGGGGGAAGGAAACCAGGCTGCCAAGGTACTGAGAGCCTTTGGAGTGGGTGGTTCAAGTGTCTCCAGGTTAAGAATCTTTGTGCATCCTTAAAAAATGAAATAAAGAACAGGGCAAGTAGGTCTATAGACTGACTCTGTTTTATTTCTCACATCCTCACACTAAGCATAAGGTCCCCATTAGAACTTGCAGCCCTTTATGTACTCAATGAGATGAACTTTTTCATTAAAATGTACCTGGCTTCATCTTCAGAAGCTCAAGTTCATGCATTCTTCTGGGTGACAGCTAACTTATTTTGTAATTTAATTTATTATTATCTATCCTAGGGAACAAATCTGCGTGTTAGGTGTGGTCGCCAGAATAATGCCCTCCTTCCTGCCAAAGACACCTATGTCTCAATCTCTAAAACCTGTTATGTTATGTTTCATGGCAAGTGGGAGTTAAGGTTGTGGGTGGAATTAAGGTTGCTCATCAACGAACCTTAAGACAGGGAGATTATCCTGGATTTCCATGTGGCCTCAGTGTAATCACAAGGGTCCTTAAAAGTAGAAGAGTGAGGTGGAAGAGGAGATCAGAGTGATGCAATGTAAGAAGGACTCAAACTGCCATTGCTGGCTTTGAAGATGGAGGGAGGGGACCACTAGCCAAGGAGCGTGGGCAGCTTCTAGAAGCTGGAAAAAGCAAGGGAATGGATTCTCTCCTGGTGCCTCCAGATGGGAATGCAACTCTGCTGGCATCTTGATTTTAATCCAGTGAGATCCTTGTCAAACTCCTGACACATAGAACTGTAAAATAATAAGTTTATATTGGTATAAGCCACTGGGTTTGTGATAATTTGTTACATCAGCAAAAGGAAACTAATGCACTAGATGAGGCCTCTTGGGGCCATAGCACCTTAATCTAAAATAGTGATTTTTTTCCCCAGGAAACATTATTCATTATGGAAGACAAGTTTAAGAGATACCTGGAGACCCATGGAAGCCTGGTGATTCCCTCGTATCCCAACATACCTGCTGAGAATGTCTATACAAAGACCCCTCTCCAAAGACAGTAACCCTGACCTGCTCCCTGGCCTGTAATTTCATTTCTGTGGTTGCCTGTGATTCTAGACCCCTCTGCCTTCCCAACCCAGCAGCCTTTCACACGCATCCAGTGCTGTGTTTCTGCACCAACATGTGGAATTCTGTACAAGTGCTTCCTCCAGTGAGAATAGAGAAGGCTCCTTTCCCCTAGGAAAATGGTAGGCTAGGTATAGTGAGGTCAGATATAGGAAGAAAAGAACTTGAAAATCACCATTTTAACCTTCTTGACTCCATGACAAACTTCCAAGTTGATTAGGCTACTTAGAAAATTTGTTTTCACATGTGTAGAAGTATAGGTCCTCCACCAAATGTAAAACAGCTAGCTAATGGGAAGCAGCAGCATAGCACAGGGGGATCAGCTCGGTGCTTTGCGATGTCCTAGAGAGGTGGGATAGGGAGGGTGGGAGGGAGGCTCAAGAGGGAGGGGATATGGGGATATATGCATGTATATGACTGATTCGTTTTGCTGTGCAACAGAAACTAACACAGTATTGTGAAGCAATTATACTCCAATAAAGATCTATTAAAAAAAAGTATAGGTTCTAGTTTTTCTGCAAGAGCTTTTCTTTTTTATTAATAAATTGTTAATGCATTTATTCACTTATTTTAATAAAAAAAGTTAATAGCATTGTGATCAAATATCTAACATTCAAACTCTATCACGAACTACATCTGACCAACATGATACCTTTAAAACAGTCTAAATTTGTTTGACTTGTTGATGGTCAGTGAAAAAATTAATTATAGGAAAACATCATCTGTCAAATATAAAGAATATATTTGTCCAGATGGAATGAGAGATAGTCACAGTATGAGAAACATATTCAAATCCTTCACTGTGCTTATAGCAGTAACTCATTTTTCCTAAACTGGGGTCTTGCATTTTCATTGCCGTTTTTAAAAAAATTTATTTTATTTATTTTTGGCTGTGTTGGGTCTTTGTTGCTGCGGGCGGGCTTCCTCTAGTTGCAGAGAGTGGGGGCTACTCTTCGTTGTGGTGCGCGGGCTTCTCATTGCGGTGGCTTCTCTTGTTGTGGAGCACGGGCTCTAGGTGCGCAGGTTTCAGTAGTTGTGGCAAGCGGGCTCAGTAGTTGTGGCTTGCGGGCTCTAGAGCACAGGCTCAGTAGTTGTGGCACACGGGCTTAGTTGCTCGGCGGCATGTGGGATCTTCCCGTACAAGGGCTCGAACCCGTGTTCCCTGCACTGGCAAGCAGATTCTTAACCACTGTGCCACCAGGGAAGCCCTTCATTGTCATTTTTGATGAATATGTTTGTACAAAGTTTTGCTCCTCTAGTTTGTTTTCTACTTCATTTTTCTTTGATTTTCCCAAAGTTCTAGAATCTCTCTTCCTGGGGGAGAGATTCAAGCCACAATCAAGGTGTATCTTTTGCTCGCCTCTGTCCCCCTCTGCTCTTCTCCTCCTCGTTACTTTTACAGAGAAGCTGGACACACTGGTGGCTGTGGGAGGTTAGTAGATTGTTAAAAGTGGGACCCATCCACCCACCGGGACCCCTTCACTTCCTCTCTCCTCCCAAGGCTCTGTCTCCGAGATTTACATATACCAAGTAAGTGACTCAACTCTTCCAAGTGAGGAGAACAGATCTCCCCCCAAATCTGCCTGTCCTAGTAAATACTCAAGTACAATGGCTCCTGCACAACAATGCTGTTTATTAAGGAGGAGCTAGAATGAAAATTCTAGGGGTTGAGCGGGTGGGCAGCCCACTACCCTCAAGATGGGCCATGGGCCGCCTATCTTTTTCCGGGTTGTGCCCAGGGGTTGTGTGTCTGCTGTGAGTCCTCTGTGAATGCTGACTACTGACAGGCTGACTCGCTTGGTAGAAGTCAGATGGCTTATTTCTGTTTGGTGACAGCTTGCTTTTTTCTGCCTTTTAGGAAGCAGCACTGAGGGACGCGCTACTGAGCCTGTGTCCCTTCATTCCCTTTGTCCAGTGAGTCTCCAGCCTCAGGGGCTGCTCTCAAGAAGATGCTGCTGGACCACTGAGCGGAGGAGCTGTGAGCAAAAGGCTCCAGAGGAGGGCACGCCCCCTGCCCTGTACTGGCGCTCAAGGCTCCATCCGTGCTCCATCCGCGTTGGCCAGTCTTGCCCCGGGTAAATCAGTGTCAGAGGCCAGCAAGCCACGTGTGGGGAGCAAGAGAAGAGTTGAACAGCTGACCAGCTGTAGGCTGGACTGGCTCCCTTGTCCAGCAGCCATCATCCCCATGGAGGGGCTGGAAGAATCCATACCGCCCAAAGCAAACAAGGCTAGGAGTTAATCCTGAGTTTTAACTTAGAAAGATGGCAGGGCTTCTGCAGAACATCGTTCACCCAAGTGAGAAGGTCCAGAGCAAGGAGTGGACTCAGAGCAACTCCCTCCTGTTCTCCTTTGGGATTCATGCAACTTGGATCACCCAGCAGCATCCAGCAGTCCACACAGCACTGGAAAGTATATGTGTTCTTTCCCTTTTTCTTCCTACTTAGTGGGCAAAAAAGACTGCCCCGTGTGTTTCTGTTCCCTCAGCCTCCGGCATGTAGCCTGCTGCAGGATTGCAACATATA
Organism: Phocoena sinus; assembly: GCF_008692025.1. NCBI lineage: Eukaryota > Metazoa > Chordata > Mammalia > Artiodactyla > Phocoenidae > Phocoena > Phocoena sinus. The sequence goes on along the minus strand of NC_045764.1, from coordinate 134,926,092 downwards.
AACAAGAACAGAAGAGCAATCGAAACTGAGATTTTACGCAGGTTGCAGCAGCAGAGGGAGGGTAGGGAGGTGTGTATCTAGAAGGAATGGGTGGAGCTTTTTCTAAAATTTCTCCTGGGAGACAGACCAGCACAGAAGGTTTCTTTTTACAGAGAAGCACTGCTAGGTAATTCCCAAGTTTCCTCTTGCTTTTTAATCAACAACTGATCTAATGACTCTCTAGTTCCTTGGGGCTGCTGCCTAGGACTGTGTACATTTTGCTTTCCTCCAGGGGATGCCCAGTACATCACAGGCATCCAGGAGTCAGATAAGGTTAGACAGTTTGGTCAGGTGGCAGGAATGGGCTCCCTTTCCTATAGACGGGAGACTGGGGCCCAGCCACTCCTGTGCTGACCAGAGCCCCACAGGGCCTTCCACATGGACTGACCTGGGCTTAGAGCCACCCCCAGAGCCCTAAGTCAGGCCACATCCTCAGGAAGTGGTCTCCATTTGGTTCTCCTCCCTTCCTTGTCATCCCAATAGGCCACCCAGACCTCCAGCCTCTTGTAACCCTGGACACTTGGCCCACTTGATGCTTTTCTACTAACTCTATGATATAATTTTTCTTCTTGTTGGAGAACCTTGGAATGTGAGAACGAAGTCATAAACTCAAAGAATTTTTAAACTGCTAGTAAAACTATAGTTGTTCAGGGCATGAGCTTTGGCTTAAACAGGACTGAGTTTGGATTCCAGCTGTACAACCAGAAACAAGTCCTGCCATCTCTTTTGGTGGATCGATCAATCCATTCATTCCTTTATTATTTCCTCAGAAATATTTCTTAAGCATCTACCTGTGCTGGGCATCTGCTGTTCAGGCATCTGTGTTCAAGTCTCTGCTCCAATGGAACTTACAGGGCCCTGGAGGAAGGCGGATGTTAAACAGATACACTGATAATTATGTACAACACCGGTAAGAGCTGAGAAAGAAACACACAGGGAGGGATGAGGGTATTTGAACAGGAGAATGTGAGGCAGGGAGAACTGAGATAGGAAGAAGGCAAAGGAATTTTTTTTTTTTTTTTAAACATCTTTATTGGGGTATAATTGCTTTACAATGGTGTGTTAGTTTCTGCTTTATAACAAAGTGAATCAGCTATACATATACATATGTTCCCATATGTCTTCCCTCTTGCGTCTCCCTCCCTCCCACTCTCCCCATCCCACCCTTCCAGGCTGTCACAAAGCACCGAGCTAATATCCAAGGCAAAGGAATTAACCTGACAAACATGCGGAAGCATCCCAACTGGAGAGAGCAGGATGTACGTGCAAAGATCCTGGGGCAGCACCTTCTGTGGGAGAAGGCCAGTGTGGTTAGACAAAGAGTGATGGGCAAGAGGAGCACACTGGAAGCCGAGGCTGGAGATTGGGGCTGATAGACACGGTGAGAGCCTTGTACTCTTATCCAAGAGCCCTGAGAGGTTTAAGTAGGTAAGGGACATGATCAAATCTAGTTTTCGTGTTTAAACCATGTCTCTGGCTGACATGAGGAGGCCAGACTAGAGCGGGGAGAAGAATTGATGGAGAGAGGAAAAGTCCCAAGGAGTGTCAGTTGCCCTGAGGTGTCACGGAACAGCCAGTTAATTTCAGGACTCTCTCCTTGGGACTTGTTTACTCTGTGGCTCTTCTCTGTTCTCTACAATGCAGCCTGCCAGGAATTTCCTCTTTCTCCTCTGGATGTCTTTGGTGTTCTTCTGGGACTCAATGCCCCACCAGTAAGCCAATGAATTATGAAAAATCATTTGCTTTCCTAGAGATGGTATTTAGTCTTGATGCAGATTTTTATGAGTTACAGAGAAACCAGACTGGTACACACAGCTCACTAAGTATGGGGCCCAGGGCCCAGCCCAAGTGCCAGCAGCCAGCAAATCGAGTGTGTTTCCGAATGGGAGAGAGATGCAGCTGACTCATCTGCTCAAGGCGTCTCACAGCTGAGTCTGTGTCGGGACTGCAGCCCCACCTCGTCTCCACCCCCACTAGTTGCCAGCTGAAGGGAAGACCCACTCTTCGCGCTTGCCCAGGGTCCTACAGAAAGGCCTGCAGTATGTCTCCAGGGACCCCCCAGTTCATTAATATACTTGTTCACGGTGGAGGACCAGGAGGGCAGAGGTGAGACTGAGCTCACGTCAGGAGCTGTGGGCGACCCTGGACCATCTCCTTGATGGTCGACCTAATTCTTCCCAGCACTCCCTATCTTCAACCAAGGTGTTCCTACATTTCTTCTATTGTAGATCATCTGCCTACCAACCGGGAGAACTGCTAGAATTAGAAGAGGGTAAATCTCCCAGTTCCCTCTAGGAATCAGGCCACCCTAAATAAAGTTACTTCTCCTGCCAGTGTCTTTCATCCTTTTCTCACTTCCTGTTTCGGGTGGCTGGTAGGGCTACTCAAGGTGTTTTTTTTTTTTTTACATCTTATTGGAGTATAATTGCTTTACAATGGTGTGTTAGTTTCTGCTTTATAACAAAGTGAATCAGTTATACATACACATATGTTCCCATATCTCTTCCCTCTTGAGTCTCCCTCCCTCCCACCCTCCCTATCCCATCCCCCCAGGCGGTCACAAAGCACCGAGCTGATCTCCCTGTGCTATGCGGCTGCTTCCCACTAGCTATCTACCTTACGTTTGGTAGGGCATATATGTCCATGCCTCTCTCTCGCTTTGTCACAGCTTAACTTTCCGCCTCCCCATATCCTCTAGTAGGTCTGTGTCTTTATTCCTGTCTTACCCCAGGTTCTTCATGACATTGTTTTTTCTTAAATTCCATATATAAGTGTTAACATACGGTATTTGTCTTTCTCTTTCTGACCTACTTCACTCTGTATGACAGACTCTAGGTCTATCCACCTCATTACAAATAGCTCAATTTCGTTTCTTTTTATGGCTGAGTAATATTCCATTGTATATATGTGCCACATCTTCTTTATCCATTCATCCGATGATGGACACTTAGGTTGTTTCCATCTCCGGGCTATTGTAAATAGAGCTGCAATGAACATTTTGGTACATGACTCTTTTTGAATTTTGGTTTTCTCAGGGTATATGCCCAGTAGTGGGATTGCTGGGTCATATGGTCGTTCTATTTGTAGTTTTTAAGGAACCTCCATACTGTTCTCCATAGTGGCTGTATCAATTTACATTCCCACCAACAGTGCAAGAGGTTTCCCTTTTCTCTACACCCTCTCCAGCATTTATTGTTTCTAGATTTTTTGATGATGGCCATTCTGACTGGTGTGAGATGATATATTATTGTAGTTTTGATTTGCATTTCTCTAATGATTAATGAAGTTGAGCATTCTTTCATGTGTTTGTTGGCAGTCTGTATATCTTCTTTGGAGAAATGTCTGTTTAGGTCTTCTGCCCATTTTTGGATTGGGTTGTTTGTTTTTGAGCTGCATGAGCTGCTTATAAATTTTGGAGATTAATCCTTTGTCAGTTGCTTCATTTGCAAATATTTTCTCCCATTCTGAGGTTTGTTTTTTGGTCTTGTTTATGGTTTCCTTTGCTGTGCAAAAGCTTTGAAGTTTCATTAGGTCCCATTTGTTTATTTTTGTTTTTATTTCCATTACTCTAGGAGGTGGGTCAGAAAGGATCTTGCTGTGATTTATGTCATAGAGTGTTCTGCCTATGTTTTCCTCTAAGAGTTTGATAGTTTCTGGCCTTACATTTAGGTCTTTAATCCATTTTGAGCTTATTTTTGTGTATGGTGTTAGGGAGTGATCTAATCTCATACTTTTACATGTACCTGTTCAGTTTTCCCAGCACCACTTATTGAAGAGGCTGTCCTTTCTCCACTGTACATCCCTGCCTCCTTTATCAAAGATAAGGTGACCATATGTGCGTGGGTTTATCTCTGGGCTTTCTATCCTGTTCCATTGATCTATCTTTTTGTTTTTGTGCTGGTACCATACTGTCTTGATTACTGTAGCTTTGTAGTATAGTATGAAGTCACGGAGCCCGATTCCCCCAGCTACATTTTTCGTTCTCAGGATTGTTTTGGGTATTCGGGGTCTTTTGTGTTTCCATACAAATTGTGAAATTTTTTGTTCTAGTTCTGTGAAAAATACCCGTGGTACTTTGATAGGGATTGCATTGAATCTGTAGATTGCTTTGGGTAGTAGAGTCTTTTTCACAATGTTGATTCTTCCAATCCAAGAATATGGTATCTCTCTCCATCTGTTTGTATCATGTTTAATTTTTTTCATCAGTTTCTTATAATTTTCTGCATACAGGTCTTTTGTCTCCTTAGGTAGGCTTATTCCTAGATAGTTTATTCTTAATGGTAAATGGGAGTGTTTTCTTGATTTCACTTTCAGATTTTTTATCATTAGTATATAGGAATGCTAGAGATTTCTGTGCATTAATTTTGTATCCTGCTACTTTACCAAATTCATTGATTAGCTCTAGTAGTTTTCTGGTAGCATCTTTAGGATTCTCTCTGTATAGTATCCTGTCATCTGCAAATAGTGACTGCTTTACTTCTTCTTTTCCGATCTGGGTTCCTTTTATTTCCTTTTCTTCTCTGATTGCTGTGGCTAAAACTTCCAAAACTATGTTGAATAAGAGTGGTGACAGTGGGCAACCTTGTCTTGTTCCTGATCTTAGTGGAAATGCTTTCAGTTGTTCACCATTGAGGATGATGTTTCCTGTGGGTTTGTTATATATGGCTTTTATTATGTTGAGGAAAGTTCCCTCTATGTCTACTTTCTGCAGGGTTTTTTTTTTATCATAAATGGGTGTTGAATTTTGTAGAAAGCTTTCTCTGCATCTATTGAGATGATCATATGGTTTTTCTCCTTCAATTTGTTAATATGGTTTATCACATTGATTGTTTTGCGTATATTGAAGAATCCTTGCATTCCTGGAACAAACCCCACTTGATCATGGTGTATGATCCTTTTAATGTGCTGTTGGATTCTGTTTGCTAGTATTTTGTTGAGGATTTTTGCATCTATGTTCATCAGTGATATTGGCCTGTAGTTTTCTTTCTTTGTGACATCCTTGTCTGGTTTTGGTATCAAGGTGATGGTGGCCTCGTAGAAAGAATTTGGGAGTGTTCCTCCCTCTGCTATATTTTGGAAGAGTTTGAGAAGGATAGGTGTTAGCTCTTCTCTAAATGTTTGATAGAATTCGCCTGTGAAGCCATGTGGTCCTGGGCTTTTGTTTGTTGGAAGATTTTTAATCATAGTTTCAATTTCAGTGCTTGTGATTGGTCTGTTCATATTTTCTATGTCTTCCTGATTCAGTCTTGGCAGGTTGTGCATTTCTAAGAATTTGTCCATTTCTTCCAGGTTGTCCATTTTATTGGCATAGAGTTGCTTGCAGTAATCTCTCATGCTCTTTTGTATTTCTGCAGTGTCATTTGTTACTTCTCCTTTTTCATTTCTATTGATTTGAATCTTCTCCCTTTTTTCTTGATGAATCTGCTAATGGTTTATCAATTTTGTTTATCTTCTCAAAGAACCAGCTTTTAGTTTTATTGATCTTTGATATTGTTTCCTTCATTTCTTTTTCATTTATTTCTGATCTGATTTTTGTGATTTCTTTCCTTCTGCTAACTTTGGGGTTTTTTTGTACTTCTTTCTCTAATTGCTTTAGGTGCAAGGTTAGGTTGTTTATTTGATATGTTTCCTGTTTCTTAAGGTAGGATTGTATTGCTATAAACTTCCCTCTTAGAACTGCTTTTGCTCCATCCCATAGATTTTGGGTCGTTGTGTCTCCATTGTCATTTGTTTCTAGGTATTTTTTGATTTCCTCTTTGATTTCTTCAGTGATCACTTCATTATTAAGTAGTGTATTGTTTAGCCTCCATGTGTTTGTATTTTTTACACATCTTTTCCTGTAATTGATATCTAGTCTCATAGCATTGTGGTCGGAATAGATACTGGAAACAATTTCAATTTTGTTAAATTTACAAAGGCTTGACTTGTGACCCAAGATATGATCTATCCTGGAGAATGTTCCATGAGCACTTGAGAAAAATGTGTATTCTGTTGTTTTTGGATGGAGTGTCCTATAAATATCAATTAAGTCCATCTTGTTTAATGTATCATTTAAAGCTTGTGTTTCCTTATTTATTTTCATTTTGGATGATCTGTCCATTGGTGAAAGTGGGGTGTTAAAGTCCCCTACTATGAATGTGTTACTGTCGATTTCCCCTTTTATGGCTGTTAGTATTTGCCTTATGTATTGAGGTGCTCCTATGTTGGGTGCATAAATATTTACAATTGTTATATCTTCTTGGATCAGTCCCTTGATCATTATGTAGTGTCCTTCTTTGTCTCTTTTAATAGTCCTTATTTTAAAGTCTATTTTGTCTGATATGAGAATTGCTACTCCAGCTTTCTTTTGGTTTCCATTTGCATGAAATATCATTTTCCATCCCCTTACTTTCAGTTTGTATGTGTTTCTAGGTTTGAAGTGGGTCTGTTGTAGACAGCAAATATATGGGTCTTGTTTTTGCATCCGTTCAGCCAATCTGTGTCTTTTGGTTGGAGCATTTAGTCCACTTACATTTAAGGTAATTATCGATATGTATGTTCCTTTTCCCATTTTCGTTGATTGTTTTGGGTTCATTGTTGTAGGTGTTTTCCTTCTCTTGTATTTCTTGCCTAGAGAAGTTCCTTTAGCAGTTGTTGTAAAGCTGGTTTGGTGGTGCTGAACTCTCTCAGCTTTTGCTTGTCTGTAAATGTTTTAATTTCTCCATCAAATCTGAATGAGATCCTTGCCTGGTAGAGTAATCTTGGTTGCAGGTTTTTCTCCTTCATCACTTTAAATATGTCCTGCCAGTCCCTTCTGGTTTGCAGAGTTTCTGCTGAAAGATCAGCTGTTAACCTTATGGGGATTCCCTTGTGTGTTATTTGTTGTTTTTCCCTGGCTGCTTTTAATATATTTTCTTTGTATTTAATTTTTGACAGTTTGATTAATATGTGTCTTGGTGTATTTTTCCTTGGATTTATCCTGTATGGGACTCTCTGTGCTTCCTGGACTTGGTTAACTATTTCCTTTCCCATATTAGGGAAGTTTTCAACTATAATCTGTTCAAATATTTTCTCAGTCCGTTTCTTTTTCTCTTCTTCTTCTGGAACCCCTATAATTTGAATGTTGGTGCATTTAATGTTGTCCCAGATGTCTCTGAGAGTGTCTTCAGTTCTTTTCATTCTTTTTTCTTTATTCTGCTCTGCAGTAGTTATTTCCACTATTTTATCTCCCAGGTCACTTAACCGTTCTTCTGCCTCAGTTATTCTGCTATTGATCCCATCTAGAGTATTTTTAATTTCATTTATTGTGTTGTTCATCATTGTTTGTTTTATCTTTAGCTCTTCTAGGTCCTTGTTAAATGTTTCTTGCATTTTGTCCATTCTGTTTCCAAGATTTTGGATCATCTTTACTATCATTATTCTGAATTCTTTTTCAGGTAGACTGCCTATTTCCTCTTCATTTGTTAGGTCTGGTGGGTTTTTGCCTTGCTCCTTCATCTGCTGTGTGTTTCTCTGTTTTCTCATTTTGCTTATCTTACTGTGTTTGGGGTCTCCTTTTTGCAGGCTGCAGGTTCGTAGTTCCCGTTGTTTTTGGTGTCTGTCCCCAGTGGCTGTTTGTTTCAGTGGGTTGTGTAGGCTTCCTGGTGTAGGGGACTAGTGCCTGTGTTCTGGTGGATGAGGCTGGATCTTGTCTCTCTGGTGTGGTGGGCAGGACCATGTCTGGTGGTGTGTTTTGGGGTGTCTGTGGACTTATTATGATTTTAGGCAGCCTCTCTGCTAATGGGTGGGGTTGTGTTCCTGTCTTGCTAGTTGTTTGGCATAGGATGTCCAGCACTGTAGCTTGCTGGTCGTTGAGTGAAGCTGGGTGTTGGTGTTGAGAAGGAGATCTCTGGGAGATTTTCACCGTGTGATATTATGTGTAGCTGGGAGGTCTCTTGTGGAGCAGTGCCCTGAAGTTGGCTCTCCCACCTCAGAGGCACAGCACTGACTCCTGGCTGCAGCACCAAGAGCCTTTCATCCACACGGCTCAGGGTAAAAGGCAGAAAAAGTAGAAAAAAGAATTAGTAGAAGTAGAAAGAAAGAAAGAAAGAAAGAAAGGAGGGAGGGAGGGACGGAGTGAGGGAGGGAGGAAGGAAGGAAGGAGGGAAGGAAGGAAAAAAGAAAGGAGATAAAGTAAAATAAAATAAAGTAAGATAAAATATAATAAAGTTATTAAAATAAAAAAATAATTATTAAGGAAAAAAACCCAACAAACAAAAAACGGACGGATAGAACCCTAGGACAAATGGTGGAAGCAAAGCTATACAGACAAAATCTCACACAGAGGCATACACATGCACACTCATGAAAACAGGAAAAGGGGAAAAAATCATAAATCTTCCTCCCAAAGTCCACCTCCTCAATTTGGGATGATTCGTTGTCTATTCATGTATTCCACAGATGCAGGTACATCAAGTTGATTGTGGAGCTTTAATGCGCTGTTTCTGAGGCTGCTGGGAGAGATTTCCCTTTCTCTTCTTTGTTCGCACAGCTCCCGGGGTTTAGGTCGCCGTAGGGCGTCTGTTCTTCGCTCAGACAGGACGGGGTTAAAGGAACCGCTGATTCGGGGGCTCTGGCTCACTCAGGCCGGGGGTAGGGAGGGTCACGGAGTGCGGGGTGAGCCTGCGGCGGCAGAGGCCGGCGTGACGTTGCACCAGCGTGAGGCGTGCCGTGCGTTCTCCCGCGAGAGTTGTCCCTGGATCCCGGGACCCTGGCAGTGGCGGGCTGCATAGGCTCCCCGGAAGGGGTGTGTGGATAGTGACCTGTGCTCGCACACAGGCTTCTTGGTGGCGGCAGCAGCAGCCTTAGCGTCTCATGCCCGTCTCTGGGGTCTGCGCTTTTAGCCGCGGCTCGCGCCCGTCTCTGGAGCTCCTTTAAGCAGCGCTCTTAAATCCCCTCTCCTCGCGCACCAGGAAACAGAGAAGAAAAAGTCTCTTGCCTCTTCGGCAGGTCCAGACTTTTCTCCGGACTCCCTCCTGGATAGCCGTGGTGCACCAAGCCCCTGCAGGCTGTGTTCACGCCGCCAACCCCAGTCCTCTCCCTGGGATGCGACTTCTGAAGCCCAAGCCTCAGCTCCCAGCCCCGCCTGCCCCGGCGGGTGAGCAGAGAAGCCTCTCGGGCTGGTGAGTGCCGGTCGGCCCTGATCCTCTGTGCGGGAATCTCTCCGCCTTGCCCTCCGCACCCCTGTTGCTGTGGTCTCCTCCGTGGCTCCGAAGCTTTCCGCTTCCGCCACCCACAGTCTCCGCCCGTGAAGGGGCTTCCTAGTTTGTGGTAACCTTTCCTCCTTCACAGCTCCCTCCCACTGGTGCAGGTCCTGTCCCTATTCTTTTGTCTCTGTTTATTCTTTTTTCTTTTGCCCTAACCAGGTACGTGGGGGGTTTCTTGCGTTTTGGGAGGTCTGAGGTCTTCTGCCAGCGTTCAGTAGGTGTTCTGTAGGAGTTGTTCCACGTGTAGATGTATTTCTGGTGTATCTGTGGGGAGGAAGGTGATCTCCGCGTCTTACTCTACTGCCATCTTCCCGGAAGCTCAACTCAAGGTTTTTTGATTCAGTTTGTGTTCATTGTTTCTCATATTTGAGCATTCTTAAGTATTCCTGGATAGACATCGGCAGAATGATAGGGGAGAAAAAAAGACAGAGAGACTTGGAGTAATTAAGGAATGTTTGGGGTCAAACATTTTTCAGAAGGTGGGTCTCCTGAAAAGGGGAGGGAACCAAAGGGGACGTAAGAAATGTCTTTCTGGACATGATGGCCGGATGCAGAGTCCTTTGCCTGGTGGCATCTCAGTGAGCCCCAAGGCTGTTGGTGCTTCTTGGGGCAGTGTTATTACAGGTGACCAGGATCAGCTATGCCCGCAACGGATATCAAGGGGGTCTTCGGGCACTGAAGTCTTGGTCCAGCACCAGGGTCCTCTGAGCAGACACCACTGCCCAAACCGCCAGCTTCTGCAGAGAGAAAAGAGGACCTGGTAAAAATAGCTAACACATAACTCTTTACCATGTGCTGCCTATTAACTTGCAGTTGTGAAAGAATTTCAGTCTAAAATAGAACCGGGGATATCAAGTGGAGAATCTCACGTGTGTGCCCTTGGGAATATAACATTTAAGGACTGAGTGACTGATTTCCCATAAATGCCTGATTTACAGAAAACTGATAGTGTCAGAATTTTCTTGGATGATGGGGGAGGGGTTGATCAGAAGTTGTCTCATACCAACCTTGGGGAGTTTTACCAGACGCCTGAACAGGAAGTAACCCAGGTTGGGCTGGTCTCACAATGTGGGCTGAATTGAGTTTTGTGTGACAGGATCGATTTTGTCTGTGTGGGAAGTTTTCAAGGCTGGTCTGCTTTGTTTTTGATTTTAACTGACTCTAACTGAACTCTTCCCTCTTTGCATCCCCTGCCCATCAATACAACTTACCCCAAACCCTCAACGGACTTGCTTGCAGCTTGCCACAGTTTGCTTGTCCCAAGTTGCAATTCCTCTGCTATTCCTGAATAAACTTATCTTTTTGAGCTTGCCTCAGTTTACCTCTTTATTTGGGTCAACACAGTTAATATATATAATCTCATGAGGTAACTACAGTTGACCTTTGAACAATGCGAGGGTTAGAGGTGCTGATCCCCCCACCTGCCACAGCTGCAAGTCTGTGTATAATTTAGAGTCTGAGGGTAATTTACAGCTCTTTGTGTTTGGGGTTCCTCCATATCTGTGGTTCTGTACCTGGAGGTTCATACACCTGTGGATCATGCTGTACCATAGTACGTATTTAGTGAAATAAATCCGAGCATAAGTGGACCTCTGCAGTTGGAACCATGTTGTTTAAGGGTCAGCTGTGTTATTATTACTATCATTTCACAGATGAGGAAACTGAGGAACAAAAAAGTTAAATAACTCATCCCAGGCAGACTGGCTCCAGAGCCCTGGCCATACTCTCCTGTCTCTGGGTAGTGCCTGAAGGACTCCTGGTCAGATCCGGCTTTTCCCAGCTGCTCTCAGCAGGAGTCCCTGAGGTCCTCTTCCAAGATGGAGCCTCAGCCCAGCTCATTTTCTAAGCCTGGCATGACCAGGAATGTCCATAGCCTCCGTCTAATAGCCTGGAATAGTCTTATTAATGTTAGTAACAATAGCAGTCGTAAATAACATTTATGGAGCACCTTGTATGTACCAGGCACTTTATAAGCTCTTAATAACAAATCCTCATCACAGATGTACCAGGCAGGTATTAGCAACCCCACTTTCAGATAAGGAAAATGAAGCTTAGGGAAGGTAAGTTACCTGTCCAAATCAGTCAGTGTTTTAAATCTTCACACAGTGTAGCTCATGGCTTTCTACCACAAATGTGATCACATCTGTCATGGCTGGGGGAGGCCTTGGATGAAAAGGTCACCTGACAGCGCCATATATTTTGTAGTCAGACAGAGCTCATATTAAATTCTGACTCTATCGGTAGTTGTGTGATTTGAGAGCGTTACTTGACCTCTTGGAACCTCAGTTTCCTCTTCTGTAACCTGGGTCTAATTCTGCCTTCCTCACGCTGGGTGATTTTGAGATCTAAAGAGATAATACTGGATTTCCTAAACTTCATGCCTTTATGATTTTTGCTAGTTAAGATTTGCCATAGGTTGACTTAAAGAAAAATAAATATTTTAAAAAGGAAACTATATTACCACCATGAATGAAAAACCATAAATATACTCTAACTAAAAATTCATAATTCTTAAAGTAAAACAGTTTTTTTCTGTATCTTTAAAATGGCCCAGGGTTACAACCAGCAGCACATATGCCATAGAAAATACTAAAATATTGTTTATAAAGTGCATAGGTCAGAGCTCAGCACAGAGTAGGTGGTCATTAAATGGTAGCTATTCTCCTCCTGCCCATCTCCTTTCTTCTCGTCCTTTTTTTTGGATTGGGTTGGTTTTGTTTTTCTTGAGTTGTATGAGCTGTTTGTATATTTTGGATATTAGTCTCTTGTCGGTTGCATCGTTTGCAAATATTTTCTCCCATTCCGTAAGTTGTCTCTTTGTTTTGTTTATGGCTTCCTTTGCTGTGCAAAAAGCTTATAAATTTGATTAGGTCCCATTTGTTTATTTTTGCTTTTATTTCTTTCACCTTGGGAGACTGATCTAAGAAAATATTGCTACGATTTACATCAGAGAGTGTGTTGCCTATGTTCTTTTCGAGAAGTTTTATGGTGTCATGTCATACATTTAAGTCTTTAAGCCATTTTGAGTTTATTTTTGTGTATGGTGTGAGGGAGTGTTCGAACTTCATTGATTTACATGTGTCTGTCCAGCTATCCAAGCACCACTTGCTGAAGGGACTGTCTTTTCTCCATTGTATATTCTTGCCTCCTTTGTCAAAGATTAGTTGACTGTAGGTGTGTGGGTTTATTTCTGGACTTTCTACTCCATCCCATTGATCTACATATCTGTTTGTGTGCCAATACCACCTTGTTTTGATTACTATAGCTTTGCAGTATTGTCTGAAGTCTGGGAGGGTTATGCCTCCAGCTTTGTTCTTTTTCCTCAGGATTGCTTTGGCAATTCTGGGTCTTCTGTGGTTCCATATAAAATTTAAGATTATTTGTTCTAGCTCTGTATACCACAATTTTTTTTTATCCATTTCCCAGTTGAGGGTCACTTGGAATGTTTCCAGATTATTGCGATTACAAATAAAGCTGCCATAAACCTTCACATATAGGTTTTTGTGTGAACATAGCTTTTAGTTTCACTTTGATGAACCTAGGAGTGGGACTGCTTAGTTGTATGTTAGGTGTATGTTTAACTTTACAGAATACTACCAAGCTATTTTCCAAATTGGTTGCACCATTTTACATTCCCACCAGTAGTATATGAGAGTTCCAATTCCTCCACATCCTTGTCAACACTTGGCATTTCCTTTTTTTTTTAATTTTTAAATTTTAGGTATTCTAATAGCTGTGTAGAGGAATACCATTGTGTTTTTAAAAATTGAGATATAATTCACATACCACAAAACATCCTTTTAAAGTGTAGAATTCAGTGGTTTTTATTCAAAAGTAAGAAACCATCACCTTTATCTAGTTCTAGAACATTTTCATCACCCCAGAAAGAAACCCCATACCTATTAGTCACTTCCTACTCTCCTCTACCTACAGGTCCTGAAAACCACTAATCTACTTGCTGTCTCCATGAGTTTGCCTATTTTAGACATTTCATATAAATAGAACCATATATACATTTTGACTGGCTCCTTTCATTGAGCATAATGTTTTCAAGGTTCATCCACATTGTAACATATGCTTCATTCCTTTTTGTGACTAATACAGTTGATTCTCCTTATTCACAGTAGTTAAATTCTATGAAGTCACTGCAAATAATGAATTAAAAGATATCGAACCATTGGTCCTAGGAGAAATATGTACATATATATTACATAGGTTTTAATCTTAAATCTGAAAAATAGCTCATCCTGGTAGATTCTCCCTCCCTCTCCCCTCCCTTTTTTACAAAAGGGAATGGGAGATTCAGGGGTGTTAAGTAACTTCCTTGAGGCTACCTCACTAACAGGTACAGGCTAGGTTGGGATACAAACCCCGTCCAGCTGGCCCCAGAGCCAGAACTTCCTGCTGTATACTGCGCTGCCCCCAACCGGCTAGTCCTCTGGCCGCTTCTGCATGAGGCTTGAAATGACCGTGCACAGAGTCACCTTTTCTTTTTTTTTTTAAATTTATTTATGAATATTATTCCTGTTTTTGTTTTGTTTTTTTAACATCTTTATTAGAGTATAATTGCTTTACAATGGTGTGTTAGTTTCTGCTTTATAACAAAGTGAATCAGTTATACATATACATATGTTTCCATATCTCTTACCACTTGCATCTCCCTCCCTCCCATCCTCCCTATCCCACCCCTCTAGGTGGTCACAAAGCACCGAGCTGATCTCCCTGTGCTATGCGGCTGCTTCCCACTAGCTATCTATTTTATGTTTGGTAGTGTATATATGTCCATGCCACTCTCACTTTGTCACAGCTTACCCTTCCCCCTCCCCATATCCTCAAGGCCATTCTCTAGTAGGTCTGTGTCTTTATTCCCGTCTTACTCCTAGGTTCTTCATGACCTTTTTTTTTTCTTAGATTCCATATATATACGTTAGCATATGGTATTTGTTTTTCTCTTTCTGACTTCACTCTGTATGACAGACTCTAGGTCCATCCACCTCACTACAAATATCTCAATTTCGTTTCTTTTTATGGCTGAGTAATATTCCATTGTATATATGTGCCACATCTTCTTTATCCATTCATCCGATGATGGACACCTAGGTTGCTTCCATGTCCTGGCTATTGTAAATAGAGCTACAATGAACATTTTGGTACATGGCTCTTTTTGAATTATGGTTTTCTCAGGGTATATGCCCAGTAGTGGGATTGCTGGGTCGTATGGTAGTTCTATTTGTAGTTTTTTAAGGAACCTCCATACTGTTCTCCACAGTGGCTGTATCAATTTATATTCCCACCAACAGTGCAAGAGGGCTCCCTTTTCTCCACATCCTCTCCAGCATTTATGGTTTCTAGATTTTTTGATGATGGCCGTTCTGACCAGTATAAGATGATATCTCATTGTAGTTTTGATTTGCATTTCTCTAATGATTAATGATGTTGAGCATTCTTTCATGTGTTTGTTGGCAATCTCTATATCTTCTTTGGAGAAATGTCTATTTAGGTCTTCTGCCCATTTTTGGATTGGGTTGTTTGTTTTTTGTTGTTGAGCTGCATGTAAATCTTGGAGACTAATCCTTTGTCAGTTGCTTCATTTGCAAATATTTTCTCCCATTCTGAGGGTTATCTTTTGGTCTTGTTTATGGTTTCCTTTGCTGTGCAAGAGCTTTGAAGTTTCATTAGGTCCCATTTGTTTATTTTTGTTTTTATTTCCATTTCTCTAGGAGGTGGGTCAAAAAGGATCTTGCTGTGATTTATGTCATAGAGTGTTCTGCCTATGTTTTCCTCTGAGAGGTTGATCTCAGCTGGTGATGAGCACTGAGGGAGGCTCAAAATTTTTGCTGTTCTGTGCATGTCCATGAATGACCGTGAAAGCGTTGTGAATTTTGGTTTGAGGGTTACAAATAAATTTTAGCGAGTCGGTAAATTTGCACATACAGAATCTGTGAGTAATGAAGATCAATTGTATATCACTGTGCTTTTAATATATGCTTTTGCCAAATTTGGGGAATTTTTAGACATTACTACTTCAAATATTTGTCTGCATCAGTGCCTTCTCTCCTTCAGGTAGTACGATAGGCGTACTGGACCATTTGATATCATTCCACAGGTCCATGAGGCTTTGTTAATGTTTTCTTTTCTTTTCTTTTCTTTTTTCCTCAAATTTTTCTTCTCTGTTCTCCCAATAAGATAATTTCAATCGATCCATTTTTAAGTTTACTGACTTTTTCCTCTGTCATTTCCTCTGTCACTTAAAAATACACCCAGTGCATTTTTTTTCTTCTGATAGCATATTTTTGGTTTGCAATTCTCCATTAAGAAATCATTTCCATATCTCTGCTGAGAAATCTATCTTCACATTCAGTTCAAGAGTGTTTACCTCTACCTCATGGAGAAGAGTTATAATAGTTGCTCAGGATGACATCTGCTGATTATCTTTTCCTTGGAGAATTGTTCATATTTCCTTTGCTCTTTATATTGGGAGTAATGTCAGTTTAGTTTTCAAAACCTTAACTCTGCTGTTTGAGTCTGCCTCTTGCTTGGGCCACTCAGTGGTTAGTCTGGGACTTGGGTGGTGGTTTATATCGTAGTTTAGTTCTTAGAGTCTGTACTCTGCTTCTTTATGAGTGTCCCTCACACATCCTGCACGGTGGGGAGCCAGTGCTTTGTGCTGGTCTATAAACAGAAGCAGGGCATCCCGTTCTTCAGCTCTCTCCTCTCTGGCTTCTGACATCCCTTTTCCCAATTCCTATGGCCAGAGGATGGGGATCTCTCAGAGTCTGAGTCTCCCATGCCGTTATGCACTTCTGTATGATGTGGCCCACCTTTGCAGGTGATATGCAGAAGTAAAAGAGAGAAAAAATAGCAAGGAGGATCCCACTCACACTCCTTGCACACAGATGCCCTGTTTGCTGATTTTACTCTCCGCAGAGTCAGGTTTTCCTTAGAGATTTTAGGTGCTGCACTGAGGCCACCACCATCCCTGCAGCAGCCTGGTCTTGGCAGGGTTGGAAGAGAAAAAATAAGTTCAAGAGATAGGGGTTCCCCTCACATTCTGTAGCTCTCACAGGACCCATTTCTCGATCCTCTGACCAGGAAAATGGGTTCCTCTCAGGAGTTTTGCTGTCTGCGCCTACTCCTCGATTCCCCAATTCAGCCTGACTTCAGGTCAAAACCAGGAGATAAAGGAGAAGAAAACCCCCCAAAACTAAGAAACTCACCACTATACTGATCATTCTTTAAATTTTGACTTCCCTCCCCAATATGCCTGTTCTGGTTTACTTTCCAGAGTTCCCAGGTAATAGTTTCCTGTATTCATCCAGTGTTGAGTTGTAATCAGTGAGAGAGGTAGGATGTAGCTGGGCTAGTCCATTGCAGCCGTCCATGAGTGTTTGACTGAAGGATGCTGTCAGTAACATTTTAACATTACAGTGTTGAATAATAACAAAATAGAAGCCATTGTCACAAAGTCACAAAACATTCATAGAGCATAGGACCATAACAGGTTGAAATGATTTAAAAGTTATAAAGGAGTGTAAATCAGTATAACTTTTGTATTCTGTTCAGCAATATGTATAATGAGCATCTAACCTAAATATATTTTGGCCAAGCAGTTCTATTTCTAGGGGTTTAACCTAATGTAACAAGTTCCCAAAGGTGTGTGTATTTATAAGGGTGCTTATATAGTATCGTCTGTAACAGTAAAAAAAAAAAAAAAAATTGGCAAAAATTTAAATGGGAAATAACAGGGAAATGCTTAAACAAATTATGGGATAACTATAAAATGGAAGGTTATATGGTAATTAAGAATTTGGGGGCTTCCCTGGTGGCACAGTGGTTAAGAATCCGCCTGCCTAATGCAGGGGACACGGGTTCAAGCCCTGGTCTGGGAAGATCCCACATGCCGTGGAGCAACTAAGCCAGTGTGCCACAACTACTGAAGCCCATGTGCCTAGAGCCTGTGCTTTGCCACAAGAGAAGCCACCACAATGAGAAGCCCACGCACCACAACAAAGAGTAGCCCCTGCTCACCACAGCTAGAGAAAGCCCGTGTGCAGCAACGAAGACCCAACGCAGCCAAAAATAAATAAATAAATAAATAAATAAATAATTTTGATGGAGTGATGTTGATGTATACGTTGATATGGGAGATGTTTTGTTAAAAAACAGCCTATTTTATCAATATCCCATATGGATATATATATATATATATTTATATATAAACATAGCCTGTTTTTTTTTAGCAAAACATTTCTCATACCAATATATACATTGCTCCATTGAACAAAGCCTCACAGACCTGTGGGATGATATCAAACTATCCAAAAGCGTGTGTTTCTCTATGACATAAATCACAGCATGACCCACCTCCTAGAGAAATGGAAATAAGAACAAAAATAAACAAATGGGACCTAATGAAACTTCAAAGCTTTTGCACAGCAAAGGAAACCATAAACAAGACAAAAAGACAACCCTCAGAATGGGAGAAAATATTTGCAAATGAAGCAACTGACAAAGGATTGATCTCCAAAATTTACAAGCAGCTCATGCAGCCCAATATCAAAAAAACAACCCAATCCAAAAACGGGCAGAAGGTCTAAATAAACATTTCTCCAAAGAAGATATAGAGATTGCCAACAAACACATGAAAGAATGCTCAACATCATTAATCATTAGAGAAATGCAGATCAAAACTACAATGAGGTATCACCTCACACCAGTCAGAATGGCCATCATCAAAAAATCTACAAACAATAAATGCTGGAGAGGGTATGGAGAAAAGGGAACCCTCTTGCACTGTTGGTGGGAATGTAAATTGATACAGCCACTGTGGAGAACAGTATGGAGGTTCCTTAAAAAACTAAAAATAGAACTACCATACGACCCATCAATCCCACTACTTGTCATATACCCTGAGAAAACCATAATTCAAAAAGAGTCATGTACCACAATGTTCATTGTAGCTCTATTTACAATAGCCAGGACATGGATGCAACCTAAGTGTGCATCGACAGACGAATGCATAAAGAAGATGTGGCACATGTATACAATGGAATATACTCAGCCATAAAAAGAAATGAAGTTGAGTTATGTGTAGTGAGGTGGATGGACCTAGAGTCTGTCATACAGAGTGCAGTAAGTCAGAAAGAGAGAAACAAATGCCATATGCTAACACATATACATGGAATCTAAAAAAAAAAAAAAGGTTCTGAAGAACCTAGGGGCAGGACAGGAATAAAGATGTAAACATAGAGAATGGACTTGAGGACACGGGGAGGGGGAAGGGTAAGCTGGGACGAAGTGAGAGAGTGGCATGGACATATATACACTACCAAATGTAAAATAGCTAGCTAGTGGAAGCAGTCGCATAGCACAGGGAGATCAGCTCCATGCTTGGTGACCATCTAGAGGGGTGGGATTGGGAGGGTGGGAGGGAGATGCAAGAGGGAGGAGATATGGGTATATATGTATATGTATAGCTGATTCACTTTGTTATAAAGCAGAAACTAACACACCACTGTAAAGCAATTATACTCCAATAAAGATGTTTAAAAAAAAGAGCTTGTGTTTGATGTGATACCATCTCTCTTTCTCTCTATCCTTTATATATCTGTATCTATATATGAATATACAAATGCCTGGAAAATTTAACAGTCTCAGTGAATGAGATTTAAGATTAGAGATTTTTTCTTTTTTATTCTTTCCTTGTATCTTTCAATTTTCTGTGCTCAACATAAATGAAGTGTTATAGCAGAGTCTGTACTCAAATATCCATGTGCTTCTGTACATTTTCCTGCCTCCCTTGTATATTTGGGGGTCCGGTTATTAGGTTCTGGCCAATGGAATATTGTTGGAAATGATTCAAGCTGCTCTGAGGCCTGGTCCTTAAATATATGCATGTGGTGAGCTCGAAGGTCACAAATTCCAGATGTAGCAGCTACAGGATGGAGAGCAGGTGGGCTCTGCATCATACCATCCTATGTGAGAGAAATAAGCCTTTGTAATTCAGAGCTGCTGTGGTACCCAGCGTTCATTACTCCAATGTATACAGCAGTGTAACAAGGAATGACTAAATACCATATTGCAGCGAGGAATTACTAGAACACATACAAAAAGAGCTTTGGAATATGGTGAGACTTTGACATATATACACTAATGTATAAGTTGGATAACTAATAAGAACCTGCTGTGTAAAATAAATAAAATTAAATTTAAAAAAAAGAGACTTTGAAGTAAAACTCATTTGTCTTGGATGTCAGTGGGCAGAAATACTTTGAAAAGTTTTAAAGGTTAGGATAAATCGACTTTCTGTTCCTTTAATTTAGAAGATGCCAGTTTGTTAATTCAGAGGAGAATGTAGTGGTCAAATGTGGTCCAATATTCTTTTTGGCTGCTTAGTAGATTCTAAACCTTGAGGAAAGCCAGAAAGGAAGCCAAATTACTAGCGACAGCCTTGGTGGTGGGGCTGCAATTGGGGCAGGAAAACTTGGCTATAATGGCAGGATGGCATCATGGTTATGTCCACAGCCTGGGGGTTGAGGTCCAGTCGGCCATTTATCAGCTCTGAACATCTGGACAATGCACTTCATTTATCTGAACCCCAGTTTTCTCACCTACTAAAGGGACTGTGATGACAACAGCTGCCTCTTAATCATCCTTTTGTATCACAGTGGGAATTCACAATTCATTCACTCAAAGCAGAAATAGTAGCTTTATGGTCTCTGGACTGTTCTCTCTGGAAATTCATGAACTCATGACCTATTTGTAGATGCATGGCTTTCAGCAAGTGGCCACCTTAGCTGGGTGGTGTGTTGTAAAAGCCTCAAAAAGCACAGTGTTGGACAGTAAATAATGAATGTGAGATGAGAAGGTAGGCAGCCCTGATTAAGAAGAGAGGAGTGAGGGAAATGCAAGCAGTGGGGATGGGGGAAAGTTTGGATACTTTTTATTAGGAAACAAGAAATACGTAAAAGTTCGTCAAGAATGGGAGAGCTTGATAGGACTATTCAGGAAGAAAAGCTATATTTTCAACGTGGGAGAAATTACTGGGTTAACTCATATGTATGCATGTGAAAGGTCACTGATAAGAGGCTTTGTTTGTGGTTATGGATATCTGGGAATATTTGTGTTCACGTTTTCTTGGTGGAAATCGAATACTTGGATCAGTAGAGGTAGAAGAACGAGCGTTGGTAGCCTGGTACTTGGCGACACAGGGATGACTCTGGAGGAACAAAAACAGTGTTGACTTTGCAGCCACCACAAGAGTGAGACAGAAACTGGTGTGGAGCTTGGGGGATGTCTGTGCAGAGGACAATGTACCTTGAGCTCATCTGGGGAGGGGAGTGAGCTGTGCATCAGAGGAAATGTGCTGAGTCATGTGCTGGAGCCATCGTGAGTGTGGTAGCTGCCTGTTGACTTGCCCATCGGTGAGTCCAGGAGAGTAGAAAGAAACCAGGTGTTTATGAACCTATCGTCAGTTCCCTCTCAGAAGGGAAGTAAGGCCCAGAGGGAAGGAAGAAGGGAGTTGCTACCAAGGACTCCATGACGGGAAGAACCACTGGGGATATTCACGTCCCCGATATCCTTCAGCAAATCTGGCACTTTCCCAAGATTTAAAAATCAAAACCAGCATTGATAGTTAATGTTAGGGAAGAAGCTCATCTGGTTCTGTCTATGGTCCATACAGACACCGGGGCTGGGACACCCAACTCTGGGATGTGCAGAGGCAGTGGGGAAAGAAGAGGAGCCGGGGAAGTGGCAGACTGGGGAAGAATCCTGCTGCATCACATGGCAAACTACAGTAACCCAGGGCAGCGTGAGTGGGACAGAGAGGAAGCTCACTGGAACGGGCACTGCTGTTTGCCAGGCTGAAGCACCATGCGGTGAAGCTATTAGCTACAACAGAGAAAGAAAGAAATACAGGAGCAAGAAAAATCATAGATATCACAGCACGTGACATCAGGTCTCTCCTTTTGGGAAGGGTACAAACTCGTGCATGGGAGGAGTGGACTTAATGAAAGGAGATTGGAGAATAGCGGGAAATTAAAAATCACATCAGGAATAGGGTGAGAATCCCACTGCTCTTTGCCGAAGTCTTCAGTAAATAGCTGTATAGACGACAGTTAGGTAACTTGAAAATGGCACTCAGTTCCCGTACGTGGTGTCTTTAATATTGTCAATGGTATGCAAAAACTGTTGGTGGCTGCAGCAGGAACTGAGGGCATGGTAATTCTTTCTGCAAGGCAAAAAGAAGCAGTATAGACCAGAGTGCCTCAGCGTATTAAAAAAAAAAATTATCATACGAGATATAACCTCTATTCTCAAGATGTTTATAGGCCGTGTATTTTCGCTCTGGGTTACATTTTAATGGTCTTAAGCTCACATGAGCATTTTTTAACAAATTGAGGTGAAATTCACCTAATGGAAAATTAACCATTTTATTTATTTATTTTTTAAAACATCTTTATTGGAGTATAATTGCTTTACAATGGTGTGTTAGTTTCTACTTTATAACAAAGTGAATCAGTTATACATATACATATGTCCCCATATCTCTTCCCTCTTGCGTCTCCCTCCCTCCCACCCTCCCTATCCCACCCCTCTAGGTGGTCACAAAGCACCGAGCTGATCTCCCTGTGTTATGCGGCTGCTTCCCACTAGCTATCTACCTTATGTTTGGTAGTGTATATATGTCCATGCCACTCTCTCACTTCGTCCCAGCTTACCCTTCCCCCTCCCCGTATCCTCAAGTCCATTCTCTAGTAGGTCTGTGTCTTTATTCCCGTCTTGCCCCTAGGTTCTTCATGACCTTTTTTTTTTTTTTTAGATTTCGTATATATATGTGTTAGCATACGGTATTTGTTTTTCTCTTTCTGCCTTACTTCACTCTGTATGACAGATTCTAGGTCCATCCACCTCACTACAAATAACTCAAAAATTAACCATTTTAAAGTGAACAATCCAGTGGTGTTTAGTACATACACAGTATTGTGTAACCATTACCTCTATCAAGTTCCAAAACACTTCTGTCGCTCCAAAGTAAAACCTCATGTCTTTAAGCAGTTACTCCTTACCCTGCTTTTCCCCCAGACTCCCCTCTGCTGTCTGTCTCTATTTACCTATTCTGCATATTTGATACCAATGAAATCATACAATATGTGAGTTTTGTGTCTGGCTTCTTTGACTTAGTGTAATGTTTCCAGGGTTCATCCACATTGTTGTAGCCTGTATCAGTGCTTCACGTTGTTTTTTTTTTAACAGCTGAACAGTATTCTATTGTATGGATATAACACAATTTGTTTATCCATTCATTTGTTGGTGGACATTTGGGTGTTTCCACCTTTCAGCCATTGTAAATATTGTTTCTTTGAACATTTGTGTACAAGTACTAGTTTGAGTACCTATTTTCAATTCTTTTGGTTATATACTTAGGAGTGGAATTGCTGAGTCATATTGTAATTCTATGTTTAAATTTTTGAAGAGCCGCCAAACTGTTTTGCACAGCAGCTGCAACATTTTAGATTCCTAGCAGCAATGTCCAAGGGTTCCAATCTCTGCATCCTCGCCACCACTTGTTATCCTTGTTATTTTCCACATTTTTGATGATAATCATCTTAGTAGGTATGAAGTGGTATCTCACTGTGGTTTTGATTTGCATTTTCCTAATGAATGATCATACTCAGCATTTTTTCATGTGATATTATGTGTTTTGACAAGGTAACCAAAGCTACTTATGAATAATGATGCCAGGTCATGTGAAAGACGTTATCAGCTTGTCCCTGGAAGGGAGTGGGACCTGAGATCACAGAACAAAGGACTAGTCAATTTTGAGAGGAGGAGAAAGAAAAGAAAGATAAGGGCAGGCTTGGGCGCAGTGTGGGGAAGGGGAGCAGTTGTGTAAGAGAATTTGGGAGAGGAGACACCTAGGCAATCATGGGACGGACTGAGGGCTTTGTGTATTGGTGAGGTTGGAAAGATGGCAAAATGAGCTTGCATGATCCCAGAGAGATAAGTGTGGTGGTAGGACCAGCCTCCCTATTTCACAATTTCTCTAGGAGTGACTACTCTGCTGACGAATAAATGACCCGCACCGCTCAGGGAGAGGTAGCAGAACTATGGACTGGTCACCAGAAAACCTCTATGCCTGGGAGCATGTGCGAAAGCAGCCTTTATCTGAGATAAGAAAGATGAGAGAGCTTTGAGAAAATCAAGACTGTGGGGTGGTGCAAGCCTCGTCTTTAAAACCACAATTTTGGGGTAAGTAGAATGAACTAATCTTTTAAGGATTGTTTTTAAAGGTAGAATTCTTGGCTATCGCTTTGGAATATGTAACATTTTTTCATATTTATCTGCCATCTCACACTTAGCAAAAAACCCATTTCATCAAGAAAATCGCTTTGGAGCCAATTTCCGGAAATAGGATTTAAACTCCCTTAAGGGTTGCTTCCACCCAGTGGATGATAATCCTGAGCCTTGACCTGGGAAGGTCAGACTTCATCTTTACTCAACTCACACCCCTTCTGGTCTCTGCATAAAAGGAAAGCTGTGCTGAGTGTTGTAGAATGTTGGCCATAATGGCTTTCATGGTCAGAATGAGGATCCTGTGTGGCTACTTTTCATCCCCATCATTTGCTGAAACTGCTCTCTCTAAAGGGAATGATAGCTTCTTAACTGGCAGATCCAGTGGCCTTTTCTTAGTTCTTACTTAACCTGTTTAACCTAGTTACCGTTTATTGATCACTTTCTATATGGCAGACACGTTGCTAAGTACTTTATATATTTGTAGTGTGGTTGTAAACTTAACTCACTGTATAACTTGGTCGTTTAGAGAAAAATGTAATATCTTTATTTTATCTCTAAGAAGTTTGGCCTTCTTTTCAAGCCCCAACTCAAATGATTTAACTGTCCAAATCAATCTCAGACTTCGTCCAATTAAACAGTTCCCTTAGGTAGCGTGGAGTCCTTGTTGGATTAAAATGCTCAGCTTCTCAGAGAACCTCTCTCCCTCTGCTGCTCCTTTTCTAGGGATATGCAGGGAGGGGCAGCTTTCCGTAACCCCAGGGCAACATGGAAGAACCAGGGTCCTTACAGGGGATGTCCTTTTCTCTTCTGGCCTCCTGGCCAATGTCCCTTGTCCACCTGTTTGATCTGGTGACATAGGTGGCTAAAGTCTGTGGCTGTTCTCTCTTGCCCTGGGCAGCCTGTGGTCCTTTTCCCTGGCTGACTTAGTCTCCCTCCAGTCTAGCTGATTGAGAAACCCCTTTGAGATCTGCTGTAACCCCCATTTGGTCCCAGCTCAGGAGGTTGGCTTTGGAGTTTTTCACCACTATCATGGAGATCCTCCCTGGATAGCTTCCAAGGAAGAAATCTCAGCTGTCGTAGAGACCTACCAAAGCAACATGGAATTCCAGAGCAGCTTGGGAAAGCTAAATCTTTCCCTCAGTACTACCCTCATTCACTGGATGCACCTCTCCCTCTCTGGGGTAAAGCCCGGAGAGAGGAGTCCTGAAGCATGCATCTCCCCACTTTGCTCTGCTACTCCCCTCCAGCTTCCTCTTCCCACAATCCTCTGGGCCTGGAATGAAGTTGGCTGTCTCCCCTTCCTCTTTAATCTGGACGCCATTTACATAAAACTAGGGTCTAGTCCTGAACCTGCTTACACATCTACGGTCTTATTGCAGAATCCTAGTTTTGAAGAACAGAAGTTGAATATTATCTCAGTCTTACTTTTGCATCCCTTCTGTCACAAACCTTCACCTGCAACAAATCCCCATCAGTCGAATGCCTCGGGCACCCTGCAGTCTTGCTGCTAAAGTGTGATCTATGCAGCGGCAGCATCTCTAGCAGAGTTTGTCAGGAGTGTGTAACGTAGACTCTGCCCAGTTCCACTGAACCAGAATCTGCACTTAACAAAATCTTCAGCTGGTAAGTGTGAACATCAAAATTTGAGAAGCAGTGGATTAGGACAGAGGCTGTGTCATCAAAGGCAAAAGAGAAAATCACCTTAATAAATTTGAAACATTTTTCCAGCTGCATATGTGTCATTTGATTTCATTTAGTCACATCTCATCTCATCAGTCATCTTATGTAACCACAAGAGTCCGGTGAGGCGGACATATTTTTCTCCGTTTTACAGCACAGCAAACAGGCTCTGGAAAGTTAAGTGAGGTGCTGGTGATCTCACAGTAAGTGGACCAGGGAGCCGACTCTGAGCCTCGTCTGTATGACTCTGC
This sequence comes from Phocoena sinus, assembly GCF_008692025.1. Taxonomy (NCBI): domain Eukaryota; kingdom Metazoa; phylum Chordata; class Mammalia; order Artiodactyla; family Phocoenidae; genus Phocoena; species Phocoena sinus. The sequence continues at coordinate 134,900,600 of NC_045764.1, read as the reverse complement.
AGCTCATGTTCTCAAGCAGACCACAGCATCCCACTGGACCGTTCACCACACTCCTCTTAACATTTTTCCCCTGTTTGTCACTAACGATGACCTCCTATTGTACCCTTTTGTTTTCCCCTCTGTCAGCTTGAGAGTTCCCTGGCTGCCTGTCTTTGGCATCTGGGTTTTCTTAGTATTGAACTGTTTGGCTGCTGGATTTCTGCCCCCACCTGCTCTACAGTGTTCTAGGCTGTATCTCTCATCTGTAAATATTCATGTCTCCTCAGGCTCATGTCTTTTTGTACCGTGCAAGATTGAATACTGGACCATCTTCTGTATTCTTGCTCTGCAGTGACAAGGAGAGTATCAATACGAAAGATGTGTCTTTCTTTAGCTGGCCTCCAAGGTGGGTCTTATTGGGAAGTGGAGAGAGAGGGGAGAGAGCATTACAGATGAGAATTTAATGGGAAAAGGTTCCGAAGGAAGAATGTGCATGTGATGTTGGGGAGACGATAATTTATTGCTGTCTGCCTAGCTAGGATCTGACGTGATGATGCATTTCTCTGATTTCTGACTCAGATGCACTTCTTTACCCTTTATCACCTGTCTGGTTGTTGACCCCCCCTCCTGCCCAGACCTTCAGCTTCAGTATATTCCTGGTTCTCAGAGTCCCAGCTTCCCATCTCCGAATTCCTTCATTTACCATCATCACCAGACTCCCAGAGGAAGAGCCAAATCTTTCATTCTTTTTTTCTTTTCTTTTTATCTCCTTTTTTTCTTGTCCCTTTCTTTTAATTCTGCCGTCACTACTATCATTTGGGCTCGTATATTTGGTTATTTATGATAAACTAGTAAGCGACCTTTCTGTCTTCTGTCTTTTCAAATCTAAACTGGACTACACATTCTGAATTTCCTGGACCTGGTTCAGGGCAGCTGCATTTCAAAAGTGGGTAAAATATATATTCATTTCCTACTTTAGAGGTGTCAATTTTGCACTACTAAATATAAGGGTAGAGCTCAATTCTTTAATGTTAAACACTTAAGGTCTTCCCAAATCCAGCATCACTGTGTCATGTCTTATCATATCTCAATATGGGCTCTCCGTTTAAGATAGGATGGCTTGAACAGTGTTCCTTCAACATTTCAAGTATGTGCCTGCATATGGACCCCCATTTCTCCATTGAAATTTCCTCCTGGAATGGCCCTCCACTTACCCAAATCACGCCCATCTTTTTAAGGCTCAACAGAAGACGTATTTCTTCCATGGATCTCCCCATAGTCATTCCACAGCAGAGATCCAGAAGATTGCTCAATATTAAGAGTCTAGTGCAGGGCTTCCCTGGTGGCGCAGTGGTTAAGAATCCACCTGCCAATTCAGGGGACACGGGTTCAAGCCCTGGTCCGGGAAGATCCCACATGCCATGGAACAACTAAGCCCGTGCGCCACAACTACTGAGCCTGCACTCTAGAGCCCGTGAGCCACAACTACTGAGCCCCCATGCTACAACTACTGAAGCCTGCGTGCCTAGAGCCCATGCTCTGCAACAAGAGAAGCCACTGCAATGAGAAGCCCACACACTGCAACGAAGAGTAGCCCCGGCTTGCTGCAACTAGAGAAAGCCCACGCGCAGCAACGAAGACCCAACGCAGCCAAAAATAAATAAATAAATAATCTAATTAATTTTTAAAAAATTATATAAAAAAAAGAGTCTAGTGCAGAGTTTCCCAATCATGGCATTATTGACACGCTGGGAAAGATAATTCTTTGTTGTAGGGGACTGTCCTGTGCATTGTAGGATGCTTAGCAGCATCCCTGGCCTCTATTCCAGATGCCAGGAGCACACCCTCCCCTATTTCTAAAAACCAGAAAATATCCCAGACATTGCCAAATGTCCCCTGGGGAAGGAGAGACTCAAAATCCCCCCGCTAACTGAGAGACACTGGTCTAATGTAATGAAAGAAGATCTGAACCAATGGAGCTGTCAGTATTTGCAGAAGGGTTAGAGATGGGAGCTATTTTCTGGGTCATAAAAGTCACATCGCAGGATGTTTTCCAACTGATTTAGAATATTGACTTGGAGGACACCATTATAAATATGCCTATATTCTATAAGAGCTTTAAACTCTGTCTCTGTAGCCTCATCCCCGTTGTCTGGCTGTAACAGCCTTTATAAAGAAAAATACATCTGATCCATGCCTACTTCTAGCTGGTAGTTTCATTGTCATGTTCTTTAAGTTTAAAAATGGTCCTTTGAAATTGAGGTCTGCATTCAGCATGTCTGTAATTCAGAGTAAAGAACAAAATTGAAACTTAATATACAGATCTTTGCAGAGATGCTTTCATAGTTCTCCACATTTTTTCCAAGTACACATACTGCTGATTTAATTCAAACTTATTTCTAAATCAGTTTTTGATATTAAGAATTGGCTTTAATATCATTACTTTCAAAATCAAAATCCTAATTTGAGATTGGATTTTTTTTCTTCGTGAAACTAGCGCAAAGCATTTGGAATACAGGAATGAATTAGTAATTATTATGATTGTACAGAAATTTGTTCAGTTGGTTTAAATCCCTGGAAGAAACAGTATATATGGACATGGTAAAGTATTAGTAATAACAATAAATAGGACACCACCTGAACTGTAAGGATATGAACCCTAGAACTGATTGGATAGGTACACCACTCTACGAATACCCATTCTTAGTCTTTGTTATCTAGACTCTAAGAAAGGTAAAACTAGTAGGGGCCATTTTGTGAATGAGAAAAGTGGGGTCTGGAAGATTTGATAACTTGTTATCTTTTGCCTAATCCTGAAGTAGAACCCAGTTTAATGGCTTGGGGTGAAATGAGTTTCTTCCTACAGTCTCTCCAAGACCCCTCAGTGTGTGTACTGGGTGCTTTGACCACTCTTTTAAGCCACCAAGGCCCCCTTCAACAAGGACAGACAATGCCGCTCTTTTATATCTAGTACTTTCAATTGAACAAATGGATAGCTCGTTGAGCTGTAGAAATAATTTCAAACAACTTACTGTTAGGGAAAATCCTATTCCCTAGTTCTCATGTTTCTATTCATTCATTCTTCAGTGGGTATTTACTGAGATCTATGGACTTGAGACTCAGCAGTGAACAAAATAGAGAAATCCTTGGGGAGATTACCTTCTATTTCAAGAAGGAACATCTGACTCCAAGAAGGAAAATAATGGAAAGGTAAGTTCTAACCTTCTCTCTATCACCCTCACTCACTCCTCCCCAGTCCTGTATGGTTGTTGAGACTGGGAAGTGGGTGTGAATCGTGGGCCAAGTCTCCCTTTTCTCCTTCGGAAGCACGTCTTGCCGCTCCTTCCTGTAGACTGCTCCCCTTGGGGCACTGTGTCTCTATGGTTAGGGGTTGGTAATTCAATGCTCAGGGAAAAGGATTCAAAGCCCAGCTGTGACTCCAGACCCCAGTTCTCTTCTCCATATCAGTAATCAAGCTGGTGAGTAATCAGACTGACAAGTTGATCCTCCATTATTTTTCTGTCTCTTTCTTAGTTGGTTCAGAAGTCAGAGAAGAAAAAGAGGTGATTAATTATCAGCCTCAGACTTTCTGCACTCAACTCTCAGTCACAAATTTATCAAGTAAGAGCAACAGCTCTGCTATTGGTTACCCATGAGGGAGCTTTTAGGGAGGACCTGGCCCCATTAGGGGACAGCAAACATTTTACTGCTGTGTTCAAGCAGGTGACAGGTGCTTAGAATGCCTCATCCCATGGGGTCCTTCTGACCAGGAGTTCTTACTATGTACTTACTGTAACAGAGTCAGCCAGAATGACTAAGTTCAAATCCAAAGAGCCAGTAATCCCTCTATGCCGGGAGAGTGAACTGTGGGACATAACATGTGTACTGCTTGCTCTTTTATGCAATGTACATCTTCGTGTTCTGAAGGCAACATCTGTTAGACTTGCTGATTTTACAGATGAGGAAGCTGAACCCAGAGAGATGAATGTTTCAAAGTTTCCTAACCACTGTCCAGCCTCCCCATCACCCTTCCCCCTGCAACTTGGTTAACAGGGATCAGAGGGTGAACTAGAACCTGTCTCATGTTCTTTCCACAGCATCACAAACTGTTCTCCTAAGAATAAACAAGGTTGGAACAGTGCTTGGAGATTATTTTGGTATTATAAAAAAGCAATTAAAAAAATAACTTTCTCCACTTACAAAAGTAATATACTTCACTTTGAAAAGTTTAGAAAACATAGACAAGATGAAAGGAGGAACTAAAAATAACCCATAATCTCTCCACTCACTCCACTATAAATATTTGAATGTATATTCTTCTAGTTTTTTAATGTATATTAAAAATACATTAAGATAGAGTTGTACTGTATATACTGTTTTGGAGTCCACTGTTATGTCACCTAATAATATATTTTGGAAATCTTTGCATGTCATTAAATAGTATTTTCATGGCATCATTTCTGTGGTTTCTTTTGTATTTTATTGTGTGGGTATGATTAATCTCCCAGCGTTGAATGTTCAGGCTCTTTCCAATGATTAGCTGTAATGAACAACAACAGTGTGACAAACATCCTTGTAGTTAAGTCTGTAGACACTCGCCTTTACTATACACCTGAGAAAACTGGGGCCAAGGAGGCATAGCGGCCTCACTTGCCTGAGTTCACATGGCTACTAAAGCCAAGTTTATGGACTCCAGATCCTGTGCTTATTTCACTCTATCACAGTTTCCCTCTGACTTCCAGGACAGAGTCCAAGGGTTAGTGCCTCCTCTGGGTCCCAGGCTGTTGTGTAGCATGTCAGAGTGTGTCAGCCTGGTTCATTCATTTATTCAACAAATATTTGTTGAGCATCCTCTGTGTTCCAGGCACTGGTTCTACCCCTGGGGGTGGGCAGTGAACAAGACAGATATGGATTTTTGTTCTCATGGAGACCGTTTTCTAGCTGGGAAGACAGACAGTAAGTAAACATGTTTATAAACAAGAGAATCTCAGTGCTAAGGGCACTTAAGAAAATAAAGCAAGGCTGTGTATTTGAGAATCGTGGGGTTGGAAGGTGAGTGGATGCCGTTGGTGCATTTGCTGGGTCTGTGTGCCCATGCCCTGCTTCTGAGCATTTGCCCTCACACAGCCTGCACCCGGGACTCTCTTCAAAGGTCTGCCTTTGTGTTGCTGGAGCCACTTCATAGCCAGGTGCAAGAGCTAGGAGTGCTGGGCGTTTCTGTTCACATGACTCTTCTCCAGCCAGCTTTACCCAATGACTGACCGATGCAGGGGTGTGCAAGCCCAGCTCCCTTGCAATGAGTCCAGGCAAACTCTCAGGCCTAATTGACACCAGAGCTCCTGTGGGATCAGGCTGAGGCTGGGACTCCGCCTCAGTTCACACCCTCGGCTGGCTTGTTCTGATGTCTCATCCTGTGTCCCTGCCCCTCCCTCACTGGTTTCCCCAGGTGGTGCATCCCTAACAAATCACCTGTATGTGAACCCGCGTCTCAGGGTTTGCTTCTGGGATACTTAACCCAAGAAGTGGGGATTGCTTGTTTAGATGGGTGAACAAGGAAGGCTTCCCTGAGGAGATGCCATCTGAGCCGAGATCCAAGTAACCAGAAGAAGCCGGTCATGAGACCAGCTGGGGGCAGAGCGTTCCAAAGGCCATGAGGTGGGAACAGGCTTTGGGTGTCTGAGGAACAGAAAGGAGGCCAGTGTGACTTCAGAGTGAGTGAGGGAGAGAATGGCAGGGGAAATATCCCCACCTGTCGCCTCAGGGTCTAGAGGCCAGCCTGCCACTGATACAATCTTCCTCAAGCCCCCGTGGCAGAGGCAGGAGTTAGGGGAGTTGTAGCAACATGATCTTCCCCAGCACTCCACAACAATCTATGGAGGGAGGGCTGAAACTGGGAAAAGCCCACCTGAAAGATATTGACCCCAAGAGAAAATTGAGACCAGCTTGTGTTTTTCTCCTGCGGTGCTTGAACAGCATTTTCATTGCTTAAGAGTTGCTTGCAGTGATCAAACACATCCAACAACTAACTAGAGGGCAACAGAGATCCCGGGAGGATCCGGCTCGGTTTCTGTGCAGACGTGGTGATTTAAGCAAAGAAAAGCGTCACTGCAGTGTCTGGTAAGAGATGATATGATAATAATTTCCATGTCTCGGGAATCTTCTCATTTCAAGTGTAACTGTGTGCCAAGATTCTTCATGAAGTGTATGAGTGTGACCCTGGCCGGGCAGTGAAAGCAGATGGAGGATGGATGTCCCTGTTAGGAAAATCTTGCTCAGGTGAATGTTTGCATTCCGGCAGATGGACCGGCCTGTGAAGTTGCAGGTCAAGACTACTGTGTGTCTTGGGTGGGAAAAAGAAAAGGCCTTCCTAAGGGAAAAGCAGGAAGGAAGGAAGGCTTGAGCCTCACTGAAAATTGGTTAATAAGGGCACCCTAAAGCCTCAAAACATGGAGCCTGGCTCACTTGGGACTTGGCCATGAAGGCTCCCACCCATTAAATTCATCTTCTTTGTTGATTTTTTTGTCAGAATGCATCAGTAGCCCTCATAATTCATGCAAGTGGACTTTGCTTTAAATTTATAGAAATAAAAAAGTAGTACAGATGAAGAGTGAGGGTAAACCCCTAGTGACTGGGGCAAAATATCACGTTCTTTAAACAAACCTATTCTGCTCAAATTGTTAAGGTGTTTTAATTATCTTTTCATGCCAAGACTTTATTTCTTGCTTCAGGTGCACTCAAGGAGAGAGAATTGCTGCAATTTCTTCCTGATTCATGTTGTGCTTTGTCCTTAATGCAATTTTAAAAGGAAAGTTTTAGCAGCATTTGTGTAAAAAAATTCAAATATGTGTGCTTAAAAATATGTATGTAGATTGATTATCTAGGTCTAAAATCCCCTAAGTTTTTTTTCCCATTTGGTTTTGTTTCACTTTGTCAAAATCTGTGTTAAGCAATCTGCATTGATTTCAATGAAGAGTTGCTCTCCAGCTACCTTTTCAAATAAATGGCGATGTGCCAGAGCAGAAAGGAATCTTCTGTCAAACCCTTCTTGGCTGACTTAGCCACTCAACCGACTGGCATCAGTGTTGTTCTCTTATTTTTAGTAAGAGAACAAGCAGCATACAAGAGGGAAAGGTATCTCACTGATTAAACGAGACCAAGTAACTAGCTTTATTCACCCCACAGCTTAGGGGCTCTGTGCTGTAGGGAACCTAACAATCTGTGGGGTCTTTGAATGAGATACCAAACTTACTGCACTAAGCTCCAAAAGTAATAGGAAAGAACTTTGCTTCATTGACCTTCTGAGGTCGATACCAGCAGGGAAATAGGGGAATGTCATTTTCCCATGGTAGAGAGGATGAAATCTGTATTGCATCAGAAACGCAGAGCTTCTGTTTAATCTACATCCGTGATTTCTATTCAGCTGTGAGTGTGACACATTTTATTATATGCTGTCCATAATTGTAGCCAGAGAAAAGTCAAGCTGTACGTGTATCTTGAGGGGAGAAGTAGGCAGGAAGGGAGAGAGAAATGAAGGCTGGTCTTGGGAACTGCCCGGCAGAAGACCTACCCCAGATGGGTTCAAGCCCATTGTGTCACTATTCTTTAGATTTACCAGTGAATTTTATTCTTCTTCCTTTATGTACCTTATTTTTTTCTCTCTTACCCATGTAAGAGGAGAGAAAGAGGACAGAATATGGGGGTTGGGGCCAGCAGAGGTAGTTCTCAATCATATATTTCATGGTACAGACTGCTGCTACATACTCTTCGGTCGTCACCATTTGGGGCAGGTAAATAAGTTGATGAAATACTAACCTTGGTAAGAAACCTTAGCACCCCTTTGCATCACAGGAATTCTAAACCTTCAGTGCCTTGATCATTCTTTTTTATTATTATAAAATAAATTCATGCTAATTGTAAGAGATCAAATAGACAGACCGACATAAAAAAAAAACCATTCACCATCTCCCACCCTCAATTATTTCTTCAAAGTATTCATTGCAAAGTTTCTTTCATCAATTTTCTACATACATCGGCAATGAACACCTTCAACGTTTTAAAAAAATAACTTTTATTGGAGTATAGTTGCTTTATAATGTGTTAGTTCTTTCTGCTGTACAGGAAAGTGAATTAGCTCTACGTATATGTATATCCCCTCTTTTTTGGATTTCCTTCCCATTTAGGTCACCACAGAGCGTTGGTCTACACACATGTTTTTAAGCACACATATTTGAATTTTTTTACACAAATGGGATTATACTTTACACACTATTAGGTGACTTGATTTTTTCCCCAATCATAGTTTTGACATCTTTCCGTATTCATGTATATAAATATATATGCAGGATGACTGTATGCTTTATCCAGAGACACTTGTTGAGTGACTGGGAGTGCTATTGTTAATCCAATGGGACAACAGGTATGAACTGAACATGTTCTGGGTGTTTGGTCCCACTATCTACACATCATGGTTTGAAGTCAATCTCTGTTAGTTTGTCTGAAAAATGCAATGTTTTGAGAAGGAATAAAGAGGTGGAGGAGTTCATCAGAGAACAAGAACCAGAGATATTCTCATCATAAAAACCGTGTAAAGCTCTGGCTAAACAAACAACTAACACTGCCGAACTCTAGCAAGTGGACAATTTTTTTTTTACTTGTATTGTGTATTTTATTTTTACTATTATTATTTTTTTACTTTCTAATCATTTTTTTAACATCTTTATTGGCGTATAATTGCTTTACAATGTTGTGTTAGTTTCTCCTGTATAACAAAGTGAATCAGCTATATGTATACATATATACCCATATCCCGTCCCTCTTGCGTCTCCCTCCCACCCTTTCTATCCCACCCTTATAGGTGGTCACAAAGCACCGAGCTGATCTCCCTGTGCTATGCGGCTGCTTCCCGCTAGCTATCTATTTACATTTGGTAGTGTATATATGTCCATGCCATTCTCTCACTTTGTCCCAGCTTACCCTTCCCACTCCCCATGTCCTCAAGTCCATTCTCTATGTCTGCATCTTTATTCCTGTCCTACCCCTAGGTTCTTCAGAACCTTTTTTTTTTTTTTTTAGATTCCATATATATGTGTTAGCATATGGTATCTGTTTTTCTCTTTCTGACTTACTTCACTCTGTTTGACAGATTCTAGGTCCATCCACCTCACTACAAATACCTCAATTTTGTTTCTTTTTATGGCTGAGTAATATTCCATTGTGTATATGTGACACATCTTCTTTATCCATTCATCTGTTGATGGACACATTAGCTTGTTTCCATGTCCTGGCTGTTGTAAGTAGAGCTGCAATGAACATTGTGGTATATGACTCTTTTTTTTTTTTTTAACATCTTTATTGGAGTCTAATTGCTTTACAATGCTGTGTTAGTTTCTGCTTTATAACAAAGTGAATCAGTTATACATATATCCCCATATCTCTTCCCTCTTGCATCTCCCTCCCTCCCACTCTCCCTATCCCACCCCTCTAGGTGGTCACAAAGCACAGAGCTGATATCCCTGTGCTATGCGGCTGCTTCCTACTAGCTATCTATTTTGCATTTGGTAGTGTATATATGTCCATGCCACTCTCTCACTTTGTCCCAACTTACCCTTCCCCCTCCCAATGTCCTCAAGTTCATTCTCTAGTAGGTCTGTGTCTCTACTCCCGTCTTGGCCCTAGGTTCTTTATGACTATTTTTTTTCTTTTTTCTTTTGCATTCCATACATATGTGTTAGCATACAGTATTTGTTTTTCTCTTTGTGACTTACTTCACTCTGTATGACAGACTCTAGATCCATCCACCTCACTACAAATAACTCAATTTTGTTTCTTTTTATGGCTGAGTAATATTCCATTGTATATATGTGCCACATCTTCTTTATCCATTCATCTGTTGATGGACACTTAGGTTGCATCCATGTCCTGGCTATTGTAAATAGAGCTGCAATGAACATTTTGGTACATGACACTTTTGAATTATGGTTTTCTCGGGGTATATACCCAGTAGTGGGATTGCTGGGTCATATGGTAGTTCTATTTTTAGTTTTTTAAGGAACCTCCATACTGTTCTCCATAGTGGCTGTATCAATTTACATTCCCACCAACAGTGCAAGAGGGTTCCCTTATCTCCACACCCTCTCCGGAATTTGTTGTTTCTAGATTTTTTGATCATGGCCATTCTGACTGGTGTGAGATGATATCTCATTGTAGTTTTGATTTGCATTTCTCTAATGATTATTGACGTTGAGCATTCTTCCATGTGCTTGTTGGCAATCTGTATATCATCTCTGGAGAAATGTCTGTTTGAGTCTTCTGACCATTTTTGGATTGGGTTGTTTGTTTTTTTGATATTGAGCTGCATGAGCTGCTTGTATATTTTGGAGATTAATCCTTTGTCAGTTGCTTCATTTGCAAATATTTTCTCCCAATTCTGAGGGTTGTCTTTTGGTCTTGTTTATGATTTCCTTTGCTGTGCAAAAGCTTTGAAGTTTCATTAGGTCCCATTTGTTTATTTTTGTTTTTATTTCCATTTCTCTAGGAGGTGGATCAAAAAGGATATTGCTGTGACTTATGTCATAGAGTATTCTGCCTATGTTTTCCTCTAAGAATTTTATAGTGTTTGACCTTACATTTAGGTGTTTAATCCATTTTGAGTTTATTTTTGTGTATAGTGTTAGGGAGTGTTCTAATTTCATTCTTTTACATGTAGCTGTCCAGTTTTCCCAGCACTACTTAATGAAGAGGCTCTCTTTTCTCCATTGTATATTCTTGCCTCCTTTATCAAAGATAAGCTGACCACATGTGCGTGGGTTTATCGCTGGGCTTTCTATCCTGTTCTATTGATCTGTATTTCTGTTTTTGTGCCAGTACCATACTGTCTTGATTACTGTAGCTTTGTAGTAGCTTTGTGAAACTTTTTGTTCTAGTTCTGTTAAAAATGCCATTGGTAGTTTGCTGGGGATTGTATTGAATCTGTAGACTGCTTTGGGTAGTATAGTCATTTTCACAATGTTGATTCTTCCAGTCCAAGAACATGGTATATCTCTCCATTTATTTGTATGATCTTTAATTTCTTTCATCAGTGTGTTATAGTTTTCTGCATACAGGTCTTTTGTTTCCTTAGGTAAGTTTATTCTTAGGTATTTTATTCTTTTTGTTGCAATGCTAAACGGGAGTGTTTCCTTGACTTCTCTTTCAGATTTTTCAACATTAGTTTATAGGAATGCAAGAAACTTCTGTGCATGAATTTTGTATCCTGCTACTGTATCAAATTCATTGATTAGCTCTAGTAGTTTTCTGGTAGTATCTTTAGGATTCTCTATGTATATAGTATCATGTTGTCTGCAAACAGTGACAGTTTTGCTTCTTTTCTAATTTGGATTCCTTTTATTTCTTTTTTTTTTTTTTTTTTAAACATCTTTATTGGGGTATAATTGCTTTACAATGGTGTGTTAGTTTCTGATTTACAACAAAGTGAATCAGCTATACATATACATATGTTCCCATATGTCTTCCCTCTTGCGTCTCCCTCCCTCCCACTCTCCCCATCCCACCCTTCCAGGCTGTCACAAAGCACCGAGCTAATATCCCTGTGCCTTGCGGCTGCTTCCCCCCAGCTATCTACCTTACTACGTTTGTTAGTGTGTATATGTCCATGACTCTCTCTCGCCCTGTCAAAACTCACCCTTCCCCCTCCCCATATCCTTAAGTCCGTTCTCCAGTAGGTCTGCGTCTTTATTCCTATCTTACCCCTAGGTCCTTCATGACATTTTTTTCCCTTAAATTCCATATATATGTGTTAGCATACGGTATTTGTCTTTTTCTTTCTGACTTACTTCACTCTGTATGACAGATTCTAGGTCTATCCATCTCATTACAAATAGCTCAATTTCATTTCTTTTTAAGGCTGAGTAATATTCCATTGTGTATATGTGCCACATCTTCTTTATCCATTCATCCGATGATGGGCGCTTAGGTTGTTTCCATGTCCTGGCTATTGTAAATAGAGCTGCAATGAACATTTTGGTACATGACTCTCTTTGAATTTTGGTTTTCTCAGGGTATATGCCAAGTAGTGGGATTGCTGGGTCATATGGTAATTCTATTTGTAGTTTTTTAAGGAACCTCCATACTGTTCTCCACAGTGGCTGAACCAATTCACATTCCCACCAGCAGTGCAAGAGTGTCCCCTTTTCTCCACACCCTCTCCAGCATTTATTGTTTCTTGATTTTTTGATGATGGCCATTCTGACTGGTGTGAGATGATATCTCATTGTAGTTTTGATTTGCATTTCTCTAATGATTAATGATGTTGAGCATTCTTTCATGTGTTTGTTGGCATTCTGTATATCTTCTTTGGAGAAGTGTCTATTTAGGTCTTCTGCCCATTTTTGGATGGGGTTGTTTGTATTTTTGTTATTGAGCTGCATGAGCTGCTTGTAAATTTTGGAGATTAATCCTTTGTCAGTTGCTTCATTTGCAAATGTTTTCTCCCATTCTGAGGGTTGTCTTTTGGTCTTGGTTATGGTTTCCTTTGCTGTGCAAAAGCTTTGAAGTTTCATTAGGTCCCATTTGTTTATTTTTGTTTTTATTTCCATTACTCTAGGAGGTGGGTCAGAAAGGATCTTGCTGTGATTTATGTCATAGAGTGTTCTTCCTATGTTTTCTTCTAAGAGTTTGATAGTTTCTGGCCTTACATTTAGGTCTTTAATCCATTTTGAGCTTATTTTTGTGTATGGTGTTAGGGAGTGATCTAATCTCATACTTTTACATGTACCTGTCCAGTTTTCCCAGCACCATTTATTGAAGAGGCTGTCCTTTCTCCACTGTACATTCCTGCCTCCTTTATCAAAGATAAGGTGACCATATGTGCGTGGGTTTATCTCTGGGCTTTCTATCCTGTTCCACTGATCTATCTTTCTGTTTTTGTGCCAGTACCATACTGTCTTGATTACTGTTGCTTTGTAATATAGTCTGAAGTCAGGGAGCCTTATTCCTCCAGCTCCTTTTTTCGTTCTCAAGATTGCTTTGGCTATTCGGGGTCTTTTGTGTTTCCATACAAATTGCGAAATTTTTTGTTCTAGTTCTGTGAAAAATGCCAGTGGTAGTTTGATAGGGATTGCATTGAATCTGTAGATTGCTTTGGGTAGTAGAGTCATTTTCACAATGTTGATTCTTCCCATCCAAGAACATGGTATATCTCTCTATCTATTTGTATCATCTTTAATTTCTTTCATCAGTGTCTTATAATTTTCTGCATACAGGTCTTTCGTATCCTTAGGTAGGTTTATTCCTAGATATTTTATTCTTTTTGTTGCAATGGTAAATGGGAGTGTTTTCTTGATTTCACTTTCAGATTTTTCATCATTAGTATATAGGAATGCCAGAGATTTCTGTGCATTAATTTTGTATCCTGCTACTTTACCAAATTCATTGATTAGCTCTAGTAGTTTTCTGGTAGCATCTTTAGGATTCTCTATGTATAGTATCATGTCATCTGCAAACAGTGACAGCTTTACTTCTTCTTTTCCGATTTGGATTCCTTTTATTTCCTTTTCTTCTCTGATTGCTGTGGCTAAAACTTACAAAACTATGTTGAATAAGAGCGGTGAGAGTGGGCAACCTTGTCTTGTTCCTGATCTTAGTGGAAATGCTTTCAGTTTTTCACCATTGAGGATGATGTTTGCTGTGGGCTTGTCATATATGGCTTTTATTATGTTTAGGAAAGTTCCCTCTATGCCTACTTTCTGGAGGGTTTTTATCATAAATGGGTGTTGAATTTTGTAGAAAGCTTTCTCTGCATCTATTGAGATGATCATATGGTTTTTCTCCTTCAATTTGTTAATATGGTTTATCACATTGATTGTTTTGCGTATATTGAAGAATCCTTGCATTCCTGGAACAAACCCCACTTGATCATGGTGTATGATCCTTTTAATGTGCTGTTGGATTCTGTTTGCTAGTATTTTGTTGAGGATTTTTGCATCTATGTTCATCAGTGATATTGGCCTGTAGTTTTCTTTCTTTGTGACATCCTTGTCTGGTTTTGGTATCAAGGTGATGGTGGCTTCGTAGAAGGAATTTGGGAGTGTTCCTCCCTCTGCTATATTTTGGAAGAGTTTGAGAAGGATAGGTGTTAGCTCTTCTCTAAACGTTTGATAGAATTCACCTGTGAAGCCATCTGGTCCTGGGCTTTTGTTTGTTGGAAGGTTTTTAATCACAGTTTCAATTTCAGTGCTTGTGATTGGTCTGTTCATATTTTCTATTTCTTCCTGATTCAGTCTTGGCAGGTTGTGCATTTCTAAGAATTTGTCCATTTCTTCCAGATTGTCCATTTTATTGGCATAGAGTTGCTTGTAGTAATCTCTCATGATTTTTTTTATTTCTGCAGTGTCAGTTGTTACTTCTCCTTTTTCATTTCTAATTCTATTGATTTGAGTCTTCTCCCTTTTTTTCTTGATGAGTCTGGCTAGTGGTTTATCTATTTTGTTTATCTTCTCAAAGAACCAGCTTTTAGTTTTATTGATCTTTGCTATTGCTTCCTTCATTTCTTTTTCATTTATTTCTGATCTGATTTTTATGATTTCTTTCCTTCTGCTAGCTTTGGGGTTTTTTTGTTCTTCTTTCTCTAATTGCTTGAGGTGCAAGGTTAGGTTGTTTATTCGAGATGTTTCCTGCTTCTTAAGGTGGGCTTGTATTGCTATAAACTTCCCCCTTAGAACTGCTTTTGCTGCATCCCATAGGTTTTGGGTCGTTGTGTCTCCATTGTCATTTGTTTCTAGGTATTTTTTTATTTCCTCTTTGATTTCTTCAGTGATCACTTCATTATTAAGTAGTGTATTGTTTAGCCTCCATGTGTTTGTATTTTTTACAGATCTTTTCCTGTAATTGATATCTAGTCTCATGGCGTTGTGGTCGGAAAAGATACTTGATACAATTTCAGTTTTCTTAAATTTACCAAGGCTTGATTTGTGACCCAAGATATGATCTATCCTGGAGAATGTTCCATGAGCACTTGAGAAAAATGTGTATTCTGTTGTTTTTGGATGGAGTGTCCTATAAATATCAATTAAGTCCATCTTGTTTAATGTATCATTTAAAGCTTGTGTTTCCTTATTTATTTTCATTTTGGATGATCTGTCCATGGGTGAAAGTGGGGTGTTAAAGTCCCCTACTATGAATGTGTTACTGTTGATCTCCCCTTTTATGGTTGTTAGTATTTGCCTTATGTATTGAGGTGCTCCTATGTTGGGTGCATAAATATTTACAATTGTTATATCTTCTTCTTGGATCAATCCCTTGATCATTATGTAGTGTCCTTCTTTGTCCCTTTTAATAGTCCTTATTTTAAAGTCTATTTTGTCTGATATGAGAATTGCTACTCCAGCTTTCTTTTGGTTTCCATTTGCATGGAATATCTTTTTCCATCCCCTTACTTTCAGTCTGTATGTGTCTCTAGTTCTGAAGTGGGTCTCTTGTAGACAGCATATATAAGGGTCTTGTTTTTGTATCCATTCAGCCAATCTGTGTCTTTTGGTGGGAGCATTTAGTCCATTTACATTTAAGGTAATTATTGATATGTATGTTCCTATTTCCATTTTATATATTGTTTTGGGTTCGCTACTATAGGTCATTTCCTTCTCTTGTGTTTCGTGTCTAGAGAAGTTCCTTTAGCATTTGTTGTAAAGCTGGTTTGGTGGTGCTGAACTCTCTCAGCTTTTGCTTGTCTGTAAAGGTTTTAATTTCTCCATCAAATGTGAATGAGATCCTTGCTGGGTAGAGTAGTCTTGGTTTCAGGCTATTCTCCTTCATCACTTTCAGTATGTCCTGCCACTCCCTTCTGGCTTGTAGGGTTTCTGCTGAGAGATCCGCTGTTAACCTTATGGGGATTCCCTTGTGTGTTATTTGTTGTTTTTCCCTTGCTGCTTTTAATATGCTTTCTTTGTATTTAATTTTTGACAGTTTGATTAATATGTGTCTTGGCGTGTTTCTCCTTGTATTTATCCTGTATGGGACCCTCTGTGCTTCCTGGACTTGATTAACTATTTCCTTTCCCATATTAGGGAAGTTTTCAACTATAATCTCTTCAAATATTTTCTCAGTCCCTTTCTTTCTTTCTTCTTCTTCTGGAACCCCTATAATTCGAATGTTGGTGCGTTTCACGTTGTCCCAGAGGTCTCTGAGACTGTCCTCAGTTCTTTTCATTCTTTTTTCTTTATTCTGCTCTGCAGTAGTTATTTCCACTACTTTATCTTCCAGGTCACTTATCCGTTCTTCTGCCTCAGTTATTCTGCTATTGATCCTATCTAGAGTGATTTTAATTTCATTTATTGCATTGTTCATCGTTGCTTGTTTCATCTTTAGTTCTTGTAGGTCCTTGTTAACTGTTTCTTGCATTTTGTCCATTCTACTTCTAAGATTTCGGATCATCCTTACTATCATTATTCTGAATTCTTTTTCAGGTAGATTGCCTATTTCCTCTTCATTTGTTAGGTCTGGTGGGTTTTTATCTTGCTCCTTCATCTGCTGTGTGTTTTTCTGTCTTCTCATTTTGCTTATCTTACTGTGTTTGGGGTCTCCTTTTTGCAGGCTGCAGGTTCATAGTTCCCGTTGTTTTTGATGTCTGTCTCCAGTGGCTAAGGTTGTTTCAGTGGGTTGTGTAGGCTTCCTGGTGGAGGGGACTAGTGCCTGTGTTGTGCTGGATGAGGCTGGATCTTGTCTCTCTAGTGGGCAGGTTCACGTCTGGTGGTGTGTTTTGGGGTGTCTGTGGCCTTATTATGATTTTAGGCAGCCTCTCTGCTAATGGGTGGGGTTGTGTTCCTGTTTTGCTAGTTGTTTGGCATAGGTTGTCCAGCACTGTGGCTTGCTGGCCGTTGAGTGAAGCTGGGTGCTGGTGTTAAGATGGAGGTCTCTGGGAGATTTCCGCTGTTTAATATTATGTGGAGCTGGGAGGTCTCTTGTTGACCAGTGACCTGAAGTTGGCTCTCCTACCTCAGAGGCAGAGCCCTGACTCCTGGCTGGAGCACCAAGAGCCTTTCATCCACACGGCTCAGAATAAAAGGGAGAAAAAGTAGAGAGAATTAGTAGAAGTATGAGGAAAGAAAGAAGGAAAGGAGGAAAGGAAGGAAGGAAGAAAGAAGCAAAGAAGGAAAGAAAGGAGGGAGGGAGGGAGGGAGGGAGGAAGGAAGGAAGGAGGGAAAGAAGGAAAAAAAGACAGAAAGAAAGATGATACAGTAAAAATAAAATAAAGTATAATATAGTTATTGAATTAAAAAATATTTAGAAAAAAAAAGGGACGGATAGAACCTTAGGACAAATGTTGGAAGCAAAGCTATACAGAGAAAATCTTACACAGAAGCATACACATACACCTTCACAAAAAGAGGTAAAGGGGGAAAAATCATAAATCCTGCTCCCTGAGACCACCTCCTCAATTTGGGGTGATTCGTTGTCTAAAGGAGGGAGGGAAGGAAGGAAAGAAAGAAAGAACGAAGGTAAAGTATAATAAAGTTATTACAATTAAACTTAATTATTAAGAAAAAGAATTTTTAAAAAAAAAAGTCATGGACGGATAGAGCCCTAGGACAAATGGTGGAAGCTAGAGTATACAGACTAGATGTCACACAGGAGCATACACGTACACCTTCACAAAAAGAGGAAAAGGGAAAAAAATCATAGATTTCGCTCCTAAATTCCACCTGTTCAATTTGGGATCATTCCTTGTCTATTCAGGTATTCCACAGATGCAGGGTATATCAAGTTGATTGTGGAGCTTTAATCCGCTGCTTCTGTGGCTGCTGGGAGAGATTTCCCTTTCTCTTCTTTGTTTTCACAGCTCACAGGAGCTCAGCTTTGGATTTGGCCCTGCCTCTGCGTGTAGGTCGCTGGAGGGCGTCTGTTTTTTCGCTCAGACAGGACGGGGTTAAAGGAGCCGCTGATTCGGGGCCTCCGGCTCACTCAGGCCGGGGGTTGGGGGATGGGGGAAGGAGGGGCACTGCGTGCGGGGCCGGCCTGCGGCGGCAGAGGCAGCGTGACGTTGCGGCAGAGGCCGGCGTGACGTTGCACCAGCCTGAGGCCCGCCGTGCGCTGTCCCGGGGAAGTTGTCCCTGGATCCCGGGAACCTGGCAGTGGCGGGCTGCACAGGCTCCGCGGAAGAGGGGTGTGGAGAGTGACCTGTGCTCGCACACAGGCCCCTTGGTGGCGGCAGCAGCAGCCTTAGCGTCTCCCGCCCGTCTCTGGAGTCCGCGGTTTTAGCCGCGGCTCGCGCCCGTCTCTGGGGTTTGCGCTTTCAGCCGCGGCTCGCGCCCGTCTCGGGGGCTCGCGCCCTCAGCCGCGGCTCGCGCCCGTCTCTGGGGTTCGCGCTTTTAGCCGCGGCTCGCGCCCGTCTCTGGAGTTCCTTTAAGCAGTGCTCTTAAACCCCTCTCCTCGCGCACCAGGAGACAAAGAGGGAAGAAAAAGTCTCTTGCCTCTTCGGCCGGTGCAGGCTTTTCCCCGAACTCCCTCCCGGCTAGTCGTGGTGCACTAACCCCTTCAGGCTATGTTCAAGCCGCCAACCCCAGTCTTCTCCCTCAGCTCCGTCCAAAACCAAAACCCGAGCCTCAGCTCGCAGCCCCGCCCGCCCCGGTGGGTGAGCAGCAAGCCTCTCGGGTTGGTGAGTGCTGGTCGGCACCGATCGTCTGTGCAGGAATCTCCCCGCTTTGCCCTCCGCACCCGTCGCTGTGCACTACTCCGCGGTCCCGAAACTCCCCCCTCTGCCTCCCGCAGTCTCCGCCCGCGGAGGGGCTTCCTAGTGTGTGGAAACTTTTCCTCCTTCACAGCTCCCTCCCACTGGTGCAGGTGCCGTCCTTATTCTTTTGTCTCTGTTTTTTCTTTTGCCCTACCCAGTTACGTGGGGAGTTTCTTGCCTTTTGGGAGGTCTGAGGTCTTCTGCCAGCCTTCAGTAGGAGTTCTGTAGGAGTTGTTCCACGTGTGGATGTATTTCTGGTGTATCCGTGGGGAGGAAGGCGATCTCCGCGTCTTACTCTTCCGCCATCTTCCGGATAGTTCTCCTTTTATTTCTTGTTCTTCTCTGATTGCTGTGGCTAAAGCTTCCAAAACTATGTTGAATAATGGTGGTGAGAGTGGGCAACCTTGTCTTGTTCCTGATCTTAGTGGAAATGGTTTCAGTTTTTCACCGTTGAGAATGATGTTGGCTATAGGTTTGTCATATATGGCCTTTATTATGTTGAGGTAAGTTCCCTCTATGCCTACTTTATGGAGAGTTTTTTTTTTTTTTTTTTTTTTTTTTTTTGCAGTATGCGGGCCTCTCACTGTTGTGGCCTCTCCCGTTGCGGAGCACAGGCTCCGGACGCGCAGGCTCAGTGGCCATGGCTCACGGGCCCAGCCGCTCCGCGGCATGTGGGATCTTCCCGGACCAGGGCACGAACCCGTGTCCCCTGCATTGGCAGGCGGACTCTCAACCACTGCGCCACCAGGGAAGCCCTGGAGAGTTTTTTTTTATCATAAATGGGTATTGAATTTTATTGAAAGCTTTTTCTGCATCTATTGAGAAGATCATATTTTTTTTCTCCTTTAATTTGTTAATATGGTGTATCACATTGTTTGATTTACCTATCTTGAAGAATCCTTGCATTCCTGGGATAAACCCCACTTGATCATGGTGTATGATCCTTTTAATATGCTGTTGGATTCTGTTTGCTAGTATTTTGTTGAGGATTTTTGCATCTATGTTCATCAGTGATATTGGCCTGTAGTTTTATTTTTTTGTGACATCTTTGTCTGGTTTTGGTATCAGGGTGATGGTGGCCTCGTAGAATGAGTTTGGGAGTGTTCCTCCCTCTGCTATATTTTGGAAGAGTTTGAGAAGGATAGGTGTTAGCTCTTCTCTAAATGTTTGATACAATTCACCTGTGAAGTCATCTAGTCCTGGGCTTTTGTTTCTTGGAAGATTTTTAATCATAGTTTCAATTTCAGTGCTTATGATTGGTCTCTTTATATTTTCTATTTCTTCCTGGTTTAGTCTCGGAAGGTTGTGTTTTTCTAAGAATTTGTTTGTTCCAGGTTGTACATTTTATTGGCATACAGTTGCTTGTAGTAATCTCTCATGATCCTTTGTATTTCTGCAGTGTCAGTTGTTACTTCTTTTTCATTTCTAATTCTGTTGATTTGAGTCTTCTCTGTTTTTTTTCTTGATGAGTCTGGCTAATGGTTTATCAATTTTGGTTGTCTTCTTAAAGAGCCAGCTTTTAGTTTTATTGATCTTTACTACTGTTTCCTTCTTTTCTTTTTAATTTGTTTCTGATCTGGTCTTTATGATTTCTTTCCTTATGGAAACTTTGGGTTTTTCTGTTCTTCTTTCTCTATTTGCTTTAGGTATAATGTTAGGTTGTTTATTTGAGATTTTTCTTGTTTCTTGAGGTAGGATTGTATTGCTATAAACTTCCCTCTTAGAACTGCCTTTGCTGCATCCCATAGGTTTTGGGTTGTCGTGTTTTCATTGTCATTTTTTTCTTGGTATTTTTCGATTTCCTCTTTGATTTCTTCAGTGATCTCTTGGTTATTAAGTAGTGTATTGTTTAGCCTTCATGTGTTTGTATTTTTTACAAATTTTTCCTGTAATTGGTATCTAGTCTCATAGCGTTGTAGTCGGAAAAGATACTTGATACAATTTCAATTTTCTTAAATTTACCAAGGCTTGATTTGTGACCCAAGATATGATCTATCCTGGAGAATGTTCCATGAGCACTTGAGAGGAAAGTGTATTCTGTTCTTTTTGGATGGAATGTCCTATAAATATCAATTAAGTCCATATTGTTTAATGTATCATTTAAAGCTTGTGTTTCCTTATTTATTTTCGTTTTCGATGATCTGTCAATTGGCGAAAGTGGGGTGTTAACGTCCCCTACTATGATTGTGTTACCGTCACTTTCCCCTTTTATGTCTGTTAGCATTTGCCTTATGTATTGAGGTGTTCCTATGTTGGGTGCATAAATATTTACAATTGTTATATGTTCTTGGGTTGATCCCTTGATCATTATGTAGTGTCCTTCTTTGTCTCTTGTAATAGTCTTTATTTTAAAGCCCATTTTATCTGATATGAGAATTGCTACTCCAACTTTCTTTTGATTTCCATTTGCATGGAATATCTTTTTCTATCCCCTCACTTTCAGTCTGTATGCATTCTGAGGTCTGTAGTGCGTCACTTGCAAATAGCATATATATGGGTTTTGTTTTTGTATTCATTCGTCCAGTCCATGTCTTTTGGGTGGAGCATTCAATCCATTTACATTTAAGGTAATTATCGATATGTACATTCCTATTACCGTTTTCTTAATTGTTTTGGGTTTGTTTTTGTAGGTCTTTTCCTTGTCTTGTGTTTCCTGCCTAGAGAATTTCCTTTAACATTTGTTGTAAAGCTGGTTTGGTGGTGCTGAATTCTCTTAGCTTTTGCTTGTCTGTAAATGTTTTATTTTCTCTGTCGAATATGAATGAGGTCCTTGCTGGGTAGAGTAATCTTTGTTGTAAGTTTTTCCCTTTCATCACTTTAAATATGTCCTGCTAGTCCCTTCTGGCTTGCAGAGTTTCTGCTGAAAGATCAGCTGTTAAGCTTATGGGGATTCCCTTCTATGTTATTTGTTGCTTTTCCCTTGTTGCTTTTAATATTTTTTTCTTTGTATTTAATTTTTGATAGTTTGATTAATATGTGTCTTGGCATGTGTCTCCTTGGATTTATCCTGTATGGGACTCTCTGTGCTTTCGTTCCTTGACTGACTAGTTCCTTTCCAATATTAGGGAAGTTTTCAACTATAATCTCTTCAGATATTTTCTCAGTCCCTTTCTTTTTCTCTTCGTCTTCTGGGAACCCTATAATTCGAATGTTGGTGAGTTTAATGTTGTCCCAGAAGTCTCTGAGACTGTCCTCAATTCTTTTCATTCTTTAGTCTGCAGTAGTTATTGCCATTATTTTATCTTCCAGGTCATTTATCTGTTCTTCTGCCTCAATTATTCTGCTATTGATTCCATCTAGAGAATTTTTAATTTCATTTATTGTGTTGTACATCATTTTTTGTTTGCTCTTTTGCTCTTCTGGGTCCTTGTTAAACATTTCTTGTATTTTCTCCATTCTATTCCCAAGATTTTGGATCATCTTTACTATCATTATTCTGAATACTTTTTCAGGTAGACTGCCTATTTCCTCTTCATTTGTTAGGTCTGGTGGGTTTTTATCTTGCTCCTTCATCTCCTGTGCGTTTCTCTATCTTCTCATTTTGCTTATCTTACTGTGTTTGGGGTCTTCTTTTCACAGGTCACAAGTTCATAGTTCCCATTGTTTTTGGTGTCTGTCCCCAGTGGGTAAGGTTGTTTCAGAGGGTTGTGTCAGCTTCCTGGTGGAGGGTACTGGTGCCTGTGTTCTGGTGGATGAGGGTGGATATTGTCTTTCTGGTGGGCAGGACTGAGTCTGGTGGTGTGTTTTGGGTTGTCTGTGAACTTATTATGATTTTAAGCAGCCTCTCTGCTAATGGGTGGTGTTGTGTTCCTGTCTTGCTAGTTGTTTGGCATGGGGTGTCCAGCACTGGAGCTTGCTAGTTGTTGAGTGGAGGTGGGTCCTAGCATTGCGACGGAAATCTCTGGGAGAGCTCTCGCTGATTGATATTACGTGGAGCTGGGAGGTCTCTGGTGGTCCGATGTCCTAAATCGTCTCTCCCACCTCAGATGCTCAGGCCCGACACCCACCTGGAGCACCAAGACCCTGTCAGACACACGGCTGTCAAGTCAAAGTGCTGAGACACCGGGGTTTGCGGTGAATAGAGGGTTTACTTGCAAGGCAGTCCAGCGAGGAGCAGTAGAACGAATCTCAAATCTTGCCTTCCCTGAAGGCAAGGGGCTGACACTACAATTTTTGTCTTTGAGTTATATGAATGGAGAACTGGGGGAAAATGTTAAAGGAAGACACATTCCCCATAAAAGATATGAATATTTTATCAGTGTCAGCAAGGCAGTGAGATGCACCAGAGAATGAATGAAGATCTCCTTCAAGGACACAGGGGACTGACAAGAGAAAATGTGTAGATGTAGGGCTTTTCCTGATCCTACTCCTATGTAACTTTAAGTCTACCCTGCAGATGATAGTTTACTCCTCACCCTTCACATACAGAACTTTGTACACATTGGGGTTGGGGTCGGGACTGGGAAGATTAATTCTGGCTTTGTTATCCCAAACTTGAGCAATTTCTTTAGGGCATTTTGGTTTTCTGTTGTGCTTTGTGCTTCATTTGATGTAAAGTGAGTTTGGGACTTGGGGTGTTTTGTTTGGTAGTGAAGCAGCTGTGAGATAATTGGTTACCGGAGAGTGGAGGAGCCACAGACCTCCAGCAATTGGAGCTTTCACAGTCAGGACAAAACGATGTGATGTTCAAAGGGGAGGATGGGGTATCACCAATCTCTGATGCAGCAGATTGTTATTTTCCCCCCAGCTACATGGAAAGGACTAATTTCATTTTTATGTGACTTGAACTTATAGTTTCTCACTTCTAACAGACTATTTTCCAAATTCACATCACCAAGCCAGCTGGCTGGCACATCTGCACATGCCTTGTAGAGAATCTGCCTAGTCCTGTGTCTTTCCTTTTAGTTTGATCTTTGTGGACATTGCTTAGAGGTCCTCTTTTAACTCTATAAATAGAAAGGGTTGAATTGAAATATGACAAATTCAGAATTCAAGTATGATGATGTAAGAAGTATGGAGAAAAGCATCGGAAAGTTATTTTTCTCATCTCCGGGTATCTAGTCTGTGAAACTGGACACCACCAATGAGGTGTACTAAAAGAAGCACTGGACTGGCAGTCAAGTCTAAATTCTGATTCTGATTTTGATTCTGACACTGATTCACGGTGTAATCTTGAGCAAGCCTCTGGGATTCAGTTTCCTTCTCTGTACGGAGGAGTAGAAACTGTTGACTTTGTCAACTGAAAAAAATGCACCATCTAAAAGGTGAGAATTATGTTTTATTTGGTGGACATACTGAGGACGTAAGCCTGGGAGACAGCCTCTCAGATAGCTCTGATGGACTGTTCAGAAGAGGTAAGGGAGAAGCAAGGATATACAGGAGCTTTTGCAACAAAAACCAAGTAATCAGAAGATTACTGTGATTTAAAGAAAAACCAGACATCTCAAGTTAGTGAATTTAGCGCTTTTCTATGTATGGGAAGATGCATGAGTCAGAGCTCATTGAAATCATTCCTTTGCTATGCATCTTAACTATCTAGGGGCAATATCCTAGATCTTTTTTTCCATCGTGAATCCCCTCAGGGTGCACAATCAGGGGAAGCTGCATGGCTGATGGCTTGATGGCCTCAACATCCTTTGTTTACTGATGTGGCGGGCAACATTCTTCGTCCACAATTTCTAGGGTTTCCTTCAGGTCTAACATTATGATTTTGATACTTCATTTTCTTACAAAGTGAAAAATCACAAAAACATTTTTCTTGACTTTACATTCAATTTTTTATTCTAATTTTTTTCTCTTTATTACCATTTCAGAGTTTCCCTGGAGGAGGCATCCTTCCGGTTCTGCTACTCTTCCTTTCTTTATGGTCTTGACAGGCACTGTTAGACCTGAGGTGTGGGCAGATCAGGAGACTGCCTTTTAAACATTATCGGAAGGGGGCTACATCCAAATATTTCCCACATTGGCCTACCTCTGAAATTCCATCCTCAGGACTTTTTTTTCCTGCAGATAAAACACCTGAACTCTATTAATATACATATGCCCTGGGGAGGCAACACATCAAGCCTGTCTCAGCTTAATGGGAATGCTTTTATCTGGGTTTTCCCAATGAGCTGGCTAACTGACCGCAGCACCTTGGAGCAGGAGAGAAACAATGGTAACGTTTTTGTAGGGCAGAGGAGTGAGTGATACATCAAAAATCTGGACAATGCCTGCTGGTGTTGCTACCAGGTGGGAATCAGAGTCAGAGACAATGGGGAGCTCAGGAAGGAGGTGGATGAAAGATTAGTGGTGGGGAAAGTTGTAGGCAGCTGCGAAGAAGGAAGTCAGCAGACACCAAGGGCCCCCAAAACAAATTTGCTGCACAATTTTCCTTAGCTTGGGTCTGTCCATGTTACTCTGTATGAAACTAGTGTAGTTCTCAGTGAGCATTTGAGAACCGAAAGGCAGGGAAGGGAATCACATTATATTAACTTGTGACACTTTCTCATAGCTCCTCCAGTGTCTCTTTGTTTGCATTTTGCCTGAATTTCAGACCTATAATTAGAGTTGAGAAGAAAATGTTCTGCACAGGGAGTTTTGCTAACACCACCATTTTTACAGAGGAAGTTTTTTTAGAGGTGAAGAATACAGTAAATCTTCCCCCATCCCTTTATAAAACATACTCCCTGTTAAGAATCTAAGAAGGGTAGGTTGCTGCAGTTTCTTTCTAAACGAACTCATTTCTGTTAAGGGGGAAAAGAACACCTAGACTCTGCCAGTGTTGCTAATGCCCACTCTGCAGCTTCTGTGAGAGTGCAGGGTCGGAGGTGCATGCCGGGAGACTCACTTTTCTTCGGGGCTGTGCTGGCGGAGGGGAGGTTTCATTTATTTGATGTGTCTTTGTTTCATGCTGTTCTGACATTTTGTAACCTGTGGCTTTCTTCTGGAGGAAATAGATTACACAGTGTGTTTTCTCTCTTCAATCATTCATGTTTTTAACCTTACAAGTAACTCTGAATGTTACAGCGATGGAATGGTTAAGAAAGTTTGGTGGACAGTGTTATACATCAAATCTGTGTGTTTCCTAAAGCAGTGGTAGCCATGAGAGGATTTTGAAGAGGATGGATGCAAAAGTGAGGAATATTCCTCAACAGTTACAGATCTTAGTGTCAGTATCTCCTGAATGCCAGTGATTCTTTCCTTCTTAGTGCACTTGGTCCCACCAAAGATACCACATTAAAGATGAAAGTATTCTATTTTTACTCTACTTTGCTTTGTTTACTCTTCTTTCATTAATTCTTTCACTTTGTCCGCTGGACAAGGAGAAATCAAGGGACTAGACCAATTTGTTTAGCCAACCATTGAGGAGAACATTGCAGATGAGGAAATAGAAGCTCATCTTCTACACCTCTAGATACCATATATTCCTCAGTCCAAGCCCACTGCTCTTACAGAGGTAACACAATGTTTTACACCTCAAAACTACTTACATTTCAGTACTAGTTCCTGTGCAGGTTTGGATCAGTTTTTTTTCAGTCTGTTTTCTGCCTATTGTTCCCATTTGTTAATTCCTATTGTTATATCTTCCATTTCACTGATTCTTTCCTCTGTGTCCTCCATTCTGCTGTTGAACCCATCCACTGAGCATTTATTTGTTTTCAGTTATTCAATAACTGAAGTAGCGGAGGAGACAGAGGAAAAAGTCAGTGAACTGGAAGATAGCATAATAGAAATTACAAATAGTTGTAAATTTCCATTTAGTTCTTCTATTTCTTTGCTGAGGTTTTCCATTTTTTTCATTTAAGAGTATTCATAATTGCTTGTTGAAGCATTATTACCATAGCTGCTTCAAAATGTTTGTCAGGTAATTCTAACATCTCTGTCACTTTGGTGTTGGCATACTTTAATTTTTTTCATTCAGTTTGAGATCTTCCTGGTTCTTGATATGACAATAGATTTTCAGTTGAAACAGGCCTTTTTAGATTATGTTATGAGACTCTGAATCTTACTTAAACCTAGCTTTATCTGACACCACTCTGGCAGGAAAGGGCCTTTGCCTCATTACTGCCAGGTGGAAGTGGAAGTCCAGGTTTTCCACTCAGCCTCAGTTGACACCAGAGGGAGGGGGCTCCTCATGGCTGTTGAATGGGAGTCCCAGCTCCCCATGTGCTCTTCATTAACTGACACTGCAGTGGAGGTGACCTTGTTACCACTGAGTGATGGTGAAAGTCCTGACTGTCCACTAGGCCACCTCTGATACCACCCCAGTGGAGAGAAGAAGGGGTATCTTCTGCCTGGTGAGGGTAGAAGTACAGGCTCCCCACATAGTCCCCCCTAACACTGTGCGGGGTGAGTAGAGGAGGAGAGAGGAGACTTGTTACTGGCACAGAAAAAAGTGCTGGCTTCCTATTTCTGACACCACCCTGGTGGGGGTATTGTGGTGCCTCATTAGAATGGGCTGAGGATAGAAGCCTAGGTTCTCCACTTAGCTTTTGCTGGTATGGGGGAGAGTGAATCCTCAGTTTTTTTCTGTGGAGCTATGTTGGAGCAGACCAGTTACTATCTGAAAGTTTTCTGTCTTAGATCACAGATTTAAATGTAAAACCTAAAATTTAGAATGCTTTTAGAAAAAATGTAGAACATATTGGGTGCCTAGGGCTAGATAAAGAGTTCTTAGACTTGACACTAAAAGCATGATCCATAATAGGAAAAATTGATACATAGGATTTCATCAACTTTAAAAACTTTTGTTCTGTGATTATGTTAAGAAGATGAAAAGATAAGCTATAGATTGGGGGAAAATATTTGCAAACCACATATTCACCAATGGATTTGTATATAGAATACATTTGGAAAAAAAAACTCTCAAAGTTCAACAGTAAAAAGTCAAACAATTCAATTCAAAATGGGCAAAAGACATGAAGAGACATTTTACCAAAGAGGATCTACAGATGGCAGATAACACTTGAAAAGACGTTCAACATTATTAGCTATTAAGGAAATGCAAATTAAAACATCAGTGAGACATCACTACATACCAGAATTGCTAAAATAAAAAATACCAACAACACCACATGCTGGTGAGGCTGTTGAGAAACTGGATCACTCATAAATTGCTGGTAGGAATGTGAAATGGTACAGCTACTCTTGAAAACTGCTGTGGCAGTTTCTTAAAAAGCTAAATGTGTAACAACCATACAACCCAGCAATTGCACTCCTGGTCACTTATTCCAGAGAACTGAAGAGTTATTCTCACATAAACATCTATACACAAATGTTTAGAGCAGCTTTATTTATAATAGTCAAAACCTGGGAATACACTTCAGCCAAAAAAAAAAAAAAAAAAGAAATGAACTGTTGGCATACACAATGACCTGGATGAATCTCTAGAGAATTATGTGAAGTAAAAAAAAGTCAATCTCAAAAGTTTACATACTGTATGATTCCATTTATACAACATTCTTGAAATGACACAATTATAGAGATGGAGAACAGATTAGTGGTTGTCCAAGGCTAGAGGGGACATGGAGGTAGGAAGGAAGTAGATGTGGTTATAAAAGGGCAACATGAGAGATCCTGTGGTGATAGAATTGTTCAATATCTTGACTGTATCAATGTCAATATCCTGGCTGTGTTATTATCTATAGTTTTGCAAGATGTTACTCTGGCGGGAACTGGAGAAAGGATACAGGGGATCTCTTGGTTTTATTGCTTACAACTGTGTGTGTATATACAATTGTTTCAAAATAAAAACTTTAATTCAAACACATAGACACACACACAGACACACATCTAGTAAGTCAGACAAAGAAGGCAAAGGTTTTCCAGACAAAGGTAACCAGTCAGAAATTCTGGGTATGAGGCTGAGAGATCAAGTGGTTCTAAACCTTGGGTCCTTCCGAACCACCAGAAGGAGCCTCTGATTATGACCCAGATCCTTTGAGAAGTAAGGCATTGTACATAGGAGAGTCTCCAAACTGCAGGCTTGCACCCAAGGCAGGGTTTATTACAATCAAATGTTACTACCACTCTTTCAGGGGCTTGTGTATTTCAACGGAAGCAGGACAGCTTGCAGAATGGCAAAGCCCTGATCCACAGAAAGGGCTCAGCTAGTCAGACCCCCAGATGCAGGTTGGTGGGGTGCTGCTTGGAGGGGCCATCTTGGAGGCAGGTTACACCTGCTGTGCCTTTAAGAAAAGGTGGAGCTGCTGGCTTTGGGGATGCTGCCTTCATTCTCCAGGCTGGTCACTTGGCACTGTTTCTTGTCATTCTCTCAGTTTGTGGCTCATTTCAGCATTGCTTCTCCTCTACTCAGCTGGACAAAAAAGAGGCCAGAGGGAGGCTGTGGGATTGAAGCGGGACGTCACCCGTCTCTGCTGGAGGTGACGGGAGGATGCAGATGGAGCACATCTTTCGGGAACAAGGGTAATCTCAGACCAGGCCCACTTGCCTTCTTGTCCCCTCTCTAACCCGTCACTATGCCTTTTGCTACATATATCCACCGTCCCCCACCCTATTCCATTGCTACATTAGTTTTTTTTTTTTTTAAAGAAATGGTTAAGGGTATCTTCCCAGAAGAAGGAAATCATATTAGCTGTTCAGTTTATTAGAGGTTTCCCCATCTCTCACTTTTGATTTGCAAGAGCAGTGCACAGCACGGGCAGATGTGTACCTATTTAGATATTTTCCCAGGTAAACTTTTTTCCTAACTTGCTTTCTAGCATCAGAATGCTTTTTCATCACTACCTTTAGCGTTGGAAAGTTGTTTCTCCTCTTAGTAAATATACAGCAGCAGCTGGAAGTGGAAAAGGCTGTGTGAGTGTGTTTTCATGATCGTGTAAGTGGTGGGAAAAAGTTTCATGTGGTGTCTGCTTGTAAATTTTCTTAGTGAAAGGATGCATCAAAATTCTTTGCTAAAGAGACAATGGAAATATCCTAACAGTTGGCAGCCAGAGCATTGCAGAGCAAGCATTTATAGGTCATGTGTCAAACACCGGAGAGGTGCTGCAGGTATAAAAAGGTTGGTGACACAGGCCCTGCCACAAGGGCTTTATGGTTTGTTAGTAAAAATGGTAGCTGGCCTGTTTGGAGCATCTGCTGTGGGCCAGGCAGGGCGTTAGTAGTATTACTAAGTGCTCTCAACCATTCTGCAAGGTACTGAGAAGCATTCCTGCTTTACACATATGGGAATCGATTGTCAAAGAGATGAAAGAACTTGCTTTTATGCTCACAGAACTAGTAAATGGTGATGTTCATTTATGAACCAGATCTGCATATGCCATACTATCTTTAAACAGAAAAGAGAGAGGAAAAAAACAGTAAATGGGCAGGTTCCGCGGGCCCTCAGTATCTGTGGGTTCCAGAATTCAATCTACTATTGGTTGAATCCACAGATGCAGAACCCTCGGGTACGGAGGGAGGGCTGATTGTATTAGGCCACTTGATATAAGGGACTTGAGAGTCTGTGGATTTTGTTATCCTCGGTGGGTCCTGGCAGCCACCCCCCACAGATAGCTAGGCAGACGACCGTCATAAGTGCTCAGGAAGCGGCAGAAAATTGAGGCAGTGAGAGGGGGAGAGATGGTTATGCCAGGAGTGAGCACTTCATAAATATGAATTGTGAACTCGTTTTCAGGTCTAAGCTAGGGGGTATTTTTGGTATTGTTTTAATTGGCTGTGGATGCTCTAACAGCAAGCCAACTCAAGCATGTCTATATACTTTGTAATACAACACACATTATCCTGTTGACAAAACATGAATAAATGTTATCCTTCCATTTCCATTTAAAGGAAAAATTCCTTCGAACTTGGCTCAGAACTCTCCAACTAGAAGAAGTGTTTCTCTATCTATTTTACACCAGGTCCTTCCTGCCTGTCTTCTTCCTTCCTTCCTTCCTTCCCATTTCCAGGGAGGATCTGTCCTTGCCAAATCTTGGTCTTTGCAGTCAACCAGTCCTCTGAAACATAGAAAAGACAGAGTGTGCTCCCAAATAAACTACTACCAGTAAGTCGTTATTCAAAGAATCTCCTCGTTCCTTGGGACTCCGCATAGGCTATGGAGAATATATGGGAGAATCAAACAACAAACCAGCCTGAGGTTTGTGGACAGGGCAGAAATGATTAACATGGGAATGTTCAAACAACTCACCTCCTTCTTCCTCTCTGACAAGCCTCCTCCAAACAGGAGCTCAGTTCCCCTCCTCTTTGCCCAACTAAGGAGGGAAAATCCTTTCTTGCCTCTGGAGAAGCTCCGTCAGTCCACAAAAAGAAGGAATGGGAGCAGGGCAAAGAAAAGAAGCTAAAAGCATCAGGATGGGATCTTTGGAGAGACGTGGAATGAGGAAGCCCTGTGGTTGGGTGGGCGTATGTATTTGGATCTTCTTCACAGATTTTAAGGAAGTTGAGGCAGGTATTTGAACAATTTTCTGGTTACTTTAGGTTGTTGGTGGGTAGAGTTTCTGTATTTCCAGGAACCAGAGCCACTTCTGGTTGCCCTGCCAAGCTTACAACATTCCGTAACTACGAGACCAGCAAGGCTCTCTGGGTGGTTGGAGGGAGGTGAGCGAACAAAGTAAATCAACTCAAGAGCAACCAATGTGGAAGGATCACCTGTCAGTGAACTACGAGGTTAAAGTTTTCAAACTGCCATTTTTAGAGGAAAAAAGATGTGGAATATCAGCAATTTCTTATGTTTCAATCACATGTATTCTCCTAATCTTAAATCCATTTCTAGAATGTTTTAAAAGGACTATGAAACTGAATATGTGGGAAGGAATGGACTTGGATGTCAAAAGATATTTGAATTCTGGAGCTTTTTCTTAGTAGATGTACGGACTTGGGCAAGTTAGCTCAACTCCTGAGTCTCAGTTTTCTCATCTGAAAAATAGATATAATAACATCTACATACCTCATAGGGATGGAGTGAGAGATGATAAGGCATGTAGAGCTTTCAGCCACATTGTCGGCCCTCAGATGTTAGTTTGTCCACTGAACCCACTGCATTGAAGTCTTCAGCTTTTATTTGCCTGAAATGTTGGACAATAGTTTGTTTCTCCGGAAGTTCACTAACTCCAGCAACTCAGAATAGGTTGCTTAAGAGAAAGAAGGAAGCTGCTGGCTCATCCAGCCTAATGCCACACTTTACACACGTGAAAATCCAAGCCTGGATACATTTCCATAGGTCACAAAACTAAGCCAGTGTCAAGATCCCTGCTGCCCAGGTCCAAGCTGCCAATTCCAGGGGGTTGACTAAGTTGTGAAAGAGAGTTGGTCTGACCTTGCATTTCACTATCCTTTCATCCACCCAGCAGAAACCCAGGGTGGGGAGGAGAGGGACAAAGAGAACCCTGAATGTGCCCCAAGGTCAACTTTACTTTCAGGCACAGATAATAAAGGCTCTATGTATAATGAAGGCTCTCCTTCACCCTAGGAGACCTGGAGCTGCCCCAAGGCCTAGGCTGGAAGAGCAGGTTGATTTCTTCTCGCCATCAATTATTTGTAGTTGCCTGGGGAGCTATGTTGAGTATTCTTTGACCATTTCCAGGTTCAACAAGACAGAGTTCTATGATGGATGAATAATATCTGCTTTGGGTGTGGAAAGGGAAAGTGGCAGCATGAATTCCTGGACCCTATCTCCAATGGATTCTGCTGAATCAGAATCTCTAGGGATGTAGCTGAGGCATCTGCCTTTTAAATAAGCTCCCTGGGTGAAGTTTGAAAACCACTGACCTAGTGGACAAGCTAAAAATCCCTCGGAGTATGCCCTGGGTAGGTTTCCTGGGACCTGTCTCAGTGGGTTCCCTGAAGTTGATGAGACGTGTGATGTAGGAGAAAAGATCTCACAGCAGTGAAGCCTGAGCAGATGCCGCTTTGTCCAGATCCTCCTCAGTCTGCCATCAGTCTAGCCGGGACTGTCCTTGAGGCCTGAAAAAGCACCCAAAGGCACTGGGGTAATCACAAGAAAACGGCAGATAACATTTATAGCAAACTGGTTGTCATGGGTTGAATTGTCTTCCTCCAAAAATTTATGTGTTGAAGTTCTAATCCCTCGTACCTGAGAATGTGACCTTGCTTGGAAAATAGGGTTGCTGCGGATGTAATTAGTTACGATGAGGTTATATTGGTGTAGCGTGGGCCCCTAACCCAATATGACTGCTGTCCTTGAAAACGGGGAGACTTGACACAGAGGTAGACCCATGCAGCGGGAAGACAGTGTGAAGAGACACAGGGAGAAGATGGCCATTTCAGGCCACGGAGGGGGCCTTCACGCATAGCTCTCAGAAGGAACCAACACTTTGATTTTAGACTTCTAGCCTTCTGACAGTTTCAGAACTGTGAGACAGTAAATATTCTGTTGTTTAAGCTAGCCAGTTTGTGGTTATTTGTTAAGGCAGCCCTCACGAATTAATACACTGGTCTAAGGACATTAGGTACTATTATCATGCCAACTTTAGGGATGAAAGGCCACGATATAGGGAGGCTTCAGGTAACTGCCCAAGGTCATACAGCTAGATGGTGGAATGAGGATAAAACCCAGATTTAGCCCTTCTCTTGCCCTGGGATTGCCTCTCATGGGAATAGCCTGCAACTTCCTGATACTGAACCTGCTTTGCCCATTCCTGCCTCTCTGTCCCCCTGCATGGCATGCTATGCTGACCTGGGTTCTTATAACCAATAACCAGTCCATCTCTGGGTTTTGCCTCGTTTCTGTGCTGTCACTGCCCTGAGGGATAATGAGCTTACGTCCGCCTGAGCTTCCACAAAGTTGATGTGTGTCCTTGTTCAACAA
This sequence comes from Phocoena sinus, assembly GCF_008692025.1. Classification (NCBI taxonomy): domain Eukaryota; kingdom Metazoa; phylum Chordata; class Mammalia; order Artiodactyla; family Phocoenidae; genus Phocoena; species Phocoena sinus. Next base: position 134,867,130 of record NC_045764.1, on the reverse strand, counting down.
GACGAATAATCTCCTGAAATAAGCATGATAATAACTGAAGAAATGAAAGGAGTACAAAGTATGCTAGGAAGATGGTCTGTGCCTAAAATATTAGAACATGTGAAAATGGAATCACCTTTAATTTTTCTTCTTTTCAGTGGAGAGGGAGGATTATATCTGTAATATCATTGTTTATATTGCCATAAAAAAGAGCTTTGTAATCTATTCATTTGCTGTAAAAATGTTTCCAGAGGCCTCAGCTACTGTTTTTTTCTTCTCAAGTTTCTTGATGCTGATGGGATCCTTCAAAGACTCAAGCCCATTGGACTATAAATCCCATAAGGGGTTATAGCCCTGATTATAATACCTTGCTATATTCATTTCTATCGACCCATGAATTTTACTGTTGTTATTATGTGACCTAAGAGCCAAGGCTGCTCTGTGGGGAGGGGAAATGGTGACTAGATTAACTGGGCAGAGTTTTCCAAAGGCTTCCAATCCCATGTGAAGTAATTGGTCTGATTTTTATATATGTTCATTAATATTTTATATCTGATTCAGGAAATATAGAATCAGAAGAATGTATAACCAAAGGCAAATTTACAGCGAGTCTGTTGGTAGTAATTCACTTGAGCAACATGGCTAAATAAATATAATTGACTTTTTGAAGACATACATTTTATACAGTAAGGAATGTGAGTTTTTAATTGAAAGATAAGGAAACAATGTGTAAGCATTATGTCTATATTACAGATTTTACAGGGCAGGTTGAACAGAGAAGCTTTGCCTCCCAGGATTGTGAGCAAATATGCAAAGAGGTAGTGCTTGAGAAAGTGATCTGAAAGATGGTGGAGTGGTTTATAGAGGCAAAGCAAGGACTTTCCTGGTGGCACAGTGGTTGGGAGTCTGCCGGCCAATGCAGGGGACACGGGTTAAATCCCCGGTCCGGGAAGATCCCACATGCCACGGAGCACCTAAACCCATGTGCCACAACTGCTGAGCCTGTGCTCTGGAGCCCGTGAGCCACAACTGCTGAGCCCCCGCACCATAACTACTGAGACCCACGTGCCTAGAGCCCCTGCTCCGCAACAAGAGAGGCCACCACACTGAGAAGCATGCACACCACAGAGAAGAGTAGCTCCTGCTCACCACAACTAGAGAAAGCCCACATGCAGCAACGAAGACTGAACGCAGCCAAAAATAAATAAAATAAAATAAATTATAGAGGCAAAGCATGATCATATCCATAAGAATCACCATTTTCTCACTGGGCCTCTTTCCATATGAAAGCCCTTGTCAAAATCATATTCCATCCTCAGGTTGAATCTCCAATACCCTCCCCTCCTCAGCCTTCCACGCCCTCCAAGGGGCTGTGACATCTTCCCCTGGAGTCCCCATTGGCCGTCACTGGACATCTGCTCTGGCACCTCACTCTGCCTGGTGTTGTGGTTATTTGAGAATATTCTCTGGCCACACTTCCCCGCCCCCAGATTCTACAAATGAAAACTCCTTGATCTTGTGGCCTTGGTTCCTGGCCCGCCTGGGGGATGTAAAGCCCCTGTACCTCAGATTAGCTTGTCTGCAGAAGATCCTGCTTTCTCTTCCTTGCTTCCTGATCCTCTCCCTGCTGCCAGAAGTCAAGTATGCTGGAAAACCAGGGAAACAGAGAATAGACCATTTACCCTGAGACACTGAGCTCCCTGACATGTGCTAACTGCTTGTTAAAACCCTTTCCCCAACTACTTTTACCTTCTAAGTGTTAGGAATTAGAAAACTTCCAAATGCTTTTTTCCTTATGGGCAGAGTATAGGGAGTAGATGCTTGCCTCTTATTCCATAAGTTTGGCTCTCTCTCTCTATTGGTTAGGGTCAAACTATCTGCTATAATAAATACACCTCAAACTTTTTTTTTTTTTTTTGCGGTACGCGGGCCTCTCACTGTTGTGGCCTCTCCCGTTGCGGAGCACAGGCTCCGGACGCGCAGGCTCAGCGGCCATGGCTCACGGGCACAGCCGCTCCGTGGCATGTGGGATCTTCCCGGACCGGGGCACGAACCCATGTCTCCTGCATCGGCAGGCGGACTCTCAACCACTGCGCCACCAGGGAAGCCCAAACCTCAAACTTTTAAAAAATAGTAGTTGATTTACAATGTTGTGTTAGTTTCTGGTGTATAGCACAGTGATTCAGTTCTATATATACATTTTTTATCATATTGTTTTCCATTATAGGTTGTTACAGAGTATTCAATATTGTTCCCTGTGCTATAGAGTAGGACCTTGCTGTTTATCTATTTTATGTATAGTAGTGTGTATCTGCTAATCCCAGGCTCCTAATTTCCCCATCACCCTTTCTCTGTCTGGCTCACTTCACTTGGTATGATATTCTCTAGGTCCATCCATGTAGCTGCAAATCTCATTATTTTTTATGGCTGAGTAATATTCCATGGTGTGTGTGTGTGTGTGTGTGTGTGTGTGTGTGTGTGTGTGTGTACCACATCTTCTTTATCCATTCATCTGTTGATGGACATTTAGGTTGCTTCCATGTCTTGGCTCTTGTAAATAGTACTGCTATGAATATTGGGGTACATGTAACTTTTTGAATTAGAGTTTTCTCTGGATATATGCTCAGGAGTGGGATTGCTGGGTCATATGGCAACTCTATTTTTAGTTTTTTAAGGAACCTGCATAGTGTTTTCCATAGTGGCTGCACCAACTTACTTTCCCACCAACAGTGCAGAGAAACCTCAAATTTTTAGTGGCTGAACACAAGGGAACTTTATTTCTCCGTTATGTAACAGTCTGATGTGTATAGTCCTACTCAGCAGAGAGCGTTCTTACTTATGGTAATCCAGATGCTAAGGTTCCTTCCATCTTGAGAATCTTCTTTCTTCTGCTTCCAGTTAATGGAAAATTCTTTAAATGGCACATCTACTCACATTCCGTTGGTGAGAACAAGTCTGATGGCCACATCTGGATACAAGGGGTACCGGGAAATAATGGTTGGACAGTCACTTCCCAGCAATGAATTCACACCCAAAAGGGGGAGCATAAATGTTGGGGGGTTAGCTAGCAGTCTCTGGCACACTATCTTAGTGTGGGTGAGAACCATGGTATTAACATACTTATTCCCTGCCAAATTGCCTCACTCCAGTCCAGCAAGCAGAGTGTTCAAAGCTGTCCTTGAGTTTGGCTGGACCCTGTACTGTTCAATCTCCCCCATCAGACCTAAGCCAAGCCTTTGGAAGTGCTGGCAATGAGTGACGGGAACTGTTGTAGAAGGGTCAGCAGCAAGTTGTGCCCCAGGGTCCCCATCCACTGCCTGCGGGAGCCCTTCCCTGTTCTGCAACTTGACTCTAGATAATTACAAGGCGGGAGAAGGATATGCTTATTTCTTCCCCTGTTGGCATGGCTAAAATAAATATATTTTTAAATCACATCCTGGTCATGCTTGCTTCTCTTTCAGCACCTACGACTGTTTCCACATCAGCCCCAACACAGTGCCTTGTTCAGACAGGTTCATGCGCGTGTTGAATGAATAGACAAACTAACGTGAATGTCTTAGCAATGTCCAAGGGGAACTGTCTATCAGGGTCCTAAACAGTTTATACGCCAACTAACCCAAGCCCCCCAGATAAGCTTATTCATGCAAACATGACATGGGGACCACCCAACGCAAGGGAGACACCCCAACCCATGTTCTTTGATGTTCTTTGATATCAGTGCTCATGAAATAATGCTTTTGATGGGTCTTTTCCAGTCACTCTTCGCTAAAAAAGAGGATTTTTTTTCTTGGCAGCTGAGGTGGATTGTTACTTAGGATTGTAACGAAGTGTATTGATTTTCCAAGTTGGGCTGGGCTGGTGTGAATCACTCTACTGGATTCTTAGTTGCTCTGCCCTTGAGCACCTTGGGTAGCCAGGACCCTGTGCACAGAGCTGAGCACATCAGAGCCCAGTACTGTCTCTCACTGCTTAAGCTAGAGGCACGGAGACCGTGGTTGTCAGCCTGGGGTTATTGGGTTGGATTTGAGGGAAGGGAAAATATGAAGTGGTAGAATCCTTAAGGGGGAGACACATGGATACTGAATAAGTGCTTTAATGCCTACTTAGAATTCAGTGAACAAAATTTATGACTAGATAAAGAAATCAGAAAGGCAGAAGTACAGAAGGTGTTTGTGAGAAGAAAATAGTATCGTGAAAACATTCCCATTATCCCGAAGATTGGCCTAAACGAAACGTTCACCTATTCAACTCATCCTCAGTTGTTGGTGAAGCGGAGCTGCTTTCATTTCCTTTAAGCCTCGGAGGCATCTGGGAGGTAATTTGCAGTGAAGTCCCTGGGGGAGGTCGAATGCACTTAGATGCAGGTTCTCCGTGGAATCCGCAACGGAAGGGGCGGGGGTTTGGGGTCCTGCCTAGCTGTTTTCCCCTGCCTGCTGGGAAGCCTGGTAGATGAGGTCAATGAGGGGGCACCAGAGGGTGGGGGAAGGAGAAGGTTGGCTGCTAGTAACCATTTTAGAGATCTACCAGGGAAACTGAGATATTTAATAGTAGATGCCCATCTATTGATTGGGACCAGAAACCTATGCTCCCAGACACATCTAAGAGTTAATAGTGGTACCTTCCATTGATTTATGGGAAGTAGTTTTTAGGCAACTGTGAGGTTTTTAGTAACTTTCATCTCCCCTTGTATTTGTTTAACCACCTTTAACATTTTCATCAGAAATAATACCATTATAAATTAATTTCTCTGCCCTCAATTCTAAAATGCAAATATTCCTGAAAAGGGTCACAAACATAGCCGAAACACACTAAAATGATCCTGGCTTATTAGATGTTTTCTGTCAATAGGAGGAAATGTTGAAGAATGTTGGGAATTGGGAAGTGGAAGGAAAATCAAGGAGACACTGTGGCTTCTGGACTGGAGCCATATGGTAGCTGGGAAGCCTTTAATGTACACCTCAAACCTGTGGAAACATGTACATAATTACTTACGTAAGTACAATGCCTTGGTCATTTGACGTATTTTACCCTGCAATATGAATGTGATGACTCTTTCCAAATGTATGGAATTTTCACCCTAACACACAAGGCTTAGAACTATTTGACAAAAGCTTATTTACACTCTGAATAAGCTTAGAGTTGGGTTTGCTTGGAAGTTAAGTTAATGATAAACATCTAATGTAAAATAAATGCATGCAAATTGGTACAACCTTTTGGGAAGACAGTATCTATTAAAAATTTGCATGTACATACTCTTTGGTCCAGCAATCCTACTTCTGGGAATTTTTCCAGCAAAATATTCCCAGAGTTATGCCAGGATATTGCATAGGATGTTCCCTTAAGTGCTGTTTATAGTGGTGAATAATTAGAAGTAATTCAAATGTCCTTTCTTAGGAGATACGTTAAATAAATCAAACAACAATCATAAAACAGAATACCAAGAGACTTAAGAAGAGTGAGGCATTTCTGTAGTTACTGATCCAGAGAGATGTCAAAGCTATATTATTACATGAACAGGCAAGTGCAATCTGATACAATTCTCTAGATGGCTGTGCATTCTCAGAAAAGGTCTGCAAGGACATATACCAAATTGTAAGTGGTAGTCATCTGAAGGGGACGAGGAACTTCTACTTTCTCTTTTCATTATTTCTGTGCCGTTTGAGTTTTCAACAACATCTATTACTTTTGCAATAATTTTTTTTTAATAGAAACTATATCCTGCCAAGGTGTGGGCTCGGTTTTGTTCACAAGCCCTCCTCACCAGGGGGATGCGCTTTCTTCTCATGCCTGCAGTGCTAGGTGTGTGTACTGCTTCTATTTCTACATCCTCTTTCTGATCTCCTTCCCTCTGCTGTGTGCTGTGGGTACAAGGTCTCCTCCTTACCAAGTCACTGTCAGTGCCTCCATCCTTTGAGATTTGATGTTTTGCTTCAAATCCTTTTAAACTTGCTTTCCTTTCCTCACATGCCCTTTCCCTGTTCTTGTTTTCATTGCGTTCCTTCTCCCTCCTGCAGTTTTCTCTACCCTCTGCTATCCATTGTCTTTTTCATGTGGACTTTTCTTTCTCTCTGAAGAATTCCATTTTCTAAAAGCTATCTTTCCCTCACTGCTGTTGTTTACTGCCACCCACTCCAAACAGGGTGGAAAGCTCTCCTTCACCTACTGTAACTGAAAGTCTGAACTCATCCGCTTTCAGCTGCTGGCATTCATACCACCAGCTAAAGAGACTCTGGGGTTCAGTAGTTTTGCAGTAATTCCCTGACTTTCTAACTCTGCACTGCCAGAGAGGCAACTGAAACACTGTCACAGGCAGCATGGAACCTGCTAACTGTCAGAGGAATAGCAAGTGGGCTGAGGTGACCAGCCTCCAAGATGGCCACTGGGATCCTTACCTCCTGGTGTTCCCACCCTCTGTAGTTCCTCTTGGACCTGTGTGACCAATAGAGCACTGTGGAAGTCACTGTGTATGATTTCTGAGGCCAGATCATGAAAGACATTGCAGCTTCTTCCCTGGGTTCGTGGACTGATAGATGTCCAGTTGCAGATGTCCCAAAATTTATTGAACTAATCCTCTATTATTGGATATTTAAATTACTTCATATGATTTGCTATTAGGTTTGCTGTGGTGTGATTTGCTGTGGTAAATTTCCTTTTACATTGAGTTTTATCCACTTACACAAATATATTTTCAGAAAGAATTCTTAGGCGTGAAAGTGGGGGTTAAAGAAAATACACATTTTAACGCCTTTGCTCTGTATTGCCGCAGTACCATTTACTGAGCTCTTAACTACTTTTCCTGATCTTAGATTTATCAGGAGCATCTGTGGGCTTTATCCTAGTTTCCCTGCCAACGGTATAATTTACCTAAAAACAACAGATTCGGATGCATATCTAGTTCTGGGGAAAGCCAGTTATCATGCTGTGGGGACACTCAAACAGCCCCGAGGAGAGGCCCACATGTAGAGGAACTGAGGCTTCCTGTCAAAAACTGGCACCCACTTGGCTGCCATCTTGAGACACCGTGGAAGTGGATCCTCCACCCAGTTAATGATTCAGGTGGCTGACGTTCCAGCGGACATCTGGCCTCATGAGAGACCTGAGTCAGAATCATCTGAACAAGCCAGAGTCTTGACTGACTTACATGAAGTGATGAGATAATACATGATTCTTATTGCTGTAAACTACTAAGTGTTGTGGTTATTTGTTCTTCAGCATTAGATGAATAATATAAGAGCCATGTCCCAAAGACATGAACTAGCCCTCCTCAACAGTCTTTCTATGTTTACTTTTTGTGAAGTTAAGGCTGTAGAAAGAAGTAACCTAAGAGCACAGGCTTTGGTGATAGACCTGGTTCTGATACCAGCTCCATAAAACCCTAGTTTTTTGACCTTGATAAAGTTGTTTAACTTCTCTCAGCCTCAGTTTCCTCATTTTTAAAATGGGGAGCCCCAAACCATAAAACTCTTAGAAGAAAACATAGGCAGTTAAGCTCCTTGATATCAGTCTTGGCAACGATTTTTTTTCTTGTATTTCACACCAAAAGCAAAAATAAACAAGTGGGACTACATCAAACTACAGCAAAGGAAATCATCCAAAAAATGAAAAGGCAACTAAGGAATGGGAGAACATATTCACAAATCCTAAGTCTGATAAGGGGTTAATATTCAAAATATGTAAAGAAGAACTCACAAAACTCGATAGCAAAAACCCCCAAACAATCTGATTAAAAATGGACAGAAGGGGGTGGGATAGGGAGGGTGGGAGGGAGACGCAAGAGGGAGGAGATATGGGGACATATGTATATGTATAGCTGATTCACTTTGTTATACAGCAGAAACTAACACACCATTGTAAAGCAATTATACTCCAATAAAGATGTTAAAAAAAAATGGACAGAACAGAATAGACATTTTTCCAAAGAACACATACAAATGGCCAAAAGGTACGTAAAAAGTACTCAGCATTATAAATCATCAGGAAAATGCAAATCAAAACCACAATGAGATATCACCTCACACTTGTTAGAATGTCTGTCATCAAAAAGACAAGAGGTAACAAGTGTTGGTGAGTGTGGGGGGAAAAGGGAATACTTGTACACTACTGGTGGAAATTTAAATTGGTGTAGACACTATGGAAAACAATAGAGAGGTTCCTCAAAATATTAACAATAAAATTACCATATGATCCAGCAATTCCACTTCTGGGTGGAATATATATCCAAAGGAAACAAAATCAGTATCTTGAAGAGATATCTACACCCTCATGTTTATTGAAGCATTATTTATGACAGCCAATATGTGGAAACAACCTAAGTGTCCATCGACAGATGAATGGATAAAAAAGAAGTGGTTTATATACAATGGAGTATGTAAAAAGGAAGAAAATCCTGCCATTTATGGACAACATGGATGGATCTTGAGGGCATTGTGCTAAGTGAAATAAATCAGACAGGGAAAGACAAATATTGTGTGATCTCATATGTGGAATCTAAAAAACCAAACTCATAGAAATAGAGGACAGCCTGGTGGTTGCCAGTGACAGGGATTGGAGGTGGGGGAAATGGCTAAAGGTGGTCAAAACATACAAACTTTCAGTTATAAGATAAATAAATTCTTGGAATGTAACGTACAGCATGGTGACTATGGTTAACAATACTGTATTGTATATTTGAAAGTTGCTAAGAAAGTAGATCTTAAAAGTTACCATAAAATTTTTTTTTGTAGATATGCGAGATGACGGATGTTAACTAAAATTATCGTGGTGATCATTTCACCATATATACATATATTAAACTGTTACATTGTTCACCTTAAACTAATACATTGTTACATATCAATTACACCTCAATAAAACTGGAAAAAAGGAAAATGGGGGAGAATGATGGTATCTGCCCAGCAGAGCTGTAGATTGAAGATGATATATGTAAACAACAAAAGTATCCCAGATCCTGTCACAGGGTCAATGTTTAGAAAATATCATCTTTAAAGAAGACAAAGAGATTCAACAGCAAAAGCAGAAAACTCCTCTCAATGTTTCTCTCCTTAATTCTTTTCTGGTCAGATGTATATAAAGCTAACAAAAATTTGGATTCAGTTCAATTTTGTTTTGCTTCTAAATTCATTGCTAATTCACTGTCTTGCTTTTGTGTGAATGGACATATTCAAAACTTAGAATGGGACACAGGAGTCCTTGAGAATGTTTTGACCAGTACATTAAATCAAGAGGAACATGAGACTGGTGCTTGCCTTCCGTTATGGATAGAGCAACACCATTCAGATTTTCATTATGAAAATGGACACCTTCTCAATGGACTAAGCATTTTCTCTGAGTCAGAGCATGAGAGACAGATTGCCATTGCTTTTCCTATTGCTGTAAATGCACATTAGTGGAACTTTACGAACAGATACGCCTTCCAGAGATGCTGTACACTTTTACGGTGGAATGAATAATTCAAGGCTTATGTAGACCCCAAATTCCAGGCTTAAATTGTTAATGAATCTATCAGTGTGACAGATGCATCAAAATAGAAAACTACTAAATATTTATAATGATTCCTTATTAAGTTACTGAGTGATTCCACTTTCCCAAGCTAATAACTTGAGCCGTAAAGGTAGCACTTCTTTTTCTTTGCAAGAATATCCTTCCATCTCCCAACCAGTTAATTAAGTTGTTTAGGAAAATAACTTGTAAGATTCATGTCAAATGGCAGAATCAAAAGATTTATTGAAATTGATGATATGCTCAGGAAAATCTGTTGCTGGGTCAAAAGAAGGTCTGTAAGAATTAAGTTTTAAAAAACCCATCAGGATAGATCACCAGCACTACTGATAAGCATTAACTTTATTCAGAGTAAATAATTTGAGAAGTTTTTACATAATTATTTTTCTTATCGGGGATTTTCTGTTAGTATACTTTAAACAGTTGTCTATAAACCTTATTTTAGGGGAGTAGACTAATACTTAAAATAGACATTAATTAAATTATATTAGTTTTTTTTTTGTTGTTGTTTGTTTGTTTTTGCCGGCCTCTCACTGTTGTGGCCTCTCCCGTTGCGGAGCACAGGCTCCGGACGTGAAGGCTCAGCGGCCATGGCTCACGGGCCCAGCCGCTCCGCGGCATGTGGGATCTTCCCGGACCGGGGCACGAACCCGTGTCCCCTGCATCGGCAGGCGGACTCCCAACCACTGCGCCATCAGGGAAGCCCTTGACCCAGTTTTGACCAAAGTAGTCTCTGGCAGACAAGGTTAGTTTTCCACCCAGACCCACTTTGTATTAATCAGGGCTCAATTAGAGAAACAGAACCACCAGGAGGGGTGTGTGTGTGTGTATGATATACGTATGAGTTTTAGAATAGAGAGTTCACCTTATGTAATTGTAGGGGCTGGTTAAACAGTCTCCTGAGAGGCTGTCATCTCATATCTGATGGTGGATCCTGAAGTCTGCAGAGCAGGCAGTTGGGAAGGGAGGATGGATAGAAAGTGGGGGAAAACAAGGACCAGCTGGAATCCACAAACATGAGCTGGAGCTCACGTCAGTTCTCACTGCCTACTGCCTTGATATCATGGGTGTCCCATAGGAGGAACATGTGGCCTTCGTCATGGAGCTAAACACCTGACCCAGGAGTGGGAGAGGATACAGGAAGAGCCAAGGCAAATGGAGTCTCCTTGGAGTTCCCTTACCCAAGGGTAAGTTATAGGCCTGGTCACTGTCCCACATCAGTGAAGCGAGCCCGCAGATAAGCAACAACATGTGTGAGCTACAAAAAAACGCCTGACTCCACCTTCTGAGCATAAAAAATAAAGTGCCACTGCTCCACTTTCACCCTCCAAATCTTGTACGAAGTGTATTTTTGGCCCTCCCTAACCGGAAACTTAGGTGGAAGGGAATTCTCAGATATGAAGTCCGGTCTAGCTGCGTCTCCATATTACAAAGCTTTTACAACCATGGATCCTTTATACCATTTGCTTTTTCTTTGTGCCTGCTCTCTCTACCTGCTTTCAGTGTGCTTTAGGCTCTCAACCAGCACCTGCAGCTCTTCTTTTGGAGGGATGAACTCGGGCTACTGGAGTGGCTTTCCCTGGAAGTGCCTGGGAGTTTCCTTTTCTCCAGGCAGCTCTTGACCTATGACTGACCCAGTGTGTCAGTCCTTGGTGTATCCCAGTTACTGGGGTCTTTGCTTTGGATCTAAGTTTCTCGATAATAAAATTTATCTCTGGCATCTTATATGGCCCAGTGGCTGAAAATCTTTTTCCAGAATCTTATTTTTCCTATGACAAGGTCCCTGAGAGAGGCTGTGACTCTCTGAAATTGATTAACTGTCTTTGTGATGACCTTACCTCTACCTCATTTGATAGACACCCTAGGTCATAGATCCTACGTCCCCCATTCTTTTCTTGTGAGCTGATTATCCGGGTCTGGACTCCATAAGACTACCTCTCACATGCCCTTCACAAGACTATGAACCCTGGCTTGGGCTTACAGGTTCAGATCTCAGCCTTTGACCAACCACCAGGCTTTCTGGATCTGCTTGTCAGAGCCTTCCCCAGACTGATCCTTCATGTTTCTGCCCGAGCCCCATTCCTGACAAAAAAGAAGGAGCTGTCAAATAACGATTTTTGATAAGTGAAGAAATACAGAAGTCAAAGATTGAAGCATAAAAGACAAAAAAAATTATTTAACAGTGTTCCAGATATTGTTCTAGATGTTGGACACATTGCACTGAACTAACCAAAGTCCCTGCCCTCATGGAGCTTATCTTCTATGGGGAAGAGAAAGGCAATAACAAAAAACAAATATATGAGGTAGAAATAAGGGCTAAAGAAAATAAAGCACAGTAAGGAGACAGAAATAGGACAGTGAGCATGTGTGATTTAGAGATGGTGGTTTGGAAAGTCCTCTCTGATGGGGTCGCATTTGGGCAGAGACCTGAAGAAAAAAGTCAAAGGGATCTGGGGGAGGAGCTTTCCATGTAGATAGAACACAAATGTGAAGGCCCATTAACATTGGAGACTAGGCAGGGCATTACCGCAGCTTACATTAATTGATCACGAGGCCTCCTGCTAAACACTTTACATATATTATCTCCTTGAATTCTAAACTGTTAATGTTATGATGAATGTTGCTATGAACATTTTTATGCACATGAATTTTTCTCCATTTATTTCAATCATTTTCATCGGGTAAATTCCCAGAAGTAGAATTTTAAGTCAAAGAATATGAATATTTTTATAGCGCTTGATATTTTATTACCAAATTGCCTTCCCAAAGGACTAGACCAACAATTTACATTGCCATCAGGAATGTCCAGTTTAATAAGGAAGTAAGTATTGGAGCGGCGTGTTTTGTTGTGAATGTCCACACTCAGAGGGACGGTTTAATATTTCCCCAAGTATAGGGTAACAAGATGTTGTTACCTGAAATTTTGCACTTAGTAATGCCTCCTTTAAGGAAAATTTGCTCCCAGGGGACATTAAATCAAAATGCACAGTATAAACCTATACCAGCTTTTAGAGTCCTGAAGTGAGATCAGAAGAAGTTCAAGTTTGGCTTTGCCTTTTATTAGCTGGGTAGTTTTGGGTAAATCTCTTAACTATGCTGGGACTCAGTTTGCTCATCTGTGAAATGGTCATTTGTACTTGGTAAGGATATAAAGAGAATAGAATTATATAGGATATATGGAATCAGTTTCTAACTCTGGAGCATGGTACACATTATTTACTAGGCATTCTCTGTCATTGTCCTGTAAGCAGATATGAAGCACAGTGTTTATTATGAGAATATTTTAGTGGCTCTTTTTCTGTGTGACTTCCTCTTCTGGTAAGAGAACGTCAGTTTCTTTGGGGCACCGCCCCGCCCCCTTCACCTCTCACTTCCTTAGTCCAGGTGGCATATAGGAAGCTGACTTTGCACTAGGCTTCTGAGTTGAGTACATGACCTAGACCTAAACCAATCAGTACATTACTCTCCTCCTGACCCCAGTGATTGGTCCAGGGATGGGCATGTGACATAATGAGACGTAATCCTGGAATATTCACTGTAACACCCGGGAGAGCATCTTCCTTTTCCTGCCCTGAGAGTAGGTTCAGTATCTTGCCACTGTGGAAGAAGAGCCTGCATAATGTTACAGCTAAAGCAGGAAAAAGGAGAGCCAAGAGATGCAAAGAGAAAGCCCTGACATCAATGTCTGAGCCCCCTAGTTCAGCCCTGTTTGCCCTGGACTTGCCAGTGATATGAATTAACACATTCTTTTAGCTTAATGCAGTTTCAGATGGATGATCCTTAATTTGAAGCCCAAAGATTTCAGAATTATACAAAGCCTGTACATTTGTATAGCACACTTCTGTTCCCAAAGTGTTTCACTATTATGTTAACTGTTGGTTTCTCCCAGCATCCTTGTAAGATAAGCACAGTAAATGCTATCATACAATTTTTTTTTTTTTTTTTTTGCGGTGCGCGGGCTTCTCACTGTTGTGGCCTCTCCCGTTGCGGAGCACAGGCTTCGGAAGCGCAGGCTCAACAGCCATGGCTCACGGGCCCAGCCGCTCCGCGGCATGTGGGATCTTCCCGGACCGGGGCACAAACCCGTGTCCCCTGCATCGGCAGGCGGACTCTCAACCACTGCGCCACCAGGGAAGCCCTATCATACAAATGTAAAGGTGGACTATCTGGAGCGGTGTGTGTGGTGGTCCTGAGCCAGTTCAACACTCAGGTTAGATCTGCTACTTCCTACCTTTCAATCCTTTCCCGAAAGTGGTTTTAAATCATGAATTCTAATTTACAGAAATATTGAAGGATATTCCTAGAAAATCTACTGAGAAAACTCATAACAAAGATTAACTGCATGTATAAGGCAACATGGGGGTATGTATCAAATAACAATATTTATTTCCAGACTGAATAAGTTGGCAAAAAGAAACAGGGATCTTACTGAATTTGCTGATCTCACTTCTCTTTCCTTTAATATAATAGAAATGTTGACACGCGAACTGAGTAGTAGAGTAACTGCCAGATATTTTAAGTGCCTGTTGCCTCATTCGAAATGGACGAATAGTTGCATCATATGCTTATATATTAGAAGAGGCAGAAGGTGTTTTCATGGGTCTGTGTCTCGTGTCTCTGTTTCCTTCTGGTTTTTGCCCAAGAAATTCATTAAGGTGTTTAATGATCTGCTTGAAGCACCCATGAACACATCTGGTTAACGTAGTTACTAACTTTCCATTTCCTAGGCAATAAAATACCCCAATCCCATGTGTCTTAAGCCCAGAAGGAAAATCATTATATGTCCTGAAGTGAAGGCATACAATGAATCATGTTTAACTTACAGAATTCAAGCATTTCAGTGTGGTGATACAGCCTATACACAGAAAATGCAGGAGGTGCAACGTTATTATGAACCTGATTTGCCTAGTTGTGTTATTGAGATCATTGCATTTTTACTCTGCCACCACTAATATTCTTGTTTTCCTAGTTTTGGTTAAAGTGTCAGGAAAACCCAAGATGCTATAAATGCTAATTGCTATTAGTGTCTATAATGTTTCTCTTTAGAAAAATTAGTGTCTAGGGATGCTTCTGGAAACATGATATGTATGGAGATTATTCATGATTTTGCTGCCAGTAGTTTCTTTGCTACCTGGAGAAGGTATATTCAATGCCATTTAAGTTTCTTAGTACTTCAGCAGTCATCTATTAGCATCCATAGAGCCAATATTGCTTTTAATATCGGCATTATTACCTGGAGATTCTAAATGAGACTGATTGGAACTCATTCCAAAACCCAAATATTCAGAAGCCCGTTACCTATGCTCTGTTTACAGAAGATGTCATTGGTGAGGGCTAAATTTAGAAGCAGGGCAGCAATGCCCTGGTTGACTGCTCTCTTGAGATAATTTGTAGTTGAAGAGCAGTAACTAAATTATTTTCCATTTCAGAGATGTTTATTTATTTTTGTAAGCAAGAGTGATGCACGGAGTAACCAGCTATCTAAATAACATCTTGCACGAAGTGGACGGGGTGTGTTTTCAATGAGCCCCAGGAGACCTGGTTGGAAGCAGAGGTGGATCTGCTGAAGCGTGCATCGCTGATCTGTGATCGCACGTCAGGGCTGAAGGAGGGCTGATGGTCTGACTGCCTCCTGCCTGGACCCAGGAGTTAGAGTTCAGTCTCTTCGTTCCTTCCTTGCAAGTGAAAATTTTATTAGAAAGGGTGGTTTGTGTACTTGCCCTAAATCCTTTTTGGTTCTCCTTGTTTTATGACTACAGCGCTCCACTGTAGATTTTCTCTTGTTCCAGTGCCTTCTCTTTGTCATTTATCATGCTGACAGTTTAATAGAATTGCAGGCCTGCCAGATGGTGCTGGGATGTCCTTTCCCACACAACGCTAAGGAGCTTTAACCCTATCAGGGAGTCTGTTGACACACTATTGCAAGAAATGGTGCTAACAATCCTGATATGAAAAAACAGCAAGCAGAAGGAGAGTAAAAAGGTACATGCATCAACTTCATATGGTTTTATCTTCAGTGCTTCTGGCAAAGTTTATGAATAGGAGGTCCTCAGGATCCCTAGGGGGCCAATGTATAGGCAGCTACACTGGTTCACTTAGTTAAGTTAGTAAAACTCATAAGAGGGGATGAAATGAATTTTCTGGAAATACCATAGTACAGTACAGGTTGTCTTCCGGAGAACAGCAAGACAGGATGAATGTGAAAAGAGGCACAGCCTTCTCAGTTAAAAGAAAAAGTTACCACTCACTGAGAATTTGCTATATTCCAGACAAGATCTAAATACTTTACACACATTGTTTAATCTACTTGCCAACCTTTTCAGGGAGTTATTGTCATAACAAACCTTTTCCGAGCCTTTCCATATGCCACTGTGAAAAACACTTTATAGGCATTAGCTCAGTTTTTCTTCTCAGTGACTTTGGCTCTCAAATCTCTCTCCAATATCTATTCACTTCTGCTAGACTCTACTGCCCTCACCCTAGGCCAGGCCACCAACAATATTTGAAAACACTTTTACATAAAATGAAGAGCTTACAGAAAAGGTCACAATACCATCAGGTGCCCACATTTTAAGTGCATATACATACATATCCTTACGGGGACTGCCCTGATCAAGATAGGGAAAATATCTAGTGGTCTAGAAGGCTCCCTCATGTCCCCTGCCAGTGGACACCCTCCCAAAGGGTATCATCATTTTGACCCCTATCACCATACATTGGTCTTGCCTGTTCTTGAACTTCATATAAATGGACTCATACTGTGTATGTCTAGAGTCTGGCTTCTTTCATGTAACATTATGTCTATGAGATTCATTCATGTTGTTGCAAAGATCAATAGTTTATTCTTTTTCTCTATTGTGTAGTTTCCCATTATATGAATCTACAACAATTGTTTGTCCACCCACAATTTTTTCTTGCCTAAATTACCAGTTAGCCCCTTAAATGGTCTACAGGCATCTCCACTTGCCTTCTAATCTTTTCTCCACTCCATAGCCAGAATGGTTTACTCTGTCCCTTCTAAGGGAGATATGCACACTGAATCTGGCAAGCACTAGTATTCTGATTAGCATTCTGGGTTGAATTTTGGGATAAAGAGTCCAATTTAAAAGTTCAATGCAACATACACTTATCGTACAGCCAAGGCATGGCTTCTGCTCTTTAAGAGTAGACAGGAAGTTCACAGGAAGACAATTGTATAAATTAATAAATTCCATTCAGTGTGGTTGGCTGTACCCAATAACAGGTAGAGGGAGATCACAAAGAAGATGAAACCCTCTTCAAGATTCCTGTCCTTGGCTTTGAGTCCATTCTCACTGAGATACCTTCTAATTACTGATTGGCCTCCAAGATATCTGTATATGTGGAAGTGGGTTCTAAATAGGAGGTGGAAGCAGATGAGTCAAGAACATCATTGTTAAAAAAATACATTGGGGAACTTCCCTGGTGGTCCAGTGGTTAAGACTTTGCCTTCCAATGCAGGGAGTGAGGGTTCGATCCCTGGCCGGGGCGCTAAGATTCCATATGCCTCACGGCCAAAAAAACTAAAACATAAAACAGAAGCAGTATTGTAACAAATTCAGTAAAGACTTTAAAAATGGTTCACGTAATTTAAAAAATCTAAAAAAAATACATTGGGCTTCCGGGTTCACAGATTGGTTTGTTTTGTTGCCATGTCCTGTGCTTGGCTAGTATGATCCCATCCTTGAGATACTGGCCAATTGTGTGTATATGGAGAAGAGTGTGTTTCTGCTTTAAGATGCGAGAATCAGACCCTACAAATGCAGTGCTGCCAGGTGACATCATTTAGGTACCAGGTAGCCTCCCTTTCTGACATCTGCAGTTCCATAGCTTCCAACTGTATTCAGTTCAGCACACTGCACAAATTAGGCATCCAATTCATAATTTTCAATTTGACCTGACAATGAAGTAAAATAAAAGGCTTATCTGCTTACTTAGAACAGGTGTTGAAGAGAAGACAAATGGTCAGCTCCTTAGTTATATAATAAGATATTTTTCTTTAGTTGATGATGCCAGGAAAATCTGTCTATCCCTGAAATTCTCAAATAACTTCTATTTTTTTCCAGTCCTGTCAAGAAGGTGAGCCCCTCCTTTATGGCTAGATTAAGTTTACCAAGTGAAACCGTATAAAAAATTGAAATTACTGGTTGATTATATTTGTCATTAGTTTTTGGTGAGTGAAAAGTTAATTTATTTCCATGACTGTAAATAGTTTTGCTCTGAATTTGGTATAAATTCAGCAATAGAGTTTAGAAGTTTATTTACTGAAATATTTACAGAAAGGTACCCAAATATAGTTCAACAAATCATCTTAAGGAGAACATGCCAGGGCAAAGTTGAGTAACGATACATACTTTACATTGCTTTTTGTTGTTTTTATTCTGCTTTTTTCACTGACTGTTGTTTTATATATCTAGACACTAATAGATCTAAATAACTCTCTTAAAGGTTATCATGTTGGTATACATAATAGTTGGTGGAGCCATTTCTTCTCTTGTTGGGGACTTGAGTTTTTATCCTTTTACTGTTTAAATAGTGCTGCAAAGGAACTATATGTACAATTGACTTTTTTTCTTTCTTCTAAGCTTGCAACATGAAATTATCAGTTTCTTCTAATGTGAAATTACCAGTTCAAAAGTCATGAATTGTTTTAAGGCTCTTTTCCTCAGTTTCAGATTGCTTTCCATAATAACAATGAACAGTACCTTGAATAATACTTATGTATACCTGTACACTAATGCTAAACATTGAGTTTTATTTATTCTACCATGTGTTGGTATAATTGTACAAGGGATTTGATGTGGTCTACCTCCATTCACTATCTTCCTATGAGCTGGCTAATAAAACTTTGGCTGATGAATACAGGTATATCTCCTAACTATATTTAGGGTTGTGGCTGTATGATACAGTTAGTGGTCAGTTATCTGAATTTAAAATTGAACCAAAATACTTTTGAATTTTCATGAAGAATAAAAAGGATCCCAGTGATTATTTTGTTTTGGGAAGAGGTTTGAACTGTCATGTACTTAAACTGAAATTCACTCAGCACCTACTTTGAGGGGTTGGTTTGTTCTGTTGACATGGAAACGTGAGAGCTCTCCCATAAACCTGAGAACTCCATTTATTTCTTTTTTTTTTTCTTCACATCTTTATTGGAGTATAAATGCTTTACAATGTTGTGTTAGTTTCTGCTGTACAACAAAGTGAATCAGCTATATGTATACATATATCCCCATATCCTCTCCCTCTTGAGCCTCCCTCCCACCCTCCCTATCCCATCCATCTAGGTCATCACAAAGCATCGAGTTGATCTCCTTGTGCTATGCAGCTGCTTCCCACTAGCCATCCATTTTAAATTTGGTGGTGTATATATGTCAGTGCTATTTTCTCACTTCATCCCAGCTTCCCCTTCCTCCCCTTGCCCTCAAGTCCATTCTCTACTTCTGCTTCTTTATTCCTGCCCTGCCACTAGGTTCATCAGTATCGCTTTTTAAAATTCCATATATATGCGTTAGCATATGGTATTTGTTTTTCTCTTTCTGACTTACTTCACTCTGTATGACAGATTCTAGGTCCATCCACCTCATTACAAATAACTCAATTTAGTTCCTTTTTATGGCTGAGTAATATTCCATTGTATATATGTACCACATCTTCTTTATCCATTCATCTGTTGATGGACTTTTAGGTTGCTTCTATGTCCTGACTATTGTAAATAGTGCTGCAATGAACATTGTGGTACATGACTCTTTTTGAATTATGGTTTTCTCAGGGTATAGGATTGCTAGGTCATATGGTAGCTCTATTTTTCGTTTTTTAAGGAACCTCCATACTGTTCTCCATAGTGGCTGTATCAATTTACATTTCCACCAACAGTGCAAGCGGGTTCCCTTTTCTCCACACCCTCTCCAGCATTTATTGTTTGTAGATTTTTTGATGGTGGCCATTTTGACCAGTGTGAGGTGATACCTCGTTGTGGTTTTGATTTGCATTTCTCTAATGATTAGTGATGTTGAGCAGCTTTTCATGTATTTGTTGGCCATCTGTATGTCTTCTTTGGAAAAATGTCTATTTAGGTCTTCTGCCCATTTTTGGATTGGGTTTGTTTTTGTGATATTGAGCTGCATGAGATGCTTGTATATTTTGGAGATGAATCCTTTGTCAGTTGCTTCATTTGCAAATATTTTCTCCCATTCTGAGGGTTGTCTTTTCATCTTGTTTATGGTTTCCTTTGCTGTGCAAAAGCTTTTGTTTCATTAGGTCCCATTTGTTTATTTTTGTTTTTATTTCCCTTACTCTAGGGAGTGGGTCAAAAAGGATCTTGCCGTGATTTATGTCATAGAGTGTTCTGCCTATGTTTTCCTCTAAGAGTTTTATAGTATCCAGTCTAACATTTAGGTCTTTAATCCATTTTGAGTTTATTTTTGTGTATGGTGTTAGGGTGTGTTCTAATTTCATTCTTTTACATGTATCTATCCATTTTTCCCAGCACTACTTATTGAAGAGGCTCTCTTTTCTCCATTGTATATTCTTGCCTCCTTTATCAAAGATAAGGTGACCATATGTGTGTGGGTTTATCTCTGGGCTTTCTATCCTGTTCCATTGATTTATATTTCTGTTTTTGTGCCAGTACCATACTGTCTTGGTTACTGTAGCTTTGTAGTATAGTCTGACGTCAGGGAGCCTGATTCCTCCATCTCCGTTTTTCTTTCTTAACATTGCTTTGGCTATTCGGGGTCTTTTTTGTTTTCTATTTCTTTAATTTACCATTTTTTATTGAGATATAGTTGACATATAGCATTATATTAGACTCAGGTGTTCAATACAATGATTTGATATTTGTATATATTGCAAAATGATCACCTCACTAAGTCTAGTTAACATCCATTACCATACAGATACAAATTTTTGTTCTTGTATTGAGAACTTCTAAGATCTGCTCTCTTAGCAACTTTCAAATATACAATACAGTATTATTAGCTACAGTCACCATGCTGTACATTACATCCCCAGGACTTATTTATTTTATAATGGGAAGTTTGTACTTTGAATCACCTTTATCCATTTTACCCACTCCTTGCTCCATTTAGCTCTGTAAAGAGCAGAGAGTAACAGGGCACCTACAAAGCAAGTTTGCAGGGACTAAGACCTTAAAGCTTGGCCTCCGTCTCTTGCCGATTGGCTGTTAGTGTCTTGTGGTCCAGGAAAGAGGATGTATGGACATGTTGGCTAAGAATAACATAGACTCGTTCTTTTTGAAGGAAAAAGCTGCCAAAAGCTGGGAATTCTAATAAAAGATGGAAAATGGGCATGGGTTATGAGTTAGGCATTTAGACATAAGGAGCTTGAATTGAGTCACCCACAAGTTATCTCAGTTTAGTTTTATAAAGGAGATCAAGTTTCTGAAGTAAGATAAATGACTTCTTGGGAGGCAGCATGGTGTAATGCTAGAGAATGTGGGCTTTGGAGACAGATAGAGCTGGATTTGAATCCTGCCTTTTCCCCTTACTAGTTAGGTGACCTTGGGGAAGATTCTTAGGCTCTCTAAGCCTTATTTTCTCAATCTGAATAATGGAAATCAAATCTATCTCAAAGAGTACTTGTCAAGTTTAAATGAGATAATGGATATAATAACTGACACATAACATGTGCTCAGTGTATGTTGGGTATTAGTTTTTTCCATGGATAAATGTAGTCTCATAGCTTCATGAAGATGCTGATGGCTGCCCAAAAGGGGGCACTAGAAGACAAGTGGTTGCTTCTCAATCTTGTGAAGGTGGCTTCAGAATAGGAAAAGAGCTTGAGTTTCCTCTCTGCTGTCCTTCCACAGAACCTCTAGAAAATTTCCACACACAGCTGGCAGAGATCTAAGATGGGATTCCCAACTGATAAAAAGCATTTAGAGCCATGATTATTTTTTCCTAACTTTAAAAACGTCCAATTCTATCCTTTAAGGGTTTTTCTTTCTTTTAAGCAAGAAACAGGGTAATATAAGCTAAATATAACCTGCAATAAAAACTATTCACTGATTTTTTTGTAACGAGTCAAACTTTAGAAAGCCATGTTGTCCCCACAGGTTTGTGGGCTGCTAAAACCTTGAAGGAGTGCACAGGGAGAACATTTATTATTTGTGGAGAAAGAAAGATGACCTGGAGTTCTGCGCTCCACACACTGTATAAATACGACAACTTTTGTGACTTTTGTGAAAAATGTCAATCATGAATACTACCTCTAATACCAAGGTACTAATCCAAGTCACTTGTGTCTCAGACACAAAACAAAAAAATTGTAATCCATGCTTAATCCCTCACTGGAGGTGGAGTATTGAATATTGAAAACTGTAATCAGCTTTGAAACTTCAAACGAATTGCTCCTGTCACATCTGCTAGGCAGGTTCCTCACCTGCCAAGTGGTTCTGGGGCCTATGGATTGAGGAGTAGAATTATTTGGGTCTCATCTTTTAGCTGCCTGAGTTGTGTTAATGGACTTGGTGATACGAAGCCACACCCCCTGGGTGCTGAGCTCAGCTGTGCAGCCAGCATGGGAAGGATGTGAGGAAGCTCTTCTCCTGAGACCAAAAATATCATCTGATCAATGGGGCTAGACGTAGTTCTTCAAAAACGGGAAGCCCAGTGGACATGCTTGATCTCAGACCCTCCCTCCAATATGGCATTGTGGAATTGCCATGAGCTCTTCAGGCCATGTGTCCCAGATCTCTTTCCTCATTAATTAGAAGTGAAGAGATGAGAGAAAAATGCACTTAGACAAGGACATGAGAAACACCTCTCAAACTGACTTTATCTTAAAATTTTAGAATGTCATGAATAATACATGACAACATGGATTTTAGAAAATGATCCTCATAATCATATTCTTATTTTTTCAAAACTCCAGGAGTTCTTTGTTTTTACTATAATATATATAAGAAACCATAAAGTCATAGACCTTTTCTATAATAATCTGGGGATTATAGACCCAGAAAGAGTCTCAAGCAGTCAGTCTGATTTATTGTATTTACATTATTATTTCTGCTCTAAGTTACCACACTTGGGATAGAATGTAAACTCCATGGGGGCAGGTGATTTTCCTGGTTTATCACAGTATTAAAACTGCATCAAAGAGTACCAAGCAGAGTACCTGCCTAATGAAAATTTGTGGAATGAGTGAATGAATATCTATTTTTTAAATAAAAGATACCATCTTAGTGAGGCATCTCAAAGGCAACTTCAGTTTTCCTATTGGATCGACTGGGGTATGTTTAAAATATATATATTTTTTGATGGTTTTGAAGTCAACAGGGGAAGTGGTCTATGGCTTTTTACCCATCAATGTGATCCACAGTCTCCAAATACTGGGGAAACAGTGATTTGATACATTCCTCTGACTGATCAGGCCCCAGCATCCCTTGTTTTTCCTCATGTTAAACAAGTTTATGAGAGGAGATGTCCAGCCTTCCCTAGAAACTTGTTTTAATTGATTTTTTTTTCTCCTGCATCTAAACCTAAGCTATCCTGCTCCAAAGAGCTTGCTTAGTTTTATTTGCTCCTCAGTGGAGAAGAAGAAAGAGCTTGTTAATATATTTTAACATTCATATTTTTGGGAAAACTGTTATCTTATCCTCCAATTTTTCTCCTCTAACATCAGTCAACAGTATTTAATAAAGTCTCAGGAGCCCAGCAGCCTGCCTTCCCATGTCTTCATGCCTTATTTACAAGACTTCTGATACCATTTTTTCATTCTTTTTAAAATCTTCTCCAATTGTCCACAGGTTGCTTAAAATATGTGAATCCACAAAACTAGGCAAACAATGGTGAGTGCATGAGGAAAATCAGCTTGTGCGTAGGTTTTTCAGGGGGACCTAGACTCCCTTTTATTCATATCCAGTAAAGGGGATATTGATAAGTGAAGCCCCATGCAGATGTGGCATGGGGAGAGGGGGTTACAAGCACAGAAGACAGGGTAATAAACATGATGTTTTCCAAAATATCTCTGCTGGCATATAATTTTTCTTTCATAGAAAATAAATAGCATGTTTTAATCAAACTTTCAATATGTTGGAAATTTTCTTGTTTTATTTGGCTCTGTATTAGAGAGTTATTGCCACAATTATGTTGTGTAACAAACCATCTCCAAACTCAGAAGCTTACAGAAGCAAAACAAGGGGGAGAGGATGAACCCTCCAGCTGCTGAGACCCAAGAAGATGCCAAGAGCTGCCCGAACTGTCCTTCCTGAAGCTAAACTTTTAATTCCATCACTGAACATCCTCTACTGATTGATTTAGTGTTACAGATAAAGGTGATTTCACACCTGATTAAAAGCCAAAATATCTTGAGGAAGAACAGATGCTCTGATTACCATTGGTTTTGTTTAATTGGATTCCTGAAAATAAGAAGTACCTAAGAGAGTTATTGTTAGAGCTTTGACAGAAAAGTCTTCAGCATTTGTCAATATTCTCAAAATGCCATGGAAGTATTCTAGTGGTTGCTAAATCTAGAGCATTTAGAAAAGCAGCTTAAATAGTAAAAGAACCTGGGGATAAAATTTGGAAGTTATTTTTATCCATTACTATTATTAACTCTATTACCTGACCTTTTAGTTGGAGAACTTTCCTTTCTCCTTGTATTTGTGATTTTAAAGTTAGAAATTAGTTGGAGTTTGCAAATACTATAGACAACCAAATAACAATTCTCCCTAAAAATTTAAAGAAGAAAATTCGTGTAGAAAATAGATGAGCTTACGGGCTTCCCTGGTGGCGCAGTGTTTGAGAGTCCGCCTGCCGATGCAGGGCACACGGGTTCGTGCCCCGGTCCGGGAAGATCCCACATGCCGCGGAGCGGCTGGGCCCGTGAGCCATGGCCGCTGAGCCTGCGCGTCCGGAGCCTGTGCTCCGTAACGGGAGAGGCCACAACGGTGAGAGGCCCGCGAACCCAAAAAAAAAAAAAAAAAAAAAAAGATGAGCTTAGAGAAACTAAAAGCTAAATACCTGAAATGAAGCTATATTGACACATTCCATGGGGTCCAGGAAAGAAAAGGCCAAGTTAATACAGACTTGATCTTCATTTTGGCCCCCTCAAACCTGACTGTGCATTGGAATCACCAGAGGAAAACTAAAACATACCAATGATGAGGCCCCACCCCAGAATAATTAAATCAGAATTCTAGAGGGTGGGGATGCAGTCAAAACAGAGGGAGTCTATTAACAATTTCATCTAAATTGCTAAATCCTCTTAAATTATGTAGCTGTTTGTGCCCTGTACATGGATGTGTTAGTTTACTTCATTCTGTTTTTTTCATTTCCAGACCACAATTCATGCTTCTTCACCTAAATTAGAAAGTTCTTCCCAATTCCAGAGGTTAAAACCCTAAAATGATGATGTATTTCATTTGTGGAGGTTAAATGCTAAAATGACAATGCTATTTTAGGATACGTTCATTCTGGTGCTGTCACTTTTGAGTGAACGGCCTATAGAAGAGTGACCATCCCAGGGACCTTCTCACCTCAAGACCATGAGAA
The DNA here is from genome assembly GCF_008692025.1 of Phocoena sinus. NCBI lineage: Eukaryota > Metazoa > Chordata > Mammalia > Artiodactyla > Phocoenidae > Phocoena > Phocoena sinus. The sequence continues at coordinate 134,842,120 of NC_045764.1, read as the reverse complement.
TGTGACAGAAATGCTATTTTACAGGGATTAAACAGACGTCGTCCAGTTTCCATCTTGAATCAGTTGGCTCTTGCCGGATCATACTTTGTGTCGAAACACATCTCAGAGGCATGCAGCTATAAGCGTTTATGTGTCACGTGTCTGTGGTCACCTTGGAGACAGGTGCATATGCACTGGGTTCTGCTGGGTGACTCTGCCAGAGCCAGGTCTGACTGTGAAAGGCTTGGTACTTACACTAGAAAACTCACTTTCATCTTGTAGACGATGGAGAACCAGTAAAGGTGTTTTTCACTACGATAGTGATGTGATGACAGCTGTGTTTTGGAAATATCCAAAATGGTGTGGAACACAGGTTGGAAGAAGATGAGACTGGAGGCGAGGAGCCCCATTAGGAGACTGGGCATCGCTCCAGGTGAGAGATAGGGAGGCCCGGATCACAGCAGTTCACAGTGGGGATGCCAAGGAGAGTGCCTCCTCTCACCTAACACTTCTGTTGGCTGCCCACCATCTCAGATGGCCCTGAGCACCCTCTCTCCCTCAGACGTCTGACCTGAGGCCTGGGAGGATTTGGCTCTGGTCCTAGCTCTGTCTTCACACATCTTTGTGTCACTGGACACATCACCAAAACTATCTGGACTTCAGTGTCCTCATTTAAAAGATGCCAAACACACTAGATGATTTCCAAAGTCTCCGTCTGCCCCAAAGGCCTATGAGCTATGGTTCAGGACCTATCTTTAGTCTCCCCAGAGAATGCTATGTTTTCTTAATATGCATCTCAAACTGGATACAGTGAAAAGGGCTTCAGACTGAATGAATACTTCTAGCGTTCAGTAGATAGTTGAGCAGAAAAGAAACTTAAAGACCAGTGAGTCCATGGATTCACGTTTTCTTTATAGCTGTGGAATATTTTCTTCAAATGAAATATTATGCAGAAACTTGATGTAAAAGATGAAAAGTTGATAACATGAGGCTGATCTGGAGGACAGAGCAAGGAACCCTGCCTTAATCGATGTGGCCACACCTGTGTTGGGGGGCAGGGTGGGTCCCAGAGCTCAGGCTTGATGGTTTGGACCCTGGGCAGAGCCAGGCTCAGGATGGAGCATTAAGTTGTCCAGCTCCAGGGCAAGGAATAGTCTGGGTCATGAGCCCCACGATCATATAGTTAGTGACAAAGTTGGGATAAATCGAGGTCTCCTGACTCTTTCTACTGTTACATGACAAGACGCGATCTTCAAACTAATACTATCTCGCAAAGTGCAGTGTCAAATACCTTGCAAAACTCCTTGGACTATGAGATGTGGCTACACCTACTTTAAGGTTTTTCTCACACCAAAGTTATGATAATGTTCTAAGGGCATAAAAGGTTGGGGGTATCAATTGCCCACATGTCCTTGTTCAGGAGAGGATTTTGACTTGTTTTCTGAGGAAAATTTTGACCCCGCCTGGATGGAATGGCGGAGATGCTATGCGCTTCAGTGTAGGCACGAGTGCAGTCAATACATTAGACAACATCAAACATATCTTTAGACTTGTTGCTTGTTGAAGAGGGACATGGATCTTCCTTTAAGGAGTAATACAGAATATTTGGCTCCAAGGACTTGTCTGTGATAACCAATATTATTTACTTAATCAACCAATGAATGATACAAATATCTATTAAACACTTTCTTTATGCTAGGCATTGGGAATACAGTGAGGGGCAAAAGCAGAGCCAGGAGCTGCCTTGTGGAGCATACAGTCTATTGGGGGAGACACACAGATAAATCTTTCCTGAAGAAGCAGCCTCTAGCTTGAGATGTGAAGGAAAAGGTCCAGACAAAGGCAGGGGCCAAAGGATCGAGGGAGACAGCGTTCCAGATAGAGGGAATAGCCCGTTTAAAGATCCAGAGCTGGGAGAGAACATGACTTTGTCAGCAGTCTCGAAGAAGTTCGTTCGGGATGGCTGGGATGAAGGGAACCGTCAGAGAGCTGAGGCTGCAGATGTAGGTGGGGGCCAGTCTGTACTCAACCATCAGGGGTGTGGAATTCATGCTAAGATCCCTGTGCCCCCATTCAGGTATTTTTTTCTTTCTTTTCAAAATTATTATTTTATTAAAGTACAGTTGATGTATAATATTATATAAATTACAGGTGTACAATATAGTGATTCACCATTTTTAAAGGTTATACTCCATTTATTGTTATAAAATACTTGCTATATTCTCTGTGTTGTACAATATATCCTTATAGCTTATTTTATACCTAATAGTTTGTCCCTCCTAATCCCCTGCCCCTATATTGCCCCTCCCCCTTACATTTAGGTGTTTTAAGTGGAGTTTTGTTTTAGAGAAAGCAGACTGGCTGTGGTTTGGAGAATGGATTAGGATAAGGCAAACAAGTTAGAAGGCTGGGTGGTAAATCCAGGCTGAAATGAAGGTCACCTGACCTTCGGGAGTGGCATTGAAAAAAGAGAGAAAAAGACCAATTGGGACCTGCTATCTACAGGATTTAGTGATATTTACCAGTTTCTCATTTGAGAGAATCCATATTTACAGAGACTTCCCTGAAGGACAGTAACCTGTGAGTCTCCAAACTTTGGTTTTGGATTAGTTAAGAATTATAAGAGGGTGCTATAATAGAAGTGCATTATCAATGTGATTTTACTCAAGAGTGCTTTAACATTGGGCCATCAGGCTATATGTTTGCATATCTTCCTATGGAGGGTTCTTCAGTCTACTGTTTAGAATATTACATAGGCTCCTCTGTAGGAACATACCTGGGAAAACTTACTTTCAGGGTGCACAACCGGTGATGACCTGTGCTTCTCCTGACTGTGTTTTGAGCTCTGACTGGGATGAGTGGTATTGACAACCACAAGTTCCTCTTTGGTTGGTGTCTAGGAAGCCCCAAATCAAATTATTGCTACTTATAGCAAAGTGTATTAGCCCTTGTGACATTTATTGATCTCATTCTGGCTTCATTTTCTGGTTTCTATTTTTAATTTTACTTTCTTCCCAGTTCCCTGTTTATTTTTATTATTTTAAACCTTGCAATATAGTATCTTTATAAGTCACTTCCATTCCTGCTTAGAATGAGATTGAGTATAAATAATTATAATAATGTGAAAAGAACTTGGATCTTTGTGCCACAGAAAACTTAGGAAGTTAATATTGGAAATAGACACTTAAGAGTTTAATTGTGAGTTGAGAATTTAGATTCAAGTTTTTGAAATTCTAAGGGTTTCTCTTCACTTATAAAGCAAAACTGAATTTCTTGGTCCTTTTTCCTCTGGATAATAACTTGAGCATCACCAAGTTTTTCCTTCTGATTTAAGCTGAATTTCTGTTTTTGTAAGGAATAACTTATCTTCACCAGTAATTCTATAATTTTTCATATGGGAGAATCCTTGAGTATTTTCAAAGGTTCATTTAAAAATATAAATGTGGTTATATTGGGTTAGTTTTATTCTGAGTCACAGAAATAAATCTCTCCCTCTCTCCTTTCCTTCAATAGTCAGACTCTGTATATATACTAGAAATATGGATTTAAAGATTTATTTGTATCCCAAAGAAACTAGAAATCTAGTAGGGGAGGGAAGTCAAACAGATTTTCACTATACAGTGTGATAAATGCCCCCAAAGGTGTTAAGCACAGTGAATGCCTTAACTTTCCATGTCCCTACTTTTTTTTTGTCTTGGTTGTGGGAATAGCCCCGCTGAGTCAAACTCATTGCATTTCTTTGTTCTGTGTCTGATTGTACCAACGTTAATGCAGACCCAGCCTGTGTGGGTGTCCAACTTCTTGCTCCCTGTTTTAAAGTCAGAAGTCTGGAATTACATGTTATGCAAACAGCTGTAGCTTCTAGTCAGACAAAATCTCATCGTTGCAGGTAAACATTTTTTTTTTTTTTTTTTTTTGCGGTACGCGGGCCTCTCACGGTTGTGGTCTCTCCCGTTGCGGAGCACAGGCTCCGGACGCGTAGGCTCAGCGGCCATGGCTCACGGGTCCAGCCGCTCCGCGGCATGTGGGATCTTCCCGGACCGGGGCACGAACCCGTGTGCCCTGAATCGGCAGGCGGACTCTCAACCACTGCGCCACCAGGGAAGCCCTGCAGGTAAACTTTTAATGCCAGAATTTCTTTAATAAAGTTACTTCCCTGTTGCCTCTGTTAACCCATGATTGGAAGATTGCTTTGCTGATATGGAACCAAGGAATTCTTTTAAAGGATACATTCTTCAGAAAGGACATTCTTATTAAGTCTCCAATCAATCTGCTTTGCAACACTGGCATTGGTTTACATTGGTGGATGTGGTAGAATCCAACAGTGGTCATTGTTTTTTTTGTTTGTTTTTTTGCAGCCATCCCGTCAAGAGGCAGAATCTACTTCTCACCTGTTGAATCTGGGCTAGCCTTGTAACTCGCTTTGGCCAATAGCAATGGCAGAAGCAATATAGTGCAAGTTCTGAGTCTGGGCCTCAAGAGACCTTGCAAGCTTAACTTTACTCTTGGGACTTTCCTGCTATCTTGAACAAGCCTGGGCTAGCCTGATGGATGATAAGATATGTGGCCTAGTAATCTCTGTCTCTCCATCCCCTAGACATGTGAGAGAGGCCATCCCAGACTATTCAGTCCCCAGCTGATCCACCTGCTGGCCACAGATGCATAAGTGAACTCAGCCAAGATCAGCCAAGTATGGCCAGATCAGTAGAACCACCCAGCTGACCAGTAAGTCATGAAAAGTAACAAGTGGTTGTTATTTTAAGCCACTAAGGTTTGTGCAGTAAAAGCTAGACAGTAGTAGTGCAGTTTTGACGTCCCTGCAGTGGCTTGCAGGTAATAGTGGACTTCAAAGCAGAGTAGAAGGAAAGAAGGAAGGGAGGAAGGAAGGAAGGACGGAAGGAAGGGAGTTAATGAAAAAGGAAGAGGAGGAACATGTACTCCTCGTCTTCTGTATGTCCAGCTGATGATTTTTTTTTTTTTTTTGCAGTACGCGGGTCTCTCACCGCTGCGGCCTCTCCCGTTGCGGAGCACAGGCTCCGGATGCGCAGGCTCAGTGGCCATGGCTCACGGGCCCAGCTTCTCCGCAGCATGTGGGATCTTCCCGGACCGGTGCACGAACCCGCGTCCCCTGCATCGGCAGGTGGACTCTCAACCACTGCGCCACCAGGGAAGCCCCAGCTGATGTTTTTTTTAAGACCTAAATTAATGAAGAAATAAGTAAACAAGTCTTATGAACATTATAATAGATTATACATAAAGGCGGAGAGTCAAACCTCCTAATTAATTATGATTCCAAAAAGATTTGTTAAAATGAGCTGATGATATTTATGGCAGTGAATTTTGAAAATATCAACACGATAATACATAATTCTGTTCATTTACTCATATCTACAGGCAACACAAACCTTTATTTACCCCTACACCCACCACCTAAAAGATGAGGGGTAACAGTCTATTTATTTATCCTCACTCCTAACACCCAAAAGATAAGGGGTCATAATTCAGTTCAACTGATGCCAAGCTGGATAAATAACCAGGTACTGATTATACCAGAAATAGAACTCAAATAGACTCCAGATAATAGACATCTTTGGTTTCAATTTCATTTAACAGAGCCCTTGATGGACAGACTTTGCTCTGTCTGCTGAGCCCAGGGCTCAACTAGGGGAAGGTAGAAAGACAAGGAAGAAAAGTACATGGCCTGCCTGGGAGGGTCGAGGAGGGAAACGGGCTGCGGAAGTCATCAGAAAGCCATGTAGGAGAAGGTGGCACTGAGCAGTGATGGGGAAAGGACGAGGCACTGAGAATTGGGGGGACGGGGATGTTGCCAGCAGCTCGCCGAGGAGCCTTTGAACCATTGACTAGCCTAGCCTCAGGTTCCTCATTTATAAACTGTACTGAGCAAGTTCTTACATTCCTGGTCTTGAGACAAGTTAGCCTGTGTGAACGAGTGTATGTGCCTTGCCCCTTCTTGAAGAAAGTGATCCTAATGACAGGTTTTCTTCATTACCATGATCCCTTTGGTCCTTAATGTGTTTTGATTGTCTGGTGTACGCCTGGCCCTCTGAGAGGCACAGCCACACAGCGGTGAACAAAATGCAGTCCCTGCTTTCGAGGAACTTAAGTATACAGTGTGGAGAGGACCACGCAGTGTGGGAAGGGCTTCTGGCCCCTCCAGGAAGGGGGCTGCTCAGAGAAAGTGGCCCAGAAGAGAAACTTCTTTAAAAATAGCTGCAGGATGAGTAGCATTAGCCAGACGAAGAGGCCTTTGTCACTGCTATTCAAGCATGGATGATCTTATCACTTGGTTCTGCTACATAGACACATATATGCCCAGAAATCTGTGTACCTAGAGTACTCCATTAGCTTAAGAATCTGAAGATTTCAGGACTACCTTGAGCTGTTACAAAACTTATTATGTACTCGTTGTCATGGAGCCCTGCTTTATTATTTATGAGAACGTGGAGAGCCAGCAGAGTTAGAGACCTTTAGCCAGACTTCATCACATCCACTGGAAAAGGGATAATTGCAATTAATGTAGAGATTAATATGTAGGCAGGCAGCCCTCTTAAGCACAGCGCACATAAAGGCCCAGCCACACTGGAGAACAAAGAGCTGAAATGGGTTTTAGGGTTTGTTGTGTGTGGGGTGTGTGTGTGTGCGCGCCCATTCATTTTAAGACTAGCAAAACCATATTTCAGAAAATTTGGAAAATGAGAGGCTTCTCCTAATCCTACTACTCTAACAATCACTTTTTGCATTTTGAATATCCTAACAATACTTTTCCTGACGATACCAAGGCATGTACTGAACTGACCATCCTTTGGCTCAAGACCAACTGATGTATGTGGGCAAGAGGCTGCGTAAGCGATAGCTTCTCAGCGCAGTCCCTTCCAAATAGAATGGAGAATTTATAACCCAGCTCTGATCTACTTTGCTCACAGGTTTACCCAGTGTTGCATCTGAACCCTGCACTTTCAGGTTGTACGTGCTTGATTCAAGCGGATGCACTTTCATGTGTCAGCATCAAGGAAGAAGCCCTGGGGCAGGAGGCTGGAGGTGCCTGGCATTGGCAGGAGGTGAGGCGCTGTCAGGCTGCGTCTGTGTGAAGTTGATGGGAATCCACACAGAGTTGGTCATTGCCAAGGTGAAACAAGGGGAAGTGAATTGGAGTATAAAAGGTATTTGATACGACCTTTTAGCTTTCTCTTTCTGGTTAGGAGCCTTCTATAATATCTGGGTAAGAGGAAAAAAATAAAAAGACAAATGTCAGTACTGATGATCTGCATTATCTCAGGGTAGAGCAAATTTTATTGATGGGAATCACTGACACTGAAAATAATGATGAAATCAAACCTTGTAAACATATTTCTTACAAATTAATAGTTCTTGAGGCTAAAGGCAAAGTTGTTCTTGGGATTGTTTTGGCAATAATTATTCAAGATGTGGGTGTATTGAACTGTGTGGATGTGTTCTGGGCTCTCTTTGTCTTATTTATGCATTCTAACGAGTTTTAAATTTTCTATTCTCTCTGATTTTCCATACCACTCATCATGCTTCTTTCCAACAATTTATGATGTCTTCAGTATTGCTTATTGATAAGTTGCTTCAGGAACTGGTGAAACTTAAAACATGCACAGTATGCCCTTAGAAAACAAAGATACAGAGAATAAGATTTGAAAATTAAATGTAGTGTTTATGGAAGGATTCAAACTTTTTTTGCTTTTAATTTTTTAGTAACTTCACTTTTTATGTGTCAATATCATCTTGAATGTTGATGGTCCTTATGCCAGAGGAAAAGAGAAAATTCTGAGTGCCATGTGTTAGCTCTGGCTGATCATTTAGAACTAGAATCAGTCACATAGCCCCCATATGACCACAAGGGGGCAGGAAGTGCCATCCTGCGGAATGCCTAAAATGGGGGAGAAACATAAGTATTTGGCAAACGGTACCAATGACTACCACAGCAACTTGGCATTTTTAACAGGCAATGTTACAAAAGCTTTGTGTGATAGATACTATGCAGTAGGTCTGAGGTTGTGTTGTGTGATAAAAAAATATGCAGTAGGTTGGAGGTTGTGGCATGCATGACATTTTTAGATGTTTAAATTACAGAAAGTCTTACATGTAAAATGAATATATAGCAGGTTTGAATGTATAACTACCAACACAGCTGTTTAAAAATGTTACAATAATCTTTATTAGCTTTAAATTACTGTAACTCTTCTCTGAGTCCCTATTCCCCATAAGAATAGTGGAAAATGCATTGTCAGTATTACTGGGGCTCCCCTGCTGCAGGGTTATGCAGTCAGGGGAGATCTTTGGCTAAGCTCAACCATCATCGACCCTCAGGGAGACACCTTGGTCCTCAGCCCTCTGGTCACTGTTGAGATGTATGATAGTCAAGCCCACATTCTGTCTCTCTGAGGCTGGTGGCTCTCTGCTGCTTCTGGGCTGAGCTTGGAGGCAGCAGAATCTCTGCAGAGGCTGGGAAGCCCAGGGTTAATGACCCAGACTCCCTCCCTGTGCTCTCTCTGAGGCCATTCCACTTCCCTGGAGCACTGTCATCAAGCAGAATTCGACTCCCTCCCATGCCTGGGGACGACCAGCTTTTGTCCCTGTTTCAGTCTGAAGCAAACTCTGTGTCCTCAGGCCTTCTCAAAGGATAGGAAGAACTGCGGGCCCTGAGCCACTTCTCTTTCTGCAAAGCACTTAAATTCTGCAGCCCACCTGTTCCATAAAATTTGCCTCATGCGCTTATTCTCACGGTTGGAAGGTTTAAAGGATACTTGTAAAAGCAACTGCCACAGAGGAGTTCTCATTACTGTGAATGAAGTGTTAAAGTGCGAATTAGCTTTGGTAATAAACAATGGACAGAGCGGAGCAAGGGCTGGACGAAGGAAATTAGTATTTATTATGTACCTACTGTGTGCCAGGACTTGGTAAGATATTTTCATGTTATCTCACTTAATCATCACAGCGACACTACTAAGTGGATATTATGAGTCCATTTTACAGAGAAAACTGAATCTCAGAGGGTTCTATGTATACACACAATAAAACAGTAATAATAGTCGGCATTTATGATGCTTATTAGATGCCAGCCACTGTTATCACCTCTTTATGAATGTAAACTCATTTAATCTTCACAATATTTCCATGAGGCAGATACAATAGGTACGATATTCTTACTTTACGGATGAGAAAATTGAGTCATAGAGTTTAAGAGACTCATCCAAGGTCACTGGATAATGATGAGGTCAGATTTGACCCCTGGCAGTCTGGCTCCACAGACCATGCTCTTGTCTAAGATTGAATAGAAAGGCAGAGTCAGCATTCCAAGTGTGGGTCAGCTGATGACTTGGTGGTTAAATACTCAAAACAGCTTTCCAGAAAATGGAATATGCAGACCATACTCATATTCTTCCCAGATGCCACTACTATCATCTGGTTGGTCACAGGCCAGATGCTTTCTTTTTTAATTGGAGTATATGCCAGATGCTTTTAAATACAAAAACTGTGCAAACTACATGGGGTCAACTCTTTGTAAATAGCGCTGATGATTGTACAAGGCAGCACGGCCCTTGGGTATTAAAGCTTAAACATTCTTGGCTCTCCAAGCAGCCAATTTACTCTTAGCTCAAGGAGGTAGGTGCATTATATTGGTTTCCCAGAGGGAGAAAAATGATCGTTTTCCCTTCTTTCAGCATCTTTCAATGGTAACTCTGAATAATAGGTGGTCAAAAAGATTAAGTGACTTGTTCCTGCCATGAAAGAGGGCCCCGGACTGCTGATCAGAGTAAGGAAGACTAGGTTCCATGGATTTTTTTTTTTTTTTGCGGTACGCGGGTCTCTCACCGTTGTGGCCTCTCCCGTTGAGGAGCACAGGCTCCGGACGCGCAGGCTCAGCGGCCATGGCTCACGGGCCCAACTGCTCTGCGGCATGTGGGACCTTCCTGGACTGGGGCACGAACCCGTGTCCCCTGCATTGGCAGGCGGACTCTCAACCACTGCGCCACCAGGGAAGCCCCCCCCCCATGGATTTTATTTTACGAATCCTTCCAAAGTATAAAGGCTGATGTGGTGTTTTAAAACAATTTTATGATAGACTATATATCTTGAATAGAACTTATTTATGCCCAATGATCATGTTTAGTTTTTAATATTACTTGGTATAGTTATTTTAGTATCAGACAGATTTTAACTATCACATGAACTACTTTACAAATAATTTTTTTACAACACAAATAGCCAAGTTCTGTATATTCAGTTAATATAAATATCTAATCTGACTTGATCAGATGATCAAAATAAATATGGTCCAGATATCAGAACCCACTTGGAATCACAGACAGATGCCCTGTGCTTAGTGCACTAGCGATATTTCTGAAAAGGTGCATACAAACCAAATTTTTGTAGGTCGAGTTATGATTTACTCAGAAAATTGATTTACTATTTGATTTACTAGGGAAATCGGCTATGTGAAACTGCCTACTATGAGGAAACATTTTGTGAATCAACTAACTACCTTCAGCCTTTATTTGTTTAATTATGTCTTTCCTCAGTTTTTCAGAATAGATTTTTGGTATGCTGATAATTCGCAGTTTGTAAATTTGAATTTTTGTACGGTATTGGGTTTGTGGAAACCGGCAGACTGAGCAGGCAAACATATGAAAATACTTTAAAAAATTCTCCTTTCAAAATAATTTCTATAAATTTTTAATGATGTCTGAAGTGACATTTGAAAGGTTCAATCATTTTTTATGCACCAAAGAGTGCTTATCACTAGCAGAAATGTACTTTTCATTGTTGATCAATTTATAATTATAGAACTTTAATTCCATTAAAAAGAAAGTGTGTCCTAGATTATGGCATCTGCTTGCATTTACTGTTTTAGTCACCCTATTACAGAGACATTTGTAAATGCTCTATTTTAAAATTAACTTCCAGGTCAGCCTGAGAATTTTTATAATTTCTTTTAGGAAACATGGACTTTTGTGGGTCTAGTATTTACATTATTTAACTTTATGCTGAATTTGCTGTTTGTATGAATGAGGAGATCTGGTTAAATACATTTCTACTTCTCTGGAAATTTCTGAAAACAAAGCAAAACTAGGAAGAAGACAACAACTTACACATGAGTGTTATTTAGAATTTAAATACGTTAATTATGATAAAATATAAATGTGAATAGGACAAAACCACTTGTCTTTAAAGTCTACACATATTCATATTCCTGTTACATTGGAAGGTTTTTGCTTGAGTTTCTTAATTTCTCTCTTGTTGAATTTATATATTAATATGCTATGGATTATAATGTTATTAAACACATGTTAGAAGTAATATAGGCAAATTTGTTTCATAGAAGCTTCAACAAAAAGGAGCAACTTATGTTAATGTGATCAACTCATTTTACCGTGTGCAATGTACACATTTTATATAAGCTGTGCCACAGAAATAAAAATAATAAAAGTAACAAAAGTGTGTTGAAAATTGCTTTGGGGCAGGTGGTGGAGTTTAAAGGCACAGTCCTTTCATTTTTGCTTTAAATAGTCAGCTCCCCACCATTGCAGTAGAGTTGCTTTTTCCTTTAAGTTCATTTTGACCTTTTAGTTCCTTCCACCCTCCCATCTGTCCTGGCCCAGAAAGCAGGTGTGGGAGGAAATTGGTTTCTGTATGAACACTCCTCGCAGCCACAATCATCTCAGCTTCACTCCACCCTCACGATCCTGTGCTAAGCTTTGTGTCCACACGAAAACCCTAACGCACGTCCCCATGAAAACCCAAATTTAATTCTGCATTTTCTTATGCTTAAAATGAATTCATCTTCAAAAAAAAAGTTTGCCTATTTCTTCCCCCTTAAAGACCCATACACAGTTTGGAAAATGCTTGAAGGCAGAATGATGTGATAGGTCCTTGGGAGGTTTCTGAGAGGGCACAGAAGTCGACTGGTTTTTGTCCTTTCTCTCCCCCCCCCCCCGCTTTAGAAACGTGAAAGCTGGCAGGCGTGTCTTAAACTCACTCTGGACGGCAGGTGGACATAATAACCTCTAAGCTGATGAGCTCACACCCCACCCTCACTTGCACATACCGGTTTAGTTTCTGAGGTGAGACTTTCAGGCTTATTTTTCAGGAGGTGGTGACTGCGAATAGAGGAATAGACTGTGAATCGAGGAATCGTCCCCACTGCTCACTGACTTTAACCTGGTGCCTCTCTGGCCAAGACAGGAGAGTCACACCTGAGGGGAGGTGTTCACTCTGAACCCACAGCTTCAAGGACGTTCTAGACTCAGGTGGAAGAAATATCTGGATTGTAGCTAAAACTTTCCCCGGCCCAGAGATATGTACAGGTTGAAGGGCTTCCCCCGATGTTTTGGCAATAAGAAGAAAATCATTTCTCCTCGGGGTATTTGGAATGGGCAAAATAAACATGCTGTGCACAGCTGCAGCTCCGAAGCCTTTAATGATTTCACTGGGCGGATGGAGGGTCTGGCCCGACACGGAATGTCAGACTTGGAGGCTTGATCTCTATAAGTATTTGTGTCCAAGATACCTGAATAATCACTCCAAGTACCACCTGCTGGGGCCTCATTTTTCTTTTCATTTCTTAAAAAAAAAAAAGACTCCCCGTCGTCTAGGCAAGTGGAGAGAACTGATTAACTCCAGGGAACGCTTGCAGATCAGCAGACCCCTGGTGGTGCAGACGCCAAGCGTAGACGAAGCCCTGGGGGCACCCCAAGGTGTCATCTCCCCAAGCGACAGCGTGCACCTCTCACATTAACAGCCCTTGGTTCCGCTTGGGTCTCTCCCATCCCCGGCCCTCCTTCCTGAGCCCTGGCCACCATCTCACCTTCTCCTCTCCTTCCACGCCCTGGACCAAGCGTCTCTTCTGGCAGGTGGGGCTGGGGAATGTTTAGTCTTCCGGGAAGGGGTCAACAGGGTTAATGATGAAAGTCCGCGCAGGTGTGGCCGCCCCGGGCAGCGGTGGGTGTCGGAGGTGAGGGGGCGCTGTTCGGGCAGCAGTGCGCGGGGTGGCGGGCGGGAGACCTGCCAGGCTGACAGAGAGGCCGGCCCTAGTGGGGGCCGCTCCGCCGCCGCCGCCGCCGCCGCCGCCGCTGTGATGCGGCGCCGGTGCTGCGCCGGGCGGCGGAGTCAGAGCCTGGGCGCGGGAGCACGAGCTGCAACATCAGCACCGGCGGCGGCACCTGCACCAGCTCCCGGGCCCCGCGCTGCGCTCTCCGACCCGCCGCGCCCGGGGCCGCCGCCCCGTGCTCTCTATGGATGTCAAGGCGGCCCCCAACGGGGTGGCCACCATCGAGGACCGGATCCTGCGGATCACCGGCTACTATGGCTATTACCCGGGTTACTCCAGTCAGAAAAGTAAGATGCCGCGGGGCTAGCTTGCTCCAGGCGCCGGAGGGGTGGGATGCGGGAGGGCGCGCCGTCCGGACACCTGCAGCCCTGCTGGCGTGGCTAAAGCCAATCTCCTGGCAGTGGGGCTACCGGGGCTAAAAGTGTGTTCGCTGTCCTCGGTGCTGAACCGTGAGAGAGAACGGGTGTCCGGACTGTTGGCGCCTCGGACTTTGGAAATAGTGGTAGCCTTGGGGGCAGAAGCGCAGAGGGAACCGGGTGAGCGCTCCTGACGGCCGTCGGCCGGCTCATCCCAGGCTTATTCACGACCGAGCAGGCTAACGTGGCCGTTTACTTAGCGAGACTCAGCCTTTGGGGCTGCACTGCCCCAAAGTCCCTACTGGGTGCCAGGCTGCGGGCTGGGCGCTGGGGAGGCTCGGAGGTGGAGCTGGCGGCGGAGGCCGACCCAGACGTGGGTCCCGAAGCCGATGGGTCAGACTGTTCACTCCAGGCTGTTGAGACGTTGCCAGCGCGGGAATTACTCTTGTTAAAATGTTTCTGGGAGGCTGTCCACCTCGGGCAGAGAAGGAACCTGGCCAGGGCTCCGAGTCTGGGAGCTTGGAGCCAGAGACCCGTGAAAAGACTGGGGGCTGGGGTGAGTGAGAGGGGGAGGCGCGACCGGGCCACCCCCGCAGCTGCCCGCCGCACGTCGCGGCTACCGCTGAGCCGGAGCGGGCCGCTCTGTGCGGTCCGCCTTTCTTCCGGCTAAGCGAGGTCATGCGGTGCGGACGCTTTCACGTTTCTGGAGCAGTTTTGCCGGGAGGGCGATGAGGTGCGCTCTACTCTGTCCCTCTCTCCCAACGCACGAACCCACTGGCTCTATTTGCTGGGATTAGTTCTGCCGGCGACCCAAGTGAAGCTCGTTTTACTCTGAATTGGGGGAGTAGCTGCGGCTTAATTCCCATGCAGGTGGGATTTCACTTTTTCTCCATCAATGCATTTCTGTCGCCATAGATATAGAGCTTCATTGATGTTTTTGCTGTTATTTTTAACCGGAAGCCTTGGACGCTCCTAGATGCATTTCTGATTGGTATTTTTCTGAGACATTTGAGGTACAATCAACGTTACAGTTTCTCTGAAACGACTAAACCCTAACACATAGAGGGAAAAACACCTTTTTTCTTGTTACTCCCCCCCCCCCCCCCGCTATGCTCCATCCCTATTGAGCTTTCTTCCATGGGCTGTCCTCACACAGATATTTTCTAGTTTAATACTTCATTTGGCTTCAGGAAAGGCCCATTTGATTTGGATGGTTTCTGTCTAGCTGTTTTTAGCATTAGATTACGTTATTCATTTTCCATACAAAAGTAATTATATAGTGTTAGAATTTTCTAGAAAGAAAATAACATGCTGTGGAATGTGGTTTGAAGCCTTTATACTACAGACTCAAAAATTCCTTTTTTTTCCTATTGGCAAAGGCTTTTTGTTTTTAACCCTAGAAACTTAAGCGAAGGCACTAGTATACCATGTAGAGAGTACTTAGATTTTACCTTTGAATATTTTAATTAGGAACCATGGGATTTTGGTTGCTTAGAAAATGTAGAAGCTGTCTGTGAGATTACAAGACCCAGGGTAGCATATTATTATAGTTTTTATAACAATGAAACTTTGGTTAATAAAGAACAAACCAAAAAGAAAACTGGAAAAGTGACATTTTAGAGACATGTTCATATTATCTTTTCATATTTGCTGAAATAGCTTCACACGTTTCATCTGACGTACAATATCTGGACAAAAAGAGGGAAGAGCACAGGTTAAGACAGTAACTGAAGCTAAAAGGGATAAAGATGCATTTGGCATAGTTATTTGTGACGGGCTCTTAGCTAACTTCGGGCCACAGAATTCAAACAGTGAAGGCAGAGAATCTCACAAGGACAGAGAATTATGTGATGGTGAAATACCTTTCAAGATGTTTAAGCTTTCAGAGGTAGAAAGAGATTGCCATTTTGCAGAGAGGCTAGGAGGAGAGAGAGCTGGAAGAGGGCCAGGCAGCTGAGCACCATGAAATAGTCCTGCCCTTAATGCAGGCTTCAACTAGTAAACAAACACATTGAAGCAAACCAGTACAATACGGTCAATTGATTTAGCTGTTACCGGGAATGAGCAACAGCTTGGGGGAAGTCTGGAAAGGTATTTAGGAAAAGGCTGTGGTGAGGAATATGTAATATGTGAAGGCAAGTTGGCTTTCCCATTTTCTGATGGTCATGTTTGAGACCTCTCTTGATATCAATGCCATTTACTTTTCTAGAGGCAGGTGGGGACTCATCTCTGACAATATGCATTAATGATCAACCTCATGTTAATGTGTCCTGCTGCCACCCCTGCCAATCAGGAAGATGAGTATCTGGCTCAGAACAAATTCTAGTAGTCAGGCTGATGCAAAAAGAAATGTATGTGTACATATATTATGTATGTAAAAGGTGCATACATATATAATATACATTGTATACATAAGATATATAAAAGAATATATATGTATTATATATAAAAGATATATATATATATACAATCATCTCTATAAATTTAGATAGATAGATGGGTACAGAGATGATTAAAGCATTAGTCTAACCTCAAGTTACTTATGGTCTGGTAGGGGAAATAGATTCACTCATTCAACAGGTGCTAATTGAGCACCTCCTATGTGCTGGGAATACATCAGTGAACAAAACAGACGAAAGTATTTTCCTTTTTAGAGCTTAAGTTCTAGTCGGAAGAGACAAACAATAATAAATAAAGAAATAAAGTATTGTATTTCAAGGTGATACCTGCTTCAACAAAAATATCAACAAGAGTTAAAAGGCTAAAAAAGTCTGAGGGGGTAGCAATTGTGGAAATTTTAAATAGGGTGGCCAGGGAAGGCCTCACTGAGGAGGTCACAACTGAGCAAAGACCTGAAGGATGTGAGAGAGTTTGGTGTGTAGACATTGGGAGGAAGTCATTCCGGGCAAAGGGAACAGCCCATGCAAAGCTCTGAGGTGGAGCATGCCGGGCCTGCTAGAGAAGGAGTGGGGAGGCCTGCATGGCTGAAGTGGGGTAAATAATTGGATGAGTGGTTGGAGATGAGGACACTATGGATACAGGGGCTCACATGAAGTAGCACCTTACTGGCCATTGTAAATCCTTTGGCTTGTACTCAGTGAAATTGGGAGCCTTTGCAGGGTTTTGACAGAGGAGTGATGTGACTTGACTAACATTTCAAAAGGATCAACTTGACTGCTCTATTGGGGCAGAGATGGAAGCAGAGAGACTAGTTAGTATGTCGCTGTAATAACCAAGGTGGGAGATGATGGTGGCCTGAACCAGAGGCGTAGCAGTAGCAGAGGTGAGAGGTGGTCAGATTCTCTATATATTTGAAATTAGATTCTCTATATACTTGAAATTCTCTATATATCTGAATAGGGTTTCCTGATAGTTGGATATGATATCTGCAAGAAAGAGAGGAGTAAAAAAATGATTCCACCTTTTCTAGTTTGACCAGGTTTGAGTTGCCGATGGCTAAAGTGTGGCAAGATTCAAGGCAGAGAAGTTTAGGGAGTCAAGGGGTAAGGATACATTTTGGAAGGTTTAAATGTAATTGGAGACGTAGAATAATCTTGGAGTTCAGAGGAGATGCCTGACTGGAGATATAAATTAGGGATTTTCCAGCATTTGGATGGTTATTTATAGTCTAAGACTAAAGAGATCTCCAAGGAGTCAACGTATATAGAGAAGAGAAGAGGAGAAAGGACTGACTCTGGGGCACTGAGACATTAAGAGGGTGAGAAGAAGAGGAGCCTATGATGCCCTAGAAGCCAGTGAAGAGTTTCAGAGGGAAGAGATTACCCTAGTCCAAGGCTGCTGAAAGGTCTAGAAAATAAAAACTGATAACTCACCATGAATTTGGCAACTGGACATCATTGGCTACCTTGACAGGAACACGTAAGGTGGCAGAATGTGGATTAGAATGTGCTTAAGCAAGAATTAGAGGGAGGAATTGGAAATGTGAGTATAGACAATTCTTCAATGATTTTTGTGCAAAGGGGGGCAGAGGAAATGGGAGTAGTGGGGTTAAGAAAGTTGTTTTTTTTTTTTTTTGTAAGATGGGAGGCAATTGCAGGATGTTTGCATGACCATGAGCATGATTCAATAGAGAAAGAAAAATCAGTGATGTTGGAGAGATAGTGTACCAAAACTAGTGCACAAAGGAAGGGGCATCACTTTAGATAGGAACATGGATATAGGGCAAAAGGTATGGATGGAGGGTCTGGAAGGAGGATAACTGGTGAGATTCTCTTCTGGTTGCTTTCATTTTCTGCAAATAGGAAGCAGGTCATCAACTGAGAGTGAGGATAAAGGAGGAGGTGGTAGAGGTTGGAGGAAAGAGAAGGTGTGAATTGTTCTATGGGGAGAGTAAACGGACTGAGGAAGTACAGTAAAGTTGTCTGTCTGCCTTAAAGGGCACGTTTAGTTTCTGGTCAGAAATTTGAAGCGAGACCAGTCAGTAGGTTGTTATGTTCATTGACACAGTGGTGGTGTGGAGCAAGTGAAGAGAAGGATTTAACCAGAGTTTCAGATTATCCAGTGGGTGTAATAATAGCGGCAAGGGAGTTGTGAATGTATGCAAGGAAGGTATTGTAGTAAATGACCATAGCATTTAGAGCTGGTGAATAGAGAAGAGAGAAAATCGAGATGATTAGGGAGAGTGAAAAGTTGGTAGGATCAATGGATTGGAAATCTCAGTGGGATCAAAGGCTAGTGGGTGGTTAGCTGGGAGATAAGAGGTGATGATCAAAGAGTGTTGTATTACTATAAGAAGTCATTCATTCCATAAGTCAAGTTAAAGGATAAATCCATTTATATTTTACTGTATTCCATTGTCAATATTTTTGGGGTGAGTCTTCTTTCTGTGTTTGTATAAGGAGGCAGTATATTGATGTGTAATGAATTGAACTCTAGGGGTTGGGAAATTTATTCTAGTTAAACCTGCCAGCAACTTGGCTCTGAAATCTGAGACACCTCTCTGTGGCCATCAGTTTCCTTGTTTGTTAAAAAAAAAAAAGAAAGAAAAAGAAAAGGAAAGAAAAAGAAAAAAGGGTAGAAGTCACTGTCTTAGGACAGCATGCAGTAGGTCGCTTTGACAGCTTTCAAAAAAGCCCCACCCTCCATGGAGAAATCTCACTCAGTAAACTCTAGTATGTTTACTTCACCTCTCCTCGCCCCGCCTTCCATCTCAGATGATGGCCAGTTCCCTATCTTTGTTCTATGCCTTTTGTGCTTGTTGGCCTTTTGTTTTTTTCTATACTCCGCCAGTGACCAGGTTCTGTGGTTGTTTTCTATCGGTAGCTGCAAATTTATAGTAAAACTTCTTGTCCTTGCTCTGATCCCAGCTCTGACCATCCCATTTCCAAAAAGAACTCTACCGACTTCTGGCTCTCTCAATTCTCCAACTATTGCTGTGACTTGCATTTCCCAAGGTTCCAGTCTCAGCTGTCTCCTCTCACTTTATTTTCCCCTAGCAAGTACATTCAGTTTCATGGCTTCACCATCTTCTATGTGTCTGTATTTCTAGGTCTACTTTTCCTGAGTCCAGACCCATATTTCAGCTTTCTACTAGAATTCTTACCTGAATGTCCCCCAGGCATGTCACACATAAAACTAAATTCATCATTCTGTCCTTAAAATATGCCTTTTCCTTCTTAATATGCTTTTTAGCTTCCAATATCTGTATCTAACCAATTGCTCAGAAACCTGGAGTTATCCTCAAACTCTGCCCTTCCCCCTTCTCCTATATTCAGTTAACGAGTCCTATCTATTTTACCTCACATATGTGCTTTCCATCCCTATTATCACTGCCTTAGTTCTATCCATTGTATCTTTTTTTAAAACATCTTTATTGGAGTATAATGGCTTTACAATGTTGTGTTAGTTTCTGCTGTATAACAAAGTGAATCAGCTGTACATATACATATATCCCCATATCTCTTCCCTCTTGAGTCTCCCTCCCACCCTCCCTACCCCACCCCTCTAGGTGGTCACAAAGCACTGAGCTGATCTCCCTGTGCTATGAGGCTGCTTCCCACTAGCTATCTATTTTACATTTGGTAGTATATATATGTCCATATCCATTGTATCTTTCACCCAATCTCAACTCTTTTTAATCCAGTATGCACACCTTAAGAACATTCAATTCCCTAAAATGCAAATCTTCCTCTCATATCCCTGATCAAATGCCAGGAATAAATCTTCATTTTCTGTGGAATAAAGTCCAAATTCCTTAGCATGCCACAATCTGAGCCCAGCTTACATTGTTCTATTTTAGCACATGTTTTCCCCTCTAATTGCCAAAGTAATGCATGCTTAATGCAGAAAATCTGGAAGGCAGAGAAGTAAAGAGAGAGTAAAAAGAAAATTACTTATAATTCTACCAGCCAGAGGTGATTAGTGTTAACATTTTGGCTAACACTACCCTTTCAGTCTATTTTATATCCATAGACCCATGCAGGTGCTGTTTATTTTGTACTGAACATTTCTCTCATTGGTCTATATATTTTAATAAGTGAAATTTAATGTATGCAAAATCTTCCATACATTTAAACACCTTAATCTACTTACATTGTTGAATTTTTCATCCAGTTTTTCTTTTTAATTTCATATCTCACATAGCCTCCACAAGCCCTGAACATAGTCTCATCAAGCTGCTCATTGTTTTAATAACATTCTTGTCCCCATGTTCTTCAGGTCCTCAGTGCCTTTTTACACTATGACCTGAATGGCTTCCTCTCCCCACGTCTCCTTTTTTCCTCTTTGGAAAGCTCCTATTTATCTTTAAAGGCCAAGTTCACATGCGCTGTCCTCTGTAAAGCTTCCTGATTGCCCCAGGCTGGGTTAATCCTCCCTCTGTGCTCCTGTTATACTGTGTACTCACCTCTGCTCCAACATTTAGCACACTATTTTGGGCTGTTTACTTTTCACAAGACGGTTTCACCCACGGAGCTTGGTGAGGGAAGGGACTTATCTTTATTAATTTTTATCTTAGGCAAAGTGAAAGTGTACTGGAGTACATTCTGGGTGCTCAATGAAGTTTATTGTACTAATGAATGAATGATTATAGTTTCTGTTGAAGAAATTGGAGAGTTAATTATTTCCACACAGAAAAAGTGTACATGGTGGTAGTGACTGGAGGGAAAGAAAAAAGTCACCAGCTATGAACGAGTTAAACAGATGTGCCTATTCAGAGAATGAGAATAAACCAAATGGTATTTTGTGATCACTTTACGTTTATAACTTCTGCATTTGGGTCCTTATTGCCTTTATAACCTTTTCTGTACTTGAATGGGGAAAAGGCAATTTTTAAAATACAAAATAGTATAAAGTTATTAGAATTCTAAGAAATAAAGAGTGGTTCCTCCCCCCTTGTGAAGTGGTTAGTATTAGTCTTCATGGCACGATATTAATATAACACTGCAGCGCTGTGTCATTAAGTTATAAAACTGTCTCATACTAGCGAAATGAATGCAATAAATATTTCTCCCAGTTCATAGTCTTTTTATACCTTGATAATAAGCCTTATGCTTCTTTGTATATGACAGGTAGCACTTTATAAACAGTTATAAATAATTACCATTGATACGTAGTAAGAAGTCTTTGTAACACAGTTTTAAACTATAACTTGTAAGGTCTACATTGATACTGAATATCATCGTATGTGTTATTGATGTTGCATAATGTAGTTTCTACAATGTTTATTCTGATATGTATTTTTCATTTAAAATATAAATTTACATATGAACTTGATATTTGTATTGTAAAATACTACTGCTACTAATAGCTAACACATGGGTTTAACATTAAGCGTCAGATAAACTTTCTTTAGAAAGCCCATCTAAGACCTGTTTGAGGCCATAAGGTCTAATGCAAAGACCACAAGACCCTGCTCTGCTACTTGCTAGACTTTTAAACTCGCATAAGTAACTTAACCTCTCAGATCAACAGTTTTGTTCCTGTAAAATGGAAATAGTAATAGTTGCATCACAGGTCACTGGGAGGGTTATATAAGATAACGTATATAAAATGTCTGACACGACGCGCAGTTCAGTGTATGGAAGCTGTTGTGATCACGGAGGAAACCAGTTGAATCGGCTTCATGATTTCAAAAAGGCTTGCTCACTTTTTTCTTGTAAGTAAATGGTTTACCACTTACATTTTTTTCCTATCCAATGTTGTACTCTGAATTGTTATTGAAAATTGTGTTACAGCAATGTTAAAGATAATTTACAAATTATCCAAGTCTGCAATGGTTTTTATTTTGCCATTAGAAGGTTGCCTTCTACTTCTTACCACTTTCTGGCTTACCTGGATCGCCCCTGGGGATAGGTTAAAATGGGCTGGAGCCATTTGTGATGAGATTATTCCCAATGGGCTGATCCAAAATAGAGGAGACAAATCTAGGGCTTATGGGTGACAGGATGGGTCTGCATGTCTGGAGATGCAGATACCGAGACATCAAAGTAGAGAAAAGCGCAGGGGTTGGGGGAGGGGTGTGGACAAATTGGGGGAGAGAGTGGGGGAGGGGAAGGGTGAAATCCCAGCTGAAGATGAGTAGCATGGGATGAGGTGGGTTTATACAGGATTGGGAGGGCAAATAGGTGGAGAAGAAGCGAAGGCTGATAATTAATTGGGGACTAGTCTGCTGGAAGTTTCATTGTTCCTTTTTACATGTGGAGTCTTTTTATTTTTTCAAAAGTGAATAGCCTTTTGTTTCCTAGTTATGGTTAAATCCTTAAACTCCTGTGATTTCCTGTGCCCCGTTACATGTGGAGTCTTAAAGGGGCAGTTGCTTTTCGGTCTATTTATATAGTGGTGAACATTACAGATAGGATATTTTAAATTCTACTTTTAAAAATACGTCATTATGACATAAACACATTTACATAGTCTTCGAAGTTATAATTCTGTTATGTTATGAAGTATTTAACTACTTAAAGACACAGAATAATATAGAGAAAAAGGAAAATAATCCTGTCACTGTAACATGACTACCGTTATTTCGGTTAATTTCCTTCCAATCTTTGTAATGCACGTAGGGCTTCACTTCTTGATTTATTGACAAATATAAACTAGAGTGTAGTCATAATTCTGATATATACAATTTTGTGCCCAGCTTCTTTCCCACTTGACATTTTAGGATAAGCATTTTTCATTTTGCTGCATTCGTCTGCTTGCAGAGCCTGGAATTAGATTCCCTTTCAGAGATCTTGGCTTAAAGAATTTGGGCAAGCTGGTTCTCAGTTCTTTGAGACTAAATGAAATGGAGAGACCTGGAGTGTTAGTGAGGGCTTGTTTGGTTTCTTATCACAGGGTTCCACTTGAACCGGCTTAAGCAAAAATGGAAGTGATTGAAACGATACTGTGAGTCTTCCATGGATTTTAAGGCCAGGGATTAGGTGGGATAAGCGTCAGGTCCCGGACTGTTGTAGGGAAGATAGGAAGCCCTCTTTCTCTGCCTTTCATCTCTTTTTTTTTCTGGCATATGTTCTCCATTCTTGTCTCTTGCTGCAGACTGGCTTTCTCTATTCCTTGTCCAAATGGTTGAAAATAGCCTCTGCAAGCAGTTCCAATGTTTACATGTCCTCTATTCAAGAGAGCAGACAGATTGAGCAAGAATCTCTTCTAAATCCAGATTCCCAGGGAAAGGGACTCTTTGGCCCAATTTGTGTCAAGTGTACACTCTCGATCCTATCGACTGTGGTGGTCTGGGGCAGGGTCAAGTTATGCCATCACGGCTGCCAGAGGCTTTCTCCTGTAACCCTACTGACAGTAGGGCAAGAGGTAGCTTCCAGAGAAAAGGAGTGATTGGCTGGACAGCCAATAGCTATTTGGTTCACTGAGCTTTGCATAAAAAGTTTTTCATATTAAATCATAGGCTTCAATCGAGATCCAATCTTTCTTCTGGTCTGATAGTCCTTATAATGTACCTACATAATATCTAGTGAGGTTATAGATAGTGTATTCCTAAACTGAGAAAATCCAAGTGTTTGTTTAGAGTATAAGTCCCTAGGGAGTTCTGTTTAAAAGTACTCAACAGCACTGCAGACTGCTTATTAAGTTTTATTGAAGTGCTGCTGGTTACATCAAAATTGGAAGACGTATTTCTTTTTCTAGGTCGGATAGGGTAACACACCAGTTCCTTCAGACTCAAGGTATAGTAACTGAGGGTGACATTTAACATTGTATGCCTTAAACAGGGATTGAAAATTACAGTATTCTGCAGTCTGAGATTTTCTATATTTAGTTCTGGGCTAATGCCAAGACGGCACTACTGAGGGTCAATAATGGTTTTATGGTTCTGAAAACCAGACATACTAAGAAATCTTTATCTCTTGTGAAGCTAAGATTCCTAAGGGTGGTAGAGCCTGCACGTTTTTGCTGCTGATGCCTTGCTCCAAGTCATGTGACTTTGGTATCTATCTTGCATTTTTGTTCACACCCATGTTTTACATTGGCATTCTAGAGGAAAGATTCAGATCGGATGAGCCGGGAACCATTTGGAGCACCGTCTTCCCTGCTGGAGTAATGGTGGCAGATGCTAAAGAAGCAATATATACATCTAAAATGAATTATTATTTCTCAGGGACATTTTAGAACAAATATATTTAGAAGTCGAGAACTTTTTATTTCTCCTTAATTAAAAAAAATTGTGAGTGCCTCAAGTGGGAGCTTCTTGTCTTTCTCCTTTCTAGTCCACATCCACAGAGCAGTCACTGTGATATTTTAGAAACATTAATTGGATCATGCCATTCCTCTGGTTAAAGTCTTCAAGGGCTTCTCATATTTCTTTGGAAAACTATAAAAGCCTAAACCTAGCCTACATGGTCCTACGTGGTTGGATTCTTCTGATGGCATCACGCTTGCATGCCCACATGATGCTCTGGTCATGCTGGCACGTTCTCCATGTCCTTTCCTTCCTCCAGGCTGATGAACAAGCTCTTCCCTCTTCCTGGTGCTGTCACCTGGCTGGCTCCTCACCAGCCCTCAAGTCTCATATTAAGTGCCACTGCCTCAGGCTTCCAGCTTTGCACCTCTCTCATCTCATGTACTTTTCCTTTATAACACTTACTGCAAACTGTGATTGCAATTTATGTTGATTCTTGTGACTGATCAATGTCTTTCCTGCCTGCTACTCGCTTAGCTCCATAAGGGAAGGGATGGATCTGTTTTGTTCAGCACTATGTACCCAGCACACAGAACAGTACCTGAACACTCCATAAGTATTTGCTGAGGGATTAAATCTTGTTAAAAATTTAGAATAGGGCTTCCCTGGTGGCGCAGTGGTTGAGAGTCCGCCGGCCGATGCAGGGGACACGGGTTTGTGCCCCGGTCTGGGAAGATCCCACATGCCGCAGAGCGGCTGGGCCCGTGAGCCATGGCCGCTGAGCCTGCGCGTCCGGAGCCTGTGCTCCGCAACGGGAGAGGCCACAACAGTGAGAGGCCTGCGTACAGCGAAAAAAAAAAAAAAAAATTTAGAGTAGACTTAAGAAACCCCCAACATTTTATTTCGAATGATTTTAGACTTACAGGAAAGCTGCAAAGATAATTCACAATGTTTCTGTTCACCCCTCACCCAGTTTCCCCTATTATTATTATTTTATATTACCAATGTGTATTTGTCAGAACTAAGAAACCACTATTGGTACATTACCATTAATTAAACTCTAGACCTTATTTGGACTTCACCAGTTTTAAGGTTTGCCTGCTGTTCCAGGATCCAAACCAGTGTACTCTATTGCACTTAGTTGTCCTGTTTCTTAAGTAGGCTTTTAATGAACTGAACTTGAAAAGATAATTTCAATTCTATAGGAACTTCCTGGCCACTTTTTTAGGGCTTGGGTCAGATCACGTTTGAAATTTTAATTACTAGTTTTCAAGGTAACATTGGATTAAATTCATGTTAGAAATGACCTGTGACTTGACATGGTAATTACATACTATTTTAGAGGACTCTTCTATAGTGTAGAACACTTGTTTTTAATGTTTCTGCCTTTTAACATTTTAGAGGAACACAGGCATTTTTGAAAATCTAAATAAAACTATAAATTACTCCCCCCATGTACATATACACCAAATATTTTCATGCAGTTCATTTTATTACACTGGAAATTTATTATTTCATAGGAACACGCTATAAAAGTGATAATTCCAATGAGTCATGTCTGTTTTTCTATTTTATGAGAATGTATGTGAAATTTGATAGTAATATCTGGAAAAATTGAAATAATTAAAATTTGTTAACTAAAATGAATTTCAGTTTTATTCAGTTTTCAAAAGTGGATTTTAGTGAGAAAGCTCTCACAGTTTGGATTGAATAAGAAGCTGAAAATTTGGGGTGGTCTTAGGCATGAGAATATGCAGCTCATCTTTGATATTCAGTTTACTGCAACTTGGTTAAAATATTAACACTTTCTATAAACTCTGACTTACAAGGATACGAGGTAGCAAATGAAATTAGAGACCCCATAGCTTATTTGGCAGGGAAAGGTGGATTTGTATCAAGAAACTTCTTGAAGACTCTTCAAGTTGAATTAATGTCACATCATTTCATTCGTACGCAAGTCACTGAGGTCATCTTTGAGGCAAGATCTGCATCATCCATGCTGTCTTTGTCAGCAAAAAAAGAATGATGAATCCATATTTCATTTTAAGTTTGTCTAAGCAGAATTAGTCTTCAAATATATCTTGCAGTGTATCTAGGTACTTCCAGATTGTTTGTCTGCACAGACATTTTATGACATATCACTCTGTATCCTTATCTTCCTGAGGAGCTCTATTTCCAAAAGACCTTGTGGTTTTCAGCTGCATTATAATAATGACTTTAAGGCTTTCAATGAAAAATTGTATCATTTTTGGCCGCACAGCATGCGGGATCTCAGTTCCCCGACCAGGGATCGAACCCGCACCCCCTAAAGAAGAACGCAGGGTGTTAACCACTAGACCACCAGGGAAGTCCCCCAAAATTGTATCATGTTCATATCCATAAAGTAAGCAAAGTGAAGAATGAAGTTCTCCTTATGGAACAACTAAGGATGGGCTTCACATTTTTTTCCTCAAGGTGATGCAAATGTCTTTCAAAGATTTCAAGTCAAGATTTCTGAAAAGATATTAGCTTCAAAGTAGTCAAAGAGAAGTCCACATTCTCTTCACTGGCTCTGATGGAATTGACTTTCAAGGTAATAGAAAAGGTTGCTTGTTGGATCATTGGCAATATTTTAGGTTACTACATGCAGCAAGTTACACTGATATGCAAAGCTACTCTCATCACCAAAGCCGTACAACCTACTTTCCTCCCCATGTGCAGTTTGTTTGACATTACAAACGTTCATGTTTCCTAAAAAGCTCACAGAATAGGTGTTCTCCTTAGGTGACACTCATATACATATAATAGAAAATCAGAAGTTGTGAGATATGCAGTCATTTGCTAAATGGAAATAGCATAGCTGCTAGTATCTCCAATGTTTGCACCAAAATTATGGCAAAAGATCAAGATTTGAGAGGACTTTATTTGATAAAGGCACTGCTCCCATTTTTATCCCCTGATGCAGACCACAAACTAGTTTATCCTTTTCCAGGGCAGACTGGTTCCCAAGGTCTCCCAAGGATGAATTTAAAAAAATTATTTATTTATTTGAGTATAGTTGTTTTACAATGTTGTGTTAGTTTCTGCTGTACAACGAAGTGAATCAGCTATATGTATACATATATCTGCTCCCTCTTGGACCTCCCTCCCACTCTCCCTCCCCAATCCCACCCATCTAGGTCATCACAGAGCACTGAGCTGAGCTCCCTGTGCTATACAGCAGGTTTCCACCAGCTATCTATTGATATTTTACACATACTAGTGTATATATGTCAATCCTAATCTCCTGTTTGTCCCACCCTCCGCTTCTGCCTCTGTGTCCACATATCTGTTCTCTACATCTGTGTCTCTATTCCTGCCCTGCAAATAGGTGCACCTGTACCATTTTTCTAGATTCCAAATATATGCGTTAATGTATGATATCTGTATCTCTCTTTCTGACTTACTTCACTTTGTATGACAGTCTCTAGGTCCATCCACGTCTCTGCAAATGTCACAATTTCATTCCTTTTTATGGCTGAGTAATATTCCATGGTATATATGTACCACATCTTCTTTATCCATTCATGTGTTGATGGACTTTTAGGTTGCTTCTATGTCCTGGCTATTGTAAATAGTGCTGCAATGAACATTGTGGTGCATGTGTCTTTTTGAATTATGGTTTTCTCAGGGTATATACCCAGTAGTGGGATTGCTGGGTCGTATGGTAGTTCTAATTTTAGTATTTTTAAGGAACCTCTGTACTGTTCTCCATAGTGGCTGTATCAATTTACATTCCCACCAACAGTGCAAGAGGGTTCCCTTTTCTCCATACCCTCTCCAGCATTTATTGTTTGTAGATTTTCTGATGATGGCAGTTCTGACCAGAGTGAGTTGATATTCCATGGTAGTTTTGATTTGCATTTCTCTAATAATTAGTGGTATTGAGCATCTTTTCATGTGCCTCTTGGCCATCTGTATGTCTTCTTCGGAGAAATGTCTATTTAGACCTTCTGCCCACTTTCTTTTTTAACATCTTTATTGGAGTATAATTGCTTTACAATGTTGTGTTAGTTTCTGCTGTATAACAAAGTGAATCAGCTATACATATACATATATCCCCATATCTCCTCCCTCTTGCGTCTCCCTCCCACCCTCCCTACCCCACCCCTCTAGGTGGTCACAAAGCACAGAGCTGATCTCCCTGTGCTATGCAGCTGCTTCTCACTAGCTATCTGCCTATTTTTGATTGAGTTGTTTGTTTTTTTGATATTGAGCTGCATGAACAGTTTGTATATTTTGGGGATTAATCCTTTGTCAGTTGCTTCATTTGCAAGTAGTTTCTCATTCTGAGGGTTATCTTTTCATCTTGTTCATGGTTTCCTTTGCTGTGCAAAAGCTTTTAAGTTTAATTAGGTCCCATTTGTCTATTTTTGTTTTTATTTTTATTACTCTAGAAGGTGGGTCAAAAAGATCTTGCTGTGATTTATGTCAAAGAGTGTTTTTCCTATTTTTTCCTCTAAGAGTTTTATAGTGTCCAGTCTAACATTTAGGTCTTTAATCCATTTTGAGCTTATTTTTGTGTGTGGTGTTAGGGAGTGTTCTACTTTCATTCTTTAACATGTAGCTGTCCAGTTTTTCCAGCACCACTTATTGAAGAGACTGTCTTTTCTACATCGTATATTCTTGCCTCCTTTGCCATAGATTAGGTGACCATAGGTGCGTGGGTTTATCTGTGAGCTTTTTTAAAACATCTTTATTGGAGTATAATTGGTTTACAATGGTGTGTTAGTTTCTGCTTTAAAACAAAGTGAATCAGTTATACATATACATATCTTCCCGTATCTCTTCCCTCTTGCATATCCCTCCCTCCCATCCTCCCTATCCCACCCCTCTAGGTGGTCACAAAGCACTGAGCTGATCTCCCTGTGCTATGTGGCTGCTTCCCACTAGCTATCTATTTTACATTTGGTATTGTATATATGTCCATGCCACTCTCTCACTTTGTATCTGTGAGATTTCTATCATGTTCCATTGATCTTTATTTCTGTTTTTGTGCCAGTACCATACTGTCTTGATTATTGTAGCTTTGTAGTATAGTCTGAAGTCGGTGAGCCTAATTCCTCCAGCTCCATTTTTCTTTCTCAAGATTGCTTTGGCTATTTGAGGTCTTTTGTGTTTCCATACAAATTGTAAAAGTTTTTGCTCTAATTCTGTGAAAAATACCATTGGTAACTTAATAGGGACTGCATTGAATCTGTAGATTGCTTTGGGTAGTATAGTCATTTTCACAATATTGATGCTCCCAATCTAAGAGCATGGTATATCTCTCCATCTGTTTGAGTCATCTTTGATTTATTTCATCAGTGTTTTATAGTTTTCTGAGTACAGGTCTTTTGCCTCCTTAGTAGGTTTATTCCTAGGTATTTTATTCTTTTTGTTGTGATGGTAAATGGGATTATTTCCTTAACTTCTCTTTCTGGTCTTTCATTGTTAGTGTGTAGGAATGCAAGAGATATCTGTGCATTAATTTTGTATCCTGCAACTTTACCAAATTGATTGATGAGCTTTAGTAGTTTTCTGCTGGCATCTTTAGGATTTTGTAGTATAGTATCATGTCATCTGCAAACAGTAACAGCTTTACTTTTTCTTTTCTAATTTGGATTCCTTTTATTTCTTTTTTTTCTCTGATTGCCATGGCTAGGACTTCCAAAACTATGTTGAATAAGAGTGGTGAGAGTGAGAGTGGACATCCTTGTCTTGGTCCTGACCTTAGAGGAAATGCTTTTGGTTTTTCACCATTGAGAACGATGTTTGCTGTGGGTTTGTCATATATGGCCTTTACTATGTTGAGGTAGCTTCCCTCTGTGTCCACTTTCTGGAGTTTTTTATCATAAATGGGCGCTGAATTTTGTCAAAAGCTTTTTTTCTGCATCTATTGAGATGATCATATGGTTTTTATTCTTTAATTTGTTAATATGGTGTATCACATTGATTGATTTATGTATATTGAAAAATCCTTGCATCCCTGGGATATATCCCACTTGATCATGGTATATGATTGTTTTAACGTGTTGTTGGATTCTGTATGCTAGAATTTTGTTGATGATTTTTGCATTGATGTTCATCAGTGATATTGGTCTATAATTTTCTTTTTTTTTGTGATATCTTTGTCTGGTTTTGGTATCAGGGTGATGGTGGCCTTGTAGAATGAGTTTGGGAGTGTTCCTCCCTCTGCTATATTTTGGAAGAGTTTGAGAAGGATAGGTGTTAGCTCTTCTTTAAATGTTTGAGAGAATTCGCATTTGAAGCCATCTGGTCCTGGACTTTTATTTGCTGGAAGATTTTTAATTACAGTTTCAATTTAATTACTTGTGATTAGTCTGTTTATATTTTCTAATCCTTCCTGGTTCAGTCTTGGAATGTTGTACCTTTCTAAGAATTTGTCCATTTCTTCCAGGTTGTCCATTTTATTGGCATAGAGTTGCTCATAGTAGTCTCTTATGATCCTTTGTATTTCTGTGGTGTTCATTGTAGTTTCTCCTTTTTCATTTATAATTTTATTGATTTGAATCTTCTCCTTTTCTTTCTTGATGAGTCTGGGTAAAGGTTGTCAATTTTGTTTATCTCCTCAAAGAACCAACTTTTAGTTTTATTGATCTTTGCTATTGTCTTGGTCGTTTCTATTTCATTTATTTCTGCTCTGATCTTTATGATTTCTTTCCTTCTACTAACTTTTTTTATGTTCTTCTTTCTCTAGTTGCTTTAGGTGTAAGGTTAGGTTGTTTTTTGAGATTTTTCTTGTTTTTTGAGGTGAGATTGAATTGCTATAATCTTCCCTCTTAGAACTGCTTTTGCTGTGTCCCATAGATTTTGGGTCGTCATGTTTTCATTGTCATTTGTTTCTAGGTATTTTTTGATTTCCTCTTTGATTTCTTCATTGATCTCTTGGTTATTTAGTAGTGTATTGTTTAGCCTCCATGTGTTTGTGTTTTTCACAGTTTTTCCCCCTGTAATTGATTTCTAATCTCATAGTGTTGTGGTCGGAAAAGACGCTTGATACAATTTCAATTTTCTTAAATTTTCCAAGGCTTGATTTTTGACACAAGATGTGATCTATCCTGGAGAATGTTCTCTGTGCACTAGAGAAGAAAGTGTATTCTGCCTCTTTTGGGTGGAATGTCCTATAAATATCAATTAAATCATTTGTTGAGATGTGGATGGATCTAGAGATTGTCATACAGAGTGAAGTAAGTCAGAAAGAGAAAAACAAATATCGTATATTAACGCATATATGTGGAACTTAGAAAAATGGTACAGATGACCCAGTTTGCAGGGCAGAAATTGAGACACAGATGCAGAGAACAAACATATGGACACCAAGAGGGGAAAGTGGCGGGGGGTTGGTGGGATGAATTGGGAGATTGGGATTGACATATATATACCAATATGTATAAAATGGATAACTAATAAGAACCTGTTGTATAAAAAAATAAATAAAATAAAATTCATTAAAAAAAAAGGCTGGAAAAGGCCTTGGGGTTGGGGCTTAGGCAGGGGCAGGGCTTAGGCCAGGTGGGGCCTAGGCTCAGCACAGACAGAGGGAGCCCTGGAGGGCAGGGGTTCAGGCCCAGGAACCCAGCAGGCTTGCCAGGGCCTGAGTGGGTGCGGGAAACACTGGATGCGTTCCCCTCTGATCTCCTGGTCCCCTGAAGGACCCTGTCCCTGCTAACCCCTGCTCCATGGGTGGGCCCCTTGAGTGTGGGAACCCTTCTCCTCCCCCCACTGCCCCTCAGAGGCTCTGGTCCTGTTCCGCCTCCACTTTTCCTCCCTCCACCTCACTCCCATGCTCCCGGGACCTTCTTGGCCAGAGGGGGCCCTGGAGGGCTGAGGTTTAGGCCTGGGACCCCAGCAGGCTCACCGGGGCGTGAGCGGTTGGGGGAGATGCTAGCTGCATTCCCTCCGATCCCCTGATCCCCTGAAGGTCTCTCCCCGTCCTCACTGATCCCTACACTGTGTGTGGGTGGGACCCTCTGATCGTGGGAACCCCTCCCCTCCCCCAGCCACCCCTCAGGGGTGCTGCTCCCCTCCTCCCTCCACTTTTCCTTCCCCCCTCCTTCCCCACCAAGTCCTACCTGGTCACACGGGGATTCCTCCTGTCCCTTTAGGTGTCCGAGGTACCCCACAAGTGCCTGTTAGGTGACCTAGTTGTGAGGAGATACAAACTCCATGTCCTCCTACTCCACCATCTTGGCTCCTCCCCTCTCCCCAGGATGAATTTAGCAGCAAGGAAAGAAAACTCAGTTTATATTGGCTTAGGCAATGAGGAAATTTATTCTCTCCGAGCGGGAAGTTGAGAGGTGGGGTGGCTGATATAATGGCTTATGCTGGAATGAAGTACCCAGATTATAATCTTTTCTTTTCTGGTTTCCATCTCTTTATCTGTGTGCTGTATGTTGTAGGATATTTTCTTAACTCTATTTTCAAGTTATTCTATAAAGTTTTTCACTTAAACTTTCAGCTGAAGTTATAATAGCTCTTTTATTTTCCTAATATTTCTTTTAAAAATATGGCATCTTATTTTTCCTATGATTATGATCTTCAGAAATAGGCTCATTAGAAGCTGCGTCACTTCTGTTTTCAAGTTGTGTGGACAAAACCCAAAATCCAGCACTTGTTTACAGATGTTTATTGTTTCAGTGAAGGATGTGCTGGGCCATGCTGTGAATGTAGTAAGAGACATTGAATTGTAAATTTTAAAATGGTTAAAATGGTGAATTTTATGTTATGTGAATTTCACCTCAATAAAATATTGTTACTATTCTAAAAAAATGTCATCTTATTCTTGTTTTATGGATATAATAGCTTCTTTTATTATTCCCTGAGGATCTTACCATGTTTTGAAAATTTTTTTCTCTTGAATGGGCCACTTCCTCCAAGTTGCTTTCTAAAAGTTTTTTTATTATTGTTAGCCAATATTCTTGGATGTTTGGTGATTTTTGTGTATCTGCATGTATTCTGGAGTGGAGGGCTCCAAAACTATTTGGGAGGTGTAAGAATGGTTGAGTTGGTCAGGAACTATGAAGGGTCTTACCCCATTTTCAAACTAACAAGTTAATCTGCTGCATTTTCATAGATGCTACCAGAAGACATGAGATTCCTGGGTCAGATACAAAGGACATTATTACTCACAGTTCAGCAAGGAGCATGAGCTTCCTGGTCACGGTGGTTCCCCTTGCTCCGAAAATTTCACAGGGACAATACAGAGCAAGCAAGGTGGGTCCTCACTATGTAGTGGGTTTATGTCATACCTGAGGACTCCTGAGCTCAAGAAATTCCAATCATTTATAATGGTCTACAGACAAACCTACCCAATCTTTGCTCCAGAGGGAGACATTAGCAAACAAACCTGCCTTCTATTCTAGAGGGAGACAAACTTCACTATACACGGTCTTGAAAAGCTAGTCCAGGATAAAAAGTTGTCAGTTCCTACATAAGATGTTCAGAAATGGAGGAAAGACCCATAGAGAATTATCTCCCAACAGGGGCTTGTCTATCGTGACTTCACTGTCAAATAGCTGAGCTGTTTCCTTGGGAACCTTCAATTTCATTCTTGTGAGATCTGTTCCTTTGGATCATAGAAGGCTTTTCTAATCTCCTGACTGGCTGCCAGCATCCTGCGAACCACGTGGGAAGGAAGCCTGGGCACCTCACTGAGCAATGTGTGTAGGTTCACCTAATTCCTCCGTGATCTTGGTATGGTACCCCAATCTTCAACCATGCCTGGGGTCCCTGTGGACTTCTGTTTGGACCTCT
Source organism: Phocoena sinus (assembly GCF_008692025.1). Lineage (NCBI taxonomy): Eukaryota > Metazoa > Chordata > Mammalia > Artiodactyla > Phocoenidae > Phocoena > Phocoena sinus. The sequence goes on along the minus strand of NC_045764.1, from coordinate 134,808,327 downwards.
CCAGAGAATAAAGCTCTGGCCTTTGCCAGAGTAAAGGGAGGTGTAGTCAAATGCTGTACAGAGTGAGGATGGGAATTAAGAAGCCATTAGTCTTCTTAAAAAGACTTAAACAAGGCTACTGATTGTAGCCTCACTGTCATCCCTGTTAATTTGGCAACTGGTAAGTTTGGAAAATTCTGTGTTGTAAATTGGACTAATATCGATTTTTCCTACATTCAACTTAGGTTTCAGTTTCTTCAAGCCTGACAAGTCATTTACCACTTTCCAGCTTCAAAAATTTTGTTATTGTTTTCTTTCCTGATTCTTGTTTTTAAAATTGCACTTATTGTCATTTTAGTGGCATTTCCTGAATGAACAAATAGGAGTGTGTGTATTTCAATCTGCTGTCTTTACCAGGAAGAATCATTGTACTTTCTATTCCTATTCTTTGAAGTCTCCCAACTTAAAGTAGATCTACCGTAAACCAAGATAAATATCATATTCATAGTGACAGAGTACATTGTCTCTATTTCCTCTCAGTGGGAAGCTATTTTAAGATATCAGGGACTTCCCTGGTGTGCCAGTGGTTAAGAATCCACCTGCCAATGCAGGGGACACGGGTTTGATCCCTCGTCTGGGAAGATCCCACATCTTCCCAGGAGGAACTAAGCCCGTGCGCCACAACTACTGAGCCTGCGCTCTATAGCCCGCAGGCCACAAATACTGAAGCCTGCACTCCTAGAGCCCGTGCTCCGCAACAAGAGAAGCCACCACAATGAGAAGCCCACGCACTGCAGTGAAGAGTAGCCCCCACTTGCCGCAACTACAGAAAGCCTGCTCACAGAAACGAAGACCCAACGCAGCCAAAAATAAATAAATAAAATAAAAAATTTTTAAAAAGTGCTAGCATTAAAAAAAAATGGCATAACATAGGGGCAAATAATATTGTGCATTATCTATTTCTTGATCTGAATGCTGGTTTCACGGATGTGTTTACTTTATGAAAATATCAAGGAGTGCACTTGAGACTTGTGTACTTTGTTGTATGCATGTTATATTGTCATAAAAGGTTTATATTAAAAATTGTACATAATATGGCTGTATGTCAAAGCATTCCAGTTCATTTTACTGTTGTTTTTCATAAAACATGGAATTACCACTTTAAAATATTTTTCAAATTTTCAAAGTAACATAAAATAATTACTTTTGTGTGTTTCCAGTTCACTCACCCCTAAGTGCATCCCCTAATCTCTAAACAGTATGGGGAAAGTGGTTCTCAAGTACTTTGCTGCATGTTAGAAACACCTGAGAGTTCTAAAAAAATCCCACTGACAAGGCTGCATTTCATCCCAATTAAAACAGAGTCTCTGGGATGGAGACCCAGGCATCAGTACTTTTTAAAGCTCCCCAGGAGAGTCCAATGAAGTTTACAGTCAAGCCTGTAAACACAGGTCTAGGGCGATGCTTCTCAAATTATCTGTGGTGAAGAACCAGTTTGTGTTTTTACATTCCTGACTCATCACAGATCAAAATTCTTGCAAAATCAATAAAAATGAACTAATAGAAAAATAATCATGTGCGGAACAATCACAGCAATGTCAACTTTCTGTCAATTTTTCTCACTGCTTACTCTTGATGTCTATATCTTGCCACAGACTGGTCACAATTCATGGCCAGGACCAATCCATAGAGCACACTTGGGTAGCACTGACTACTCAAAACACTGGAATACTCTCTCTCCTTCCTAGCACAAGCTCGGTATCCATACCCTCTCCTCTCTGTGCAAAGAATCTTTTTGGAGTCTGAGGGGATTTGGCCTGGGACATGTCATGTGTGCTCCCACCATTCTCCACAGCCCCACCGACACTTTGCGTCCACTCAGATGTTGGGGGCACTGAAAGCATGGGCTGAAAACCATTGTTAATAAGCCATGACTTTGTTTGAGATTTTCCAAGTATTGTTTTTGCTCAGCTGTATTAATTCAAGAAAAACTCTTGACTACTAAAATCTTAGAATGTGATCTCATGTATATCTGTAGTGGATCTGATCTGTAAGTTGTATGTGCAAGTGAATTTCAAAGGAAAATCCACTAAAGACTCTCAGGAACAAAAATTTACTTTGCTCTTAGTGATTTTGCACCTTAGGCTACAATACAGTGAAAACTCTTCTGTTACTTGGGCTGGAATCTCTAAAGGACAGGTGGAGTTTCACTCCCAGGGGCCTGACTGTTGTGTTTGTAGGACTAAATGAGAGGGAGTGGGCTGCCATAATCTGCTACCCCTGGACACTTGGTCCAGTCATCTGGCAACATGGACATTTACCCATGTGGAAGGAATCCCGTTAGGTTAATAAATCATTATAAAGCATGGAATGGAGAACAAGGTTTGGGATTGGAGGGACTTTCATCTGAGGGAGGAGTTCAGAATGACTCAGCTGAATCTCCTGCTGATGACCTCTTAGCCCGTCCCTCTGGGATCTTCCTCTTCCTCTTCTCTTTCTCCTCCTTGTCCTTCTCCTCCCCCTTCTTCTTCTTGGCCACATGGCCTGAGGGATCTTAGTTCCCCAGCCAGGGATCAAACTCGTGCCCCTCAAAGTGGAAGCGCGGAGTCTTAACCACTGGATGGCCAGAAGTCCCTGGGAGATTATTTTGATGGTGATGCAATTGAATTCTGGTTGAAGCAGATTATCCGATTACCATGGTCCAAGACATCTCTGATTTTCTTTTTCCTTTCTAAATCTTGGCTCACCTATTTTAGAGAACGTGACACAATTATGCTTGTTAGGGAACCAAAGGCCACACCAGATGTTATTAATTCCACTCTCAGTCCCTTGTGTCGTCTTTAATGAAGCTGTCTTCAATGGCCTTATTACTCATCTGCACCTTCGTTGCTTTCTGATTATATTTGCTGGGTGTGTAGAATTTTACTCCCCGAAGTGTGACTTAGGGCTGTCTCTCAGAAAGGAAGAGGAAAGGAGATGGGGGATATGCTCTGTGACTTTGGACTTGGGTACACTTCCCAACTCAAGCTCGGTTATTTGATAAGGGGTGGAAAATTGAGGTAAAATGTCTAACATACTTGTGTATAGATATCTATCTTCTTTGAAGTTTTACACTCTGTGTCAAGCTCATTCGTGTAAAACCGCTAGCACATGTAACATGTGGCACATGAAAACTTATTAGGGAAGAAAACCAGGAATGGAAATCTAAGCCTATGCCGTGAGTTAAGAAGGAGTTAGTTATCTCTTGGATTTTAGTAGAAAATTTTACTGAAATATGTACTATGTGCAGCCATGGTGAGATTGTAACCAATGTAAGGCTGAACTGTGTGCAGAGTAGTCTTTGAAGATTGAGTATAGATGAAATGCTTGCGACTGAAACATTCTGAAAGAGATAGCAGGAGCCTTAGCATAGCACACAAAGGATTCAGGCTGTGAATTCTGAATCATGCTACCGCTGCCCTGTGACAGCTGTATCGCGTTTTCCACTCTATGAGGCAATAGCATATCTGAGTTCATGAAAACTCACAGCCTCTCTGTGAAGTGGGTGTTAGTATCGTTATGTTACAGGTGAGGAAATTGAGGCCCAGAGAGGCTACCTTGCCCAAGGGCACAGCTACTAGGTTTCGGGTAGAGTTTGAACCCAGAGCTGTCTGCTTCCCAAACCCATGCTGTCCCCAAGAGAGAGTAACAAAAAGTCAACATTGTAAAATTCGGATTATCCAGTGGATGAGCCTTCATCTCCTCCTGAAATCATGGAAGAAGATGGTAAACTTCACTTCATTTTTAAAAATGCCCTTAACTCGCAAAGCAAAGCTCTGGTAGTGTTTAGCCTCAGGACCTAAGCAAGGCTTCTCCCTTTCCCCCAAAGTCTGAATTTTACCTTGTATGGACGCTGTGCTTGAAGGCTCTTTTTAGAAAGAAAAGGAGAGATTGAATACGATGGCTTTGAGAATCAGGCCGGTCTGGGTAGTGTGTGTGTGTGTGTGTGTGTGTGTGTGTGTGTGTGTGTGTGTGTGAGAGAGAGGGAGAGAGAGAGAGAGAGAGAGAGAGAGAGAGAGAGAGAGAGAGAGAGAGAGAGAGAAAGAAAGAGGGTTAGACATGTCTACTAAGATGCAGTTGGTATCTCGAATCTTACCCTTTTCTAGGGAAGGAGGAAGGGAAGTGGAGAGACAGGAAGAGATGGCCCCCCTTTGGACTGGGTATTTCAAGCTCCTGGCTCCCTCCAGATTTTACCTGGATATTTGAGGTGCTGTCTTTCTGGTCACACTGAGGAAACCATGCTTCCAGAAGATGGCTTTTCTTCTTGAGAAGGATTCTCTATTTCCTGAATCCACATGTTAAAAAGAAATAAGCCTATTAAGGGGATGGAGGAAGAGGATGTTGTCTATTCCTGTGGCAAAGTATAGATATCTGTAGTTTTGAGTCATTTGTGGCTGGCATGGTACCTGAGAACAGTATGTATGGAATTTTAACCATATATCATCCTTGGTTGTCAATACTCTAATATCTAATAAAATTTCTCTAGTTTCAACTTAAGTCATTGGAATGTTGATACTGGTGTTGCTGTTGTCCTTTTCAGAAAGTGTAGTCCAATATTGCTCTAATATTGACACTGTGGGTCTTATAGTCTCACCTTCTGTTGTTTTATTCACATTACTGAGGCTTCTTCAGGATTCACTGCAGACCTCTCCCAGTAGCCTTGGAAATGGACGTGTGGTTGTAGTGATGCCTCGTTACAGCTGGGATTTGAGCATCATTATTAGATTCACCCTTGTTGTAGCTAAACCATGCTTGTTTCCAACATCTCTGTGTGAATGTCTTTAGATGGACAAGTGTCCAAGTGTCTCTGCTGTGATTAATAAGATCAGTGGGTTTTTAAAAATGTTAAATTGTATTTATGCTTAATGGGTAACCATTTACCTTCTAAGATAATAATCCTACCTGCTCCTATCTTAAATAAGCATTGAACATAAAATCTCTGACTACTTGATGGAAACCAAAACAAAAATTGAATTTAAGAGAAGCTACCAGGAGGTTATAACATCCTGCACAGCTACTGAAATTGTCTGGCAGTTTTGAGTTTGTTGCAGAAATATTATATTCTAATTCTTTTGATAATCTGACAAGAGTGTAAATTCAGTTTTAAAGTTATATGATTGTGAGAAATGTTCTAAGTACATTAGGAAAAAACCCAAATGGAGAGAAACGGAGCTTCAAGCCCCTCCTACTCCAGCCTTTTAGATCTTTCTCTTGGGTGCTCTGTTTTGGGGAGTTGCTGGTGGATTAAGTGAAAATGACTTTTTCCCCTCACAATACCCGGAAACCAAAATCTCTGAAATTGTTGAGCTGATTTAGGGGAGGGTGAGATTTGGCGCTGCCCTCAGCATGCTTGGCCAAGTTAGAAAGAACAGACCCCCTTTCCTTGCGCCCAGGATTGAAACTTTTTGATACTAACCCAAACAGCATTGCCAGTGGAGGTTGTGGAGGTCACGTTACTCTCCCCACTCCATCTACTGGAGGGGCGACTATGGAATGATTATATTCAGTCCAAGTCCTGGCAGGAAACAGATGCAAACTCATATTGGACATCTAGAGGAGGGATGGGCAGGGCATAGAGAAACCAAAAGGATTAGAAGCCTTATGGCTGGGAGATTGAGCTGTGAGGATGCAAGAGGAGAGAGCAATTCCTGAAACATGGGAAAGAGGGATGGCTGTGTGGAGAGGGCTGCCTGGCAGGACTTGTGTTGAATGGAGGGAGCCTGCAACTTGTGATGAGTTTTCATGGAGGGATCTGGGGTACAGATACCTTGACATCATTCTCCTCTCTCCCTCCCACCTCTTGCAGGTGGGGGCTCTCCACTGGCTGAACAACATGAAAGTCGAGGGGCAAGGCCAAGGGGTCCCACAGTTGGAGAACACATAGCCCAGCCTTCAGGCCACAGAGCAGGGTGGAGAGACACAGAGAATATCTCTAGCACTCCAGCAAGGAATGCCTTCTTTTATCCCGCCCCTTTCAGATTTAGCTGGCTTGACTCTCTGCCCTGTTTCAGAATGCTCTTCTAGAGGAAAACTTAAGAAATTTCTCCATTTAACTGCTGTAAACCCATATGTGGAAGGGATACGTGAAAATGTGAAGGAAACAGGTGTTTTGTGATTTTTTTAATGGCTTAGACAAGCCATCAGCCATTTAGTTGTTTATCATTTTTAGCTTGGTTATTTTTCTACCCTTTTCCACATTCTCAGAATAAGCAGTCTTTACCCAGCATTTCTGTTATAGAGAGAGGAATGAAAGAAATACTACAGTACATAGAATTACCTATTGTGAAGAATTTCCTCTAGCCAGAAAATGGATCATTATTACTGCCAACATTTGATAGTGGCACAAAACTAACTTAGTATTCCAAATATCTCCTTTATGTAGTTTCTAAATATCAAGGTGCCTGACATTCAGTACACAAAAATTTCCTAGCATTTAGCTGTTTTTTAATTCCAGTTTTCCATCCTTTTTGTTTCAGTAGAATCACATCCCAGAATTCCAAGATAAAAGGAGATATTTTGTGAAACATGGTCACTATTCATAATGATCTTTTGGGTTCTTAGTCCCTGTAGATTGACAATCTCCACAGCTGGATTTAACCATTTGGCCCTCACCTGTAGATTTGCCCTTTGCCATGGTCTCTGGTACCAGTCCTCTATCTTTTGGGGACTGGGGACTGGATGGAACTGAGAATCAATAGGCCAATGGCTCCCAGGTTCAGTGCCCTCTGAGTCTTATTCTGATCTTGTGCCCATTCCAAGTATGGAGCCTTGCCTGTTTCCATTTAACCAAGCCCCTTCCATATCCCAGTGTCAACGAGTGGGTCTGGGTCTCTGAGACCCTATTGCCTCAATTCCTGTTTTGTTTTCCTGCCTTGTATTCTGGAGGCTGGTGCTTTGCTTTAAACCTTGACCCATGTCATCTTAGGGATTGGAGATCTGTCAATAAACCCAGCCCCTTTGCCTGGTCCTCACTACCTGTCGCCAGATTTCCCAGACTACAAACTGCTCAGCTTCTTGGATGATCTCCCATCATCTGGGGTCAAACTTTCCTTGATCTGCCACTCAGCCCTGCATTCCGACTGGTAGCAGATATTAGCCATACCTGTACAGCTAGTCATATCTGGTTTATGTATTGCTGTTAATGATAATAAGATTTCAAACATATTTTCTTTTTCAAAACCTGGTAATAAATAAAATTTCTAGACTGTAGATGAGCTCCTCTGGGACAAGGAATCTCTCTCTCTCTCTTTTTTTTTTATCAAGGAACTCCCAGTCCCCGAAATAGCACTTAATTTTTAAAATTAAATATAAAAAGAACAAATGAAATCGTTGTTTAGATGAGCGATTCTTAACGTAAACATATGTGCATGGACATGTGTGTGTTTTTCTGAAAGTCTTCATAAGGTTCTTTAGATTCTCAGTGGCACTCATGGCCCTCAAAAGATTGAAATAACCACCGGCTTAAAATGTATAAAGAGAGAAAGGAATATATGAATTACCCTTTTGAAAAGATTCATTCTTTCAGGGCATTTGGATATTCTGTAGCAGCATATTGAAAAATATCAATAACACCTGATGCTCAGGTGAGCTTAAGTAATGAGTACAGGGTTTCTCTTTGGGGATTAATAATAAGGTGATCTGAAGGTTAACTTTTAGCTCTTGGAAATGAATGAGAAGCAGCAGGACTCAGATTTTGAGGGCCCTTCACCTGAGGGAATCGGAGTGAAAATCCACTTCCTTAAAGCTTCATTTATGTGTTTTCATAACTATAGCTTACATAGTTTTTCCTCCCCTCAAAAAACTAATTTTCTGTTAGTGAAATCTTTACCTTGTTAAGTTGCTGGGTAACAAAGCTTCAGCCTATTTGATATAGTCTCTGTGACAAATTTTATCCCTTGGAGCTTCAGTAAATATACTGTTACTTTGGAGTGCATGAGTACCCATATGTACTGTATGGGACTGAGGACGCGGTACCTGGCCTATGGAGAGTGCTTGATCAGATGTTCAATGAATAAATGAATATCATTAGTTTGGGGAGGCAATGTAATGAAGTGGCTAAAAAGAGCATTTATTTTGGATCAATGCATTCTTCGGTGTGAATTCCAGCTCTTCTGTCTAATTTATGATTTTGGAAACAGGAATATTAAAAGTTTTTTCCTCTTTGGATTCTGTGAGAATTAAATCAGATAATATGGGTAAAAAAAAAAATAGCACAGTGCCTGGGGACTGAGTAGGTACTCAATAAAAGGTAGCTATTAAAGTTATTATCATTAACATTCTTAGATCACTTGTCTGGATTCTTTGTAAAAGAATAGAATAAAGTGTGTATGTGTGTGGATTTCATTCAGATCTTAGGTAATAAGTTTGGGGGCATGTTTTGGCCTATTTGGTATCTATCAAGTTCTTAACTCTGGCTATGCATCAGGATCGCTTGTGGAATATTTAAAAAATACAGAGGCTTGTCTCCAATTCAGGATTTGGGGGCTGGGTCCAGGGCATGTGTGTTTTTAAAAAGCCCAGCGGGTGATGATGATGCACAGACTGGTTCAAGAATCATTGCCATAGGTATTATATAAAGAGTGGCTTTAAAAATGTGAGATGAAGACGGAGTGAGGTTTTCTAACATTGGACCTAGTTGGGTCCTAGATAGAAAGAGAGGAATACCCGGGAGTGACGAGCCTGGGCTTGGCAGTCCAGCGTACGAATTCAGCCCGTCCACTTATAAGCTCTGAGGATGATAGGTGTAAGCCCCGGAGGTCAGCAGCCGTGTCTGTCTTGTGCATCTGTATATTCCTACACTGACCGTGAACAAACTATGAAACCTCTCTAATCTCCCTGTGTTCTTATCCGAGAATTAATTTATATAACTTATGGGTACCTGTGCAATTTACAGGTAATAGATGCTCAACAAGTAGTTCTCTCCTTTGTGTATGCACGTGTATACATCCTGCATCCTCAGAAATGGCCCCTTGTTGGAGGGGGTCATCGAGCGAACGTGACCACTGGTTGATCCACAAGCTAAATCCAGGCAATTGGAGGTTCCTCATCCCTCTCCCACAGAATGCATTCTTTCCACCATTGCTACAGCAGGGCCCATTTTCAAGGACACAGCCTTGAGACAGTAATGTATTGTTGAAACCATCTGGACTGAATACCAGACTGAACCCAGTTAAGGCCTCTATATAAACTTTTAAGTTTCTGGCAGATGGGGCAGAGATCTACTCGTCTTGTGACCACCCAAGACAAGCCTCCTAGGTAAGTTCCCTTGCTGATTAAACCTACCATCTACCAATCTGTCTCTTTCTTAGGTCTCTCCTTGTCCTCCACGTACAGGGACCAGTTTCAGATTTCACCCAAGAAGTTCCCAAGTTTGTGGACCAACACCCCTCCTTATTTTTCGAGGTATTTTAATTCATGCTATCCTGCCACTCAAATTCTCTATTCCAGACAAATAGGTTTATTTACTAATCTCTGAACTTATCCTGTATTTTTCTGCTTTTAATTTAACACTTCTCTCTATATGTGTATATCTCTATAAAGTTTCCCCTGACTCACACAATGTAAACTAATCACTCTTTTAAAAAAATTCTCATGGTTGTGTTAATTTTGGCACTTGATCATGTGCTATATGTGAGGTTTTTTTCTATTATTAGACTGAACTGTCAAGTCGTTTATTGTTTTTAACTCTCCTTGCATTTATATACATAGCTCCTCAGCTAGGTTGCCTTTAAACAAGCATTGGACCTTGGAGGCAGGGACAGTATTAAAGTGTATTTCACATAGCAAGAGTTCAATGAAGATGGACTGATTTGGAAAAAAAATTTGTTTGACTCTATTTTCTTTTGATTCCTTCATTTTCTTTTATGGGTTTTGATCAAGGTTTTTTTGTTGAAACTCTTATACGTATTGCTGGCCCCGACTAGAAGATAATTTGAGTGCAAAGAATGTTTAGGGAACATTCTAAACTTGGGAGTATATACTAGGGGTTTAAGAAGGAGGAGACATTCTCCCTCTTCTTTGCCTGCCTGGTGAATTCTCACCTGTTCTTTAAGCCTCACTTCTGTCCTCCCCACCTTCCCAGAACCTCACCAGGGAATGTGAGTTCTTCCTTCACCTGAACTGTAGACCCTCTATTATGGAACATTGCTTTGTATCCCTTCATTTATCCATTTACTTCTCCCACTGGCTTGCGTGTTGCTGAGGACATAAAATTTGGCTTAGTCATCTTGGTATCACTGGCATTAAGCACAGTGATTTACCTGTAGAAAAAACTCATTAACTCCTGAATCAGTGTGAGAACACAGGGACTCATATTCAAGTTGTAGAAGCAGGATATGGCAAAAGACAGTAGTTATAACAAAAAAAAGCATGTATTAAGTTTCCAATGAGTGATATAAACAATAAGCCTTTCAAAAGAGTATTTGAGGAAACATAAGGAAGAAACCTTGGACAAGGTAGAACTTGATGGAGGGGTCAGATTTGGCCATCTGTAGAAGACTGAGAAGGTCATTTCTGGTGGAGGAAATGAGCCAAATTAGGGAATGCGGGCAGTGCATCAGTAAGGGTTTTTGGTTGCACACAACAGAATCAACTCTAGCTAGTTTAAGTCAAAAAGGAATTTATTAAATGATTTAGAGAGCTCACACAATCTCTTCACCTGAGAGTAATACTTAGATGCTAAGGAGCAGTCCCCTACCCTACTATGAAAGAGCCTGGACATGTGACCTTTCTCATTTTTACCTTTGGAAGGTGGGACAGATGAGTGAAATAATCAGAATGTAGAGTAGTATTAAACTATGTTAGGTGGACATAAATCGTTTTGTGCCTGGGCATATTTGGGTGACAGCAATTAGATCAGGTAAGCTAAAGCAGAGAAAAATATGAGGAAATAAATTTGGGAAGATCAGTAAGAGCCAGATCTGGGAGATCCTTGAATGGTACTGCAAAGATGTGAACTTTTCTCTGAGTGAAAGGGGAGCATGGAAGATATTTGAGTCTATGTGTGTGGGGTGGGGGTGAGAAATATTCTGGAAAATGTCATATTTTTGCATTTCTTGAAGGCTGGGTGATTTAGTCACAGGAGAGAGCTCTCATGAGGAAGGAGGATCTGGGGCCTGGCACTAAAGCCCCTTCAGAGGAAGATTGGCTTTGGAAAGGTAGGGGGTTAGCTTGGGTAATAGTGAGGGTTCAAGAAATGATGGGCTGGGATGTGGGGGCCATCCGGCTGTGATATCAGTCACCTCACTGGTTCAGCTGATTTGGTTGGTTACATAGTGTCCCCTTCCTCTCTCCACATTCACAGGCATCCCTTACCCCAGCAGCTGTGAGATCAGTCAAAGAAAACCTTCACCAGTAGAGGAGGTCTCTTCTTTCATCAAGGGTATATGAGTGTGTGCATTCCCTTATTAGAGCATTAGGTGGATTCCTCTGCAAGAACCAAAGAAGCTCTCAAGAAGTAATGGGGTGACTCAGTAAGTTGGGGGACCCAGTTAGAGGCTCTCCTTCCCTCCTTTGTAGCTCCCTTCTGTTCTTGCTGCTGCTAGAACAATTTCCCCAATTATGAATTCCATCAAACCCAGAATTCTTAGATGGTTCCCTGTTCCCTGTAGCAGTGTGTCCCAAAGTGTGGGACAAATATTCCTGGTGAAATGTAAGATGATTTAGGTGGTACGTAAGCATGGCATTAAATCATCTTAAGTTACATAGTGGGAAATTTATTCCTTTTTAAATTCTCTTTCAGCCCTTCTGCTTTTGACAATGAGGAAGTGTAAGACTAGTCTAACACTTCTAATCTCCATTTTCAATAAGGAGAAAGGGCCTTAAGCTAAGTGTTCCAAATGCAAGCGTATCATGCCATAATTTTAATAATATTATTTTCTTCAAAAAATGTATGGCAAACAATTTCAGTTTTTCATATATGGCAGTAACATAAAATTTTAATGCCCTGGATACTTAGGAATTATTATTAACTTTCTTGGATGTGATAATTATGTTTTTAAAAAGTCCTTTAAATAATGACTGAGAATCTCACAAATTAATGTCAGACACCAAACCACAGATCCTGGCAACTCAGAGAACACTAAGAATGAACTTTTGAGGTAAACAACAGACTCTGGGTGATTATGGTATGCCAATGTAGGATCATCCTTGGTAAAAAGTGTACTACTCTGGTGCATGATGATGGGGGAAGTTATGCAGGTGTGGGGGCAGAAGGCATTGAGGAAATTTCTGTATCTTCCTCTCAATTGTATGGTAAACCTAAAACTACTCTAAAAAATAGTCTTTTAAAGTTTATGTATACACACACACACACACACGAAATGACATAGTGTCTGTGATCTGCTTATCACAAATGAGTTAATTCAGCCATGTGTGCTGGTGGAGGTGGTGTGGAAGGAAAATACAGAAGAAACAAGGTTAGACATGGATTGATATCTGTTGTTCTGGGTACATGTAGATTTATTTTACTATTATCTCTACTTTTATATATATTTGAAAATTTCCATAATAAGGTGTTTAAAAGTGAAAAGAAAATTTCAATGTTAAATATAGAAAATGTAATCAGAAAAACTAAATCAAATAATATAGATGGTATGTGGATAAAGCATTAGTCAAACTACTGAAGTCTACGGCATACTGGCCTACTGGAAAAAGTTCGAGTTTCACATTGGGGGATCTAGGGTCCTTCCTGTTAGAGCCCTTTCTCACCTCCTTTCTTGCTTCTCCAGATGCAATAATATCAGGTTACCAGGAGTTTCCTGGTGTGTCATGCTCTCACACACCTATGTCTTAATGCAAACTCTTCTGTTTCTCAGAATGCCATCCATACACATTTGCCTGGAGAATTCTGGCCCAAACAAGGGGAAGAAAGGAACATTCTTATAGGCCCTGAAGGAAAGGTTGAAATCACTTAGGACTAGCTGGGACTTAATACCAAGAAAAGAAGGAGCCAACTCCAAGGTTTTTGCCATCAGTGGAATGATGGCAACTTTGACTAGGGAAGCTGCCAAGGGGGAGGTATTCTTGGATGATCATTGGTAAATGAGGTTTTAGGCATGTTGAATTTGGGGTGTCCTCCAGGAGTCCAGGGTGCTGCTAGCAGAAAGTGGGCAGGGGTCATTTCTCTCCAACCAACTCTTGAGAATTCAGTAGATAATTACGTGGCAGAAATATTACAGAGTCTTTGTGTTCCCCCATTTCCTGTCAGTCATATTTTGAGTAGTATTATGCTGACAGACAATAATGCAGAGCAAAAAACAGAGAGGGTGTGAAATATAAATCAGTCATTTGCTGCTTTATAGGGGTGTTGACAAAGGCTTGGCGGATGGGAGAGTTCGAAACTATTGGTTTATGTCAACTTTTCCATCGATACTGAATTCTAACCTGACTTAGGATTGTTGACAGGCAGCTGTACTTAATGTGGCTTCACCACGGCTTGTGAACTTCAGGGGCTACTGCAAGACCAGTCTGGACTTTGTGGTCTTTTACATAACTTGATCTTTAATGAGGAGCAGCGGTGTCATTATAGCACCTGAGGAAGATGGGGTGGGTCCTTGACCCCAAGCATGGGTCATCCTTGGGGAGAGTGAATTACACGGGTTCTGTTTTCAAGTTTCTGCCGCAGAGAGCAGCTTTTGTACTGGTCTGTTACCACTTCATTCTATCTTTTTGAGAAGCAGCTCACTGTACTGACATGCTAGCTAAGAAAGTTTTGATCTAATTTTAGTTGGAGTAAATAGGATGTTGCTCCTCCACGGTGTTTGCACTTTCCATTAATAGAATGATGGTTTACTTATGCCACTGTCCTTTCTAACACGCATCTGATCGTCTCCCCTTTCTTCATTGGCAGCAGGGACCAGGGATCAGCTCTACTGAGATGTTTTTGCAATTCCCGTCATTATATTTTGTAGGCAAGAAACATATTTTTCTGTGTATTTAAAACTGAGAAATACGTGATTATCGCTTTGGGCCACCTTGTGAGAACAGGATTTGACTCTATTTGCACTCTATAATTTATGACATTTTTGGAGCTCACTGTTAGGGCTTGCACAAAGCAGAGAGAATGAATTTGTAGAGGAAAAAGAAAATAGAAAAAAGTGAATATATCAAGGTACTGCAGTTACTCGGCGATCAAAATCTTGCAGTAGTTTGTTTTGTTTGAAACAGATTTTACTTCTCAGGACCCACTTGTTAATTTTTCTTAATTTTTACCAGTTCTGTCCTGTTGGTGTTGACATTTTGTACCCTGAAGTTTTCAGATGTCATTATTGGGGACTCCATTCTCTAGTAAAGTATTTCTTAAGATGTTAGATTGCTCTTGTCTTAGTTGGATTTTAGAGTCTGCCTCTGATATTATTTTAACGTATAAACTTTTAATGATGTGTGGTATTTCTTTTGTGTTTCACTTAATTCAGCGCAAGATTTTGTAAATAGATTCATGTTTATTTTAGCATATGAGAAGAGAGGGAAAAAAAGATTCTTGTAGTAAAATTAAACCCTTTTTCAAATTGAGGCTGTGGCCCGGTTTGTGTTCTTGTTTAACGTGCATTCTTATTGTTTGGTGTGAAGCTAGCGTTCATAAAGGTGATTTGTGAATAAATGAAAAAATAATAAAAGATGCGTCAGAATTGTGCATGCGATCTCCATGGTATATTTAAACATACTGAACGGCTGCCCTAAGGAGCACATTAAGCATTTATCCAAATTGAAAAACCAATGAGAGGTTAGCTGTGGGCATGACTGGGAAGCTGTATTAGAATATTCATTTAACGTAGATTGTTGCTCCAGTGTATCCCCCTGGGTGGTGTGGATGCCTGTCAACTGGAGAGCAATTCTCATTTTTTGGTTTGCCTCCAGGTCAACTTAGGGGAGCTTTTTCACAATACAGATCTCCCAAGCCTTGAACCCTGGAGATTCTGAGTCAGTTGTTCTGGGACAGAGCCAGGCATCTGCGTTTTGATTCATCAGAATCACCTGGGGAGCTTTCACAACACACTGGTACCTGGGCTCCACCCCCAGAACACTGACTCACATCCTCTGGAGGTAGGAGGCCTGGGAAGTCTGTGCTGATGTTCACAAAAGGATGAAAAGACCTGACTTATCTAGCAAGGATGGTCCTTGACAAATATTATTTAATATCCCAGAACATGCAGAGCTAGGGGTAGGATTGAGGTCTCTTGTGACCATGAGAGACCATGAAAGAAGATGAGAATTCTGTCTGTCTCCAGGGAGATTGCCCTGAGACTGGATGATGATGATGATGGTGATGACAAAGTAACTGTAAGCTACTTTATCAGTTCTAAGTAGAGGATTTTTGTGCCTGTATTTCTTTAAGCATATGTGATTTTTGTCTGCTTAATTAACATCATTCACTGGATACCTGCTCTCATGTTCTTAAAATATTTATCATTAACCACATGAACAAATTCTCCAACAATTATGAGGACTTGGAGAGAATAAAAATATACTGGGTCTTTATTGGCAATGCTCACAGAAACCAACACCTGATATATTTCATATATTTTCAGAAGGGTACATTTTGCTACGAAATGTGAAATTTCTTTATCAGTGAGTGCAATTTTATAGATTAATTTCAGTTTCAGTGTGCTATTTTTAGTGGCCCTAACAGCATGTTTATTGCTATCAGAGAGGTATGGAGAATCTGAGTTTCCTTTTCTCTCACCCCATTTGTAGACCATGCCAAAATCGGAGTTGGTAAAACATTGGGTTAGGAAGGACATGACTTGAGTTCTAGTATTTTCTCTTTCTGTTTATGAGTTTTGTGACCTTCGACAAGCCACTTGAAGTCTCGCGGTCTCACCTTCCTCATGTATAAAATGATAATAACGTGTCTGCCAGCAGGGAACTAGACCTGTTAAACTCTTGAAGCCCATTCCAGCTACAAGTTCCTGTACTGAGTCTGCAGAGGAGAGAGGAGTGACCAAGGCAAGGTCAAGTGCAGTCGAATGAGCTGGGAGGAAGTGGGCTTCCGAGCTCAGGAAGGCTGTATATCCCTCCTAGTGTTGTCCTCTAAACCCTCTTCAGAAGACTGCCTCTTCAGTCTTGTCCCTGGTTGCTGTGGTTTTCCATGTCTCCTGGTTTGTAGGTTCATGGATTTACTAAATAATGTGTGATAAAACCTCAGTGGGACTCCTGAGTCATTTGTAAGGGCTTAAAGATATTTTACAGAGCTGTTTGCTGACTTGGAGAGTTGCAGTGCTAAAAACATGAACTTGTTAAGACACAGATATACATTTATGATTAGGAAGAGTTTTAAGGAAACATTCATGACTATTTCTTACATTTCTCTGGAAAAATAACTTCACTCACAGTAGGGTATTTTGCAAAGATATTATTGGACCCACAAATATACTCTAGTCTCTTGAGAAGAAAAAAGCTGCAAGATTTTCACTCTTTAAATGACTGAAGAAAGGGGAAATGATTACATTGTAATATCCCAACTGACTGCTTGAGAGTTTCACAGAAAACAAGAACACTAGGTGGATTATTTCCCGTGGTGGTTTGTGAAGCATGACTGCTGCCATACTGCAAACCTTGCTTGTCTTTTACTATCTGTCGGCTCTGGATCGATTCAGTTTGTCTCTCCTCCCTCCACTGTCCACCCCCTCCATCCTCCTCTGAGAACCGGGAGGCTGAGCTATCAGACTGAATCCACCGTGTCTTAGTCTGCTTGGGCTACTGTAACAAAATACCATAGGCATTTATTTCTCACCATTCTGGAGGCTGGGAAGTCCAAGATCAATGTGCCAATCAATTTTGTTTCTGGTGAGGGCTCTTCCTGGCTTGCAGATGGCTGTCTGCTTGCTGTATCTTACATAGTCGAGAGATATAGGGCTCTGGTCTCCTCTTCTTCTTATAAGGGCACTAATCTCATCAGGGGGCTCCACACTCATGACCTCATCTAAACCTAAGTACCTCCTCAAGTCCCCACCTCCTAATGCCACCTTACTGGGGTTAGGGCTTCAACATGTGGATTGGGGGTGGGGTGGTGACACACTCAGTGGATAGTAACCAGACTCTCTTGCCCTGCCCTCTGGAATCAAGCTGAGTTTGCTTAATGGAAGACATTCGTAGGAAGGGCTGGTGGAGAGTGAAGTCAGGGTGTCCTCGTGGCTCCTACCTCTTGGGCTGCATCTACCCTTAGGTATCCCCTTCTTCTTCCAGGGTTTGGCCCTGCTGGCGCCCCTTCCCCGTTGGGCCTAGGGGTGATAGTAGCTCCATCATGCTGTCCTACTGTCCTCCTGCCAGTCTTGACTCTGGCCTACTCCTTCATAAACAACCACTTGTTAAACAATCCTCCACTCCCCACTCTAGAGCACATTCGAGTTCCTGCTAGGATCCTCACTGATTCACTGCCTGAAGAGCTGATTACAAAAGATCACGGAAGAACCTCCTTGCAACTCCAGTACTCTGTTCATTGCACTTGCTGTTACTATATTTACTTCTCTTTTTACTCTGAGGAAGTGGCTACTGAAGTGATTTGGCTGAGAAGCCACAAACTTCTTTGATTCAAAAATACATGTTCCACTAGTTTCTTGTTTTAAAAATCATAGTCATTGCATGATGGGGGTGTGACAAGATGAACATTTTGTATTTTCTGGTAGGATGGTAAATTGCTGCAAACTTGATGGGAAGAGATTTGGCATTTTATACTAAGAGCCTTCAAAATATTTAACTTGTTGACCCAGTAATTCTACCTCTAGCAACCCATCCAAAGGAAATAATTGTAATTGCAATGATAAGTGCTCAAATAATCCCCACAAATTTTTACTGATCATAATTCATAATAATAAAAATAACTAAATGTTCAGCAGTATGAAGATGGGTTCATAAATTAAAGTACCTCTGTGTAGTTTGTATACCATGCAGTCTTTAAGTTTATAAAGAATGTTATATACCATGATAAAAAAAAATCACAGTACAAAATTTTACACACAAAATGAACTCAACTATTTCAAGTTATGTGTGGGTAAAAATACATCTATATGTCTGTATTTATATCTATGTATCTATCTATAGAGAAGTCAGAAAGAAAAACTACACACTGAAAAATCTTCAGTGATTAACCTTTAGCAGAGAGATTATGAATGACTTTGATTTTTCCACTTGTGATTTTCCATATTCTACAAATATATATTCTTTAAAGTAAATATTACTTTTCTGTATTTAAGCACACACATTACTATAAATGAAAAGTAGTTTTTTAACATGAAACCTTCAGTAAAACATGGGATATTTTAAAATAGTGTAGCATGGTCACAATGCTATTGAGTAATCTTCTTTGGTAGCAGAGCTAAAGAGCTGAGAGATGGTGTCCAAGCCCGTGGGACCAGGGCCCATCCCTAACCCTCCTGATGCTGCGTTTCCCTCCCCAGAGGGGGACATCTTTGGTGGCTGCCTTTCCTAACCTTATTTCTCTCCTTGTCAGATAAACCTGGTGTATATTGCATTTTCCTATGTATTTTTTAAAGAGGAAAATTTGGCCTGCCCTCACATCTACCTAGCATGTAGGTTTTATTTCTTTGTCTCTTTTGGGAATCCAGTCCTTTTTCTTTCTTTTTCTCATGCCACATCTTTTTTCCTAGCCAGGCGTGGGTTTTTAAAATAGTCTGTCAGATGCAAAACCTGATCCGACCTCCTAGTTTTTCTGCGTTCTATAGGCTTTCAGACATGGAGTTATAGAGGTAGATTTATAGGAAGCAGGGCCATCCTTATGGTTTACATACAGCTTGTGTGCCTATGGGGATCCTATTAAGATGAAGCCAGCTCAGGTGGAGGTGGAGAGAGTAACACACTATAGCATGTCAGTAGTCAATACTTTGGGGTCTGACAGGTAATTAGCTGCTTCTTTGGAAAGCAGAGTGCAGGTCCATAAGGAATGAGGCACAGTTGAAGCTTAGATGGAAAAAGAGGAAGAAGGTGCCGAGGACCCTTGGGATACTAGCCCAGGCCTTACTTGAACAGGAGCTTTCAGCCCAGGAGGTGGAATCTGAGGAAGAAGCACCGGGAAAGGGTGGTGATAAGAAGTCAAAGATGAGTTTTGCCTATTTTTCAAACTGCCTGGCACCAGAAATCATGATCAATGAGCTACTAGAATTGGGTGCAGTCTGGTACAGTGAAAAAGGCACAAAATGCTAATCATCATCATCATAACTTCCATTTATTGAACATGTGCTATGTGCCAGGCTGTGCTGAGCATTTACATATCTTATAACTTTTAATCCTCTCATGATGCTGCAAAGTAGATTTTATAACTCCTACTTTATGGGTGAGGAAACTGACACTCAGAGAAATGAAGGAACTTGTCTGAGCCATAGTTAGTAAGTGATCAAGCTGAGTTTTGATCCCATACCCTGTGTATGGCTGAATATAAAGTGGGCATCCCTTGTACAGGGGGCCCTGGGTTTGAGTCCCAGCTAACAGTAACAGTGACCTTTCACCATCTTTAACATCTCCAGTGATCAGATTCCTGTACTAGAACTCATCACTTACACATAATTTACATTTTGTCAGATACATTAGAGTTTGCAAAGTGCTTTCTAGCAAATCCTCTAATTTTATCCTCCCAGCAATTCTGAGCGGTATCAAACATAATACCTGTTCTAAAAAGGTGCTTTAGTGTTAGATCTATAAAATTGATTCGGAGAAACCTTGGAGGAATTGCTTTGATGACAAGACCTGTAGCTGACCCTATTCAGTCCAATCACAAACCTGGACCCAGAGGAAAAATAAGAAGAGAGACTCTTAGGCAGATGCTCTTGGAGATGGAGCTTGAGGATTCTGAACTTGCATGGGCCCCTCCCAAGGTCCTGGGAATGGCCCTGAAATGAGTTTGTCCCCTCTCACATACTGACCTTCACTCATTGCAAGTGGTATTAGAGTGATTGTTGGAAGTTTTGGGATCCAGTTAAGGGGAAGTTGAGTTGGGGATACATTTAGTTTGGATTTAACTACTTCTTATTTTCTGTATATATGTGCCAGCCTCTTTGTTTTTCTTAAACTGTTTCTTCCCCCATCATGCCCTTCCCCCAACCCTTTATGTCAAAATTCTCACTGATAATCACAGTTCCTGTTAAATGCACTTCCTTCAAGAAGGCTTCCCTGATTCCCCTACATGGATGGCATCCTCCTTCCCCTTCCTTCCCATGGGGCTTTATCGATCTCTCTCCTTTTATTCATAGCACTCATTTACTGTCTACTGATGTGTTTTTTTTCCTCCTGACCCCAAGAGACTGTAAATGCCTTTAGCATCCTCTCACTTACCCCTTTTAAATCTCTTTACTCTGTGATTATACTTTCTAATATCATCTCTCTATTCAGACCATAAATGCATTGAGAGCAAACATCCAGCCTTCTTCAGCCTTTTATCCTCCTCCAATACCTTATGGAATGCCTTGCACATAGAAATCTTCCAGCAAATCTTTGTCAGATGAATAAATATTCTTTTTAGCTTTAACTTCAAAGAAAAATAGAGATGGGGAGCAGTGTTATTTATTATAACATCAAATTGCTTTTCAAAAAATTATGTGCTCAGCAATAGTGACTGTACTATTTATCTATTGCTATGTAATAGATTATCTCAAAAGGCAGGGGCTTAAGACAACAACATTTATTATCTCACAGTTTCTGTGGGTCAGAGATACAGGTGATACTTAGCTGGGCCTTCTCTCTCCAGGTCTCTCACAAGGCTGCAGTCACCTCAAGGCTCATCTGGAAAGGATCTCCTTCCTAGCTCACCTGCATGGTTGTTGACAGGATCATTTCCAAGTAGGCTATTGGACTGAGGCCTCAGGTGCTCATGAGTTGTTGGCTTGAGACATCCTTTTGTCCCTTGCCACATGGGTCTTTCCATAGAACATCTTGCGATATGGCTGCATGTTTTATCAGATCAAACAAGTGACAGGGCAAAAGAAAGAGCAAGTTGGAATCACAGTCCTTTAGAACCAGCTTTAGAAGTGAATTACACACATTTGCTGTATTCTGCTTATTAGAAGCAAATTACTAGGTCAAGCTCATATTCAAGGGGGAGGGGACTACACAAAGATGTGACTATAGGGAGGCTGGGATCATTGGGCCATTTTAAAAAACTATGTATTGGGTAGATAACTGTATCTGTGTATGTTGCAACATTTTATAACATACAGTTAAGTTATTGCAAGCTCTCCTATGAAGAATGGCTTCTAGATATGCGAATACAGCAAAGCAGTGGAAGAAAAGATAGGAAAAATTGTTTGAGGATGGATCATCTGAATCTTGAATATCAGGTTAGGAATTCAGGTCTCACCATAAAGGCAATGGGAATCACAAATATATTTGAGCACTGGAATGGTCCAATTAGAGTTGTGCTTCTAAAAGTTCAAATGGATTGGAGGGAAAACGTTTGATTTGATTTGATTTGTTCCCCAGCAATTTCAGTCAGTTGGGTGGGAGGAAATGACCAGGGTTATGAATAGAGTAAATGAAAGGAGGAAAAGATATCAGGGATATTGTGGAAGAAGAGTGACAGTATTTGGTATTTATAAGAAGTATGAAGATCAGAGTTGGTTTTTTGAAAAAATAAACAAAAATCAAGAAACTCTTAACTAGACTAAGAAAAAAAGAGAGAAGACTCAAATAAAATCAGAAGTGAAAGAGGAGACATTAAAACTGATGGCTCAGAAATAAAAAGGATCACAAAAGACTATTATGAACAATTATATGTGAACAGATTGGATAACCTAGAAAAAAATGGATAAATTCCTAGAATCATACAATCTACCAAGACTGAATCAAAAAGAAATAGAGGGCTTCCCTGGCGGCTCAGTGGTTAAGAATCCACCTGCCAATGCTGGGGACATGGGTTTGAGCCCTTGTCCAGGAAGATCCCACATGCCATGGAGCAACGAAGCCTGTGCTCCACAACTACTGAGCCTGCGTTCTAGAGCCCGTGAGCCACAACTACTGAGGCCATACACCACAGCTACTGAGGCCGTGCGCCACAACTACTGAAGCCCACACACCTAGAGCTCGTGCTCCACAACAAGGGAAGCCACTGCAATGAGAAGCCCACACACCGCAACAAGGAATAGCCCCTGCTCGCCACAACTAGAGAAAGCCCGTGTACAGCAATGAAGACCCAACACAGTCAAAAGTAAATAAATATTGAAAAAAAAAAAGAAAGCCTGAACAGACTAATAAATAAGGAGATTGAAGTAGTAAACAAAAAAAAAAACCTCCCAACAAAGAAAAGCCCAGGACCAGATGGCTTTACTGCTGAATTCTACCAAACATTCAAAGAATTAATGCCAATCCTTCTTAAACCCTTCCAAAAAATAAAAGTAGAAGGAATACTTTCAGACTCATTTTATGAGGCCAGCATCACTTTGATACCAAAGCCAGACAAAGACACCACAGAAAAATAAAACTACAGGCCAATATCACTGTTGAACATGAATGTAAAACTACTCAATAAAATACTAGCAAACCAGGTTCAAAAACACCAAAAAGATTATACACCATAATCAAGTGGGATTTATCCTTGGGATGCAAGTTTAGCTTAATACACACAAATCAATCAATGTGATAAACCACATCAACAAAATGAAAGATGAAAACCACATGATCACCTCAAGAGATGTACACAAAATCTGTGACAAAGTTTACTATGCATTCAAGATAAAAACTCTCAACAAAATAGGCATAAAAAGAAATTTAGTCAACACAATAAAGGCCATTTATGAAAAACCCACAGCTAACATCATAATCAATGGAAAAAAACAAAATACTTCCTCTAAAATCCAGTGCGAGGCAAGGATGCCCAGTCTCACCCCTTCTGTTCAACAAAGTAATGGAAGTACTAGCAAGAGCAATCAGAGAAGAAAAACAAATAAAGGCATCCACATTTGAAAGGAAGAACTAAAATTATCTCTGTTTGCAGATGACATGATTCTATATGTAGAAAACCCTAATGACTCACAAAAAGGTTTTTAGAAGTAATAAATGAATTCTGTAAAGTTACAGGATATAAAATCAACATAAAAACAGTTGCATTTCTTTAAACCAACAATGACTTATCCAAGACGGAAATCAAGAGAACAATTTCATTTATGATAACATCAAAAAGAATAAAATAAAATATTAGGAATACATTTAACCAAGGAGGTGAAAGACCTGTACACTGAAAACTATAAAACATGGATGAAATAAATTGAAGAAGACAAAAACAAATGGAAAGATATCCCATGTTCAAGGATCAGAAGAATTAATATTGTTAAAATATCCATACTACCCAAAGTGATATACAGATTCAATGCAATCCCTATCAAAATTCCAATGGCGTTTTTCACAGAAATAGAAAAAACTATTCTAAAACTCATATGAAACCACAAAAGACCCCAAATAGCCAAAGCAATCTTGAAAAAGTAGAGCAGAGTTAGAGGCCTCACACTTCCTGATTCCAAATCATGTTACAGAGCTATATTAGTCAAAATTATATGGTATCGGCAAAAAAAAACAGACACATAGACCAATGGAAGTGAATAGAGAGCCCCAAAATAAACCAAAGTATATACAGTCAACTATTTTCAACAGGGTGCCAAAAATACACCACGGGGAAAGGACAGTCTCTTGAATAAATGATGCTGGGAAAACTAGATATCCACATGAAAAGAATGAAATTGGTTCTTTATCTTATTTATACCATACACAAAAAAGGTAACTATGTGAGGAGATGATACGTCAAGTACATGTCTGAGGTAGTTATTTCACTATGTATACATATATATACATAAAATCATCATATTGTTCACCTGAAATATATACAATTTTATTTTTTTAAAAAGGAGAGGAATGGGAGAAATTGAAATTGACCTCACAGCTCTAGATTGAGTAACTGGTTTATGGTAATGGTGTAGTAGCAGAAATTGAAACACAGTGGGGAAATCAGAGTTGGGAGGGAAGATAAATTCTGACAGAACATGTGTATAATTTCCCACTGGCAGTTGGAGAGCAGGGTGGTATTTTTGTTTCCTCAGTGCCTAGAATAAGTGGCTGGTGCTCTCTACCCAAGGGCCATTGCACTTTCTCCATAGGTAGTTTGTGCAGAGATGAGTACTCTACTCAGTCTGGGCTGAGTCTCTGATGAAGCAGCCTTGGGTTTTTAGTTGCAGAGTCACACAGGGGGGCTAAGTGGAGTGTGTGATTCTTTGTCTTGCAACACTACCATCCACTGTTTGCTTTTGTAACCTGTGTTCTAATGGCCCCTATCCTCATGGGTCCTGTTGCTGTTTCATGACATGTACCAGGCAGGTCCATTTTCCCATTGAAGAAGGTGGTGAGTGAGGTCTGAGCAGAGCCAGCAAGCGCCGTAAGGGCTTGTTCAACAATGAAGTCTTAATTTATTGGCTTCTTAAATGAGTTTCCAGTCACTTAACTCCTTAAGTTTGCGATCTTTCTTATGCTAGACTACAGGTTTTCCTGGATGTATCTTTTAGAATTTCCATGACATAACATGGTATTGGGTTGTAACCCTCATATTTGGGGCATATTGCAAGTTGTCCTTGGCTTGTAAGAAGTATTGCCCAAAGCTAAGAAGATCCAAACAAAAAGCTTATTAATTAATTAACCTATTTATTTATTTAGAGGTGGTTTATATGCATTATTTCATTTAATCCTCATAACAGCTCCTTGAGGTGGAATTACAACTATACTTTCTTCATTTTACAGATCGTGAAACCAAGGTTTACAGAGATTGAGTAATTGAACCAAAAGCACATGGCTGAAATGTTATGAAGTTAAAGGGAAAATCTATAAAGAGAAATATTACTCTGCAGACACTTTTTTGGGGGGCAGTGTTTACTAGTTTTTACTTCCATTGCTTTTTTCTCTAGGTAAGAAACAATGTATTTGAAATTTTGTTGAAAAGTAGAAAATTATACTGTATGCCCTTTTCCTACTTTTCAAAATTCCTATTAAAAACCATCAGCAATTCCCCATTGCATACAGTATATGATCCAACTTGCTCAGTCTGGAGATTCTCAACTTTTTTTTCTTCACAGTACTCTTTGAAAGACTAGAATGATTTCCTGTGTGCTTGAAGGGATGAAAAGACTCAAAATCGCACAAAAACTAGCCAGCAGTCCCTACAATGCAGTCGCAGGAGTGAGTGGTCTGGTGGCACCCAGAAAAGCCACAGGTAGCCTGACATTCTTATTCTCTTGGCCTGTGTTGCAGGCTGAGCACAGTGCCAGGGCCACACTTTCCCATGTACTTTAGAGGAAATGGTCCCTTGGGTTCCAGAGTCACACCATCTTTCTTGCTGGCTGACTTAGCCTGCCCTCTTTGTGGCAGTTGCATTTTTCTCTCTCTTTTTTTTAATTGAAGGATAGTTGATTTACAATGTTATGCTAATTTCTACTGTACAGCAAAGTGACTCGGTTATACATGTTTATACATTCTTATTTTAATATTCTTTTCCATTAGGGCTTATCCCAGAAGATTGGATATAGTTCCCTGTGCCAGGTATAGGACCTTGTTATTTATCCATTCTAAAAGTAATAGTTTGTAACAGTTTGCATCTACCAACCCCAAACTCCCAGTCCATCCCTCTCCTTACCCACCCCCCTTCCCCTTGGCAACCACAAGTCTGTTCTCTATGTCTGTGAGTCTGTTTCTGTTTTGTAGATAGGTTCATTTGTGCCATATTTTAGATTCCACATATAAGTGATATCATATGATATTTGTCTTTCTCTTTCTGACTTACTTCACTTTCACTGAGTGATAATCTCTAGTTGCATCCATGTTGCTGCAAATGGCATTATTTCGTTCTTCTTTTTATGGATGAGTAGTATTCCATCGTAGATATTGACCACATCTTCTTTATCCATTCATCTGTTGATGGACATTTAGGTTGCTTCCATATCTTGGCTATTGTGAATAGTGCTGCTATGAACATAGGGGTGCATGCATGTTTCTGAATTATAGTTTTAACCAGGTATGTGCCCAGGAGTGGGATTGCTGGATCATATAGAAGTTCTACTTTAGTTTTCTGAGGAATCTCCATACTGTTTTTCACAGTGGCTGCACCAACTTACATTCCCACCAACAGTGTGGGAGGGTTCCCTTTTCTTGTGACAGTAAGTTTTAGCCCTGCTTTACATCGCTTTGCTCAACTCTCTCAGCTTGTATTCTGTCACCAGGAGAATACTATAGCTTTCCTCAGTGGTAGCACATCTACACTATTACGTTAGTAAAATTTAGCAGTGCTCTAAGCTAGTGACTGCAGCCACCTGTTGAGAGCTACCGCCACCCCTCACCACCTCCTACAGTCACATTCTGCTCCTGCCAGAGCACTTCTGCTCAGAGTAATCCCTCTCTGGTTATCTTCGGAAATCCTAACTACATTTCAAGATCTGGTTTAATTTTCATTTCTACTCTGAAGCTCTCCTAATGGATCCTGCCCCCGCTAGCGAAAGTCTCTTGCTCTGAATTCCTCTACTACTTTTTCTCTGTGCAGCTCACTTGGTGTATGCATGTCAAAGACCGTGTGTGTACATCCCTTCTTCGTCAAAATCATGATTGCATTGACCGCCAGGCACGTGGCTTATATTTTGTATCCGTAGCACCTCACATACTGTTTCTGTGCATAATGGGTGCCCAGAAATCTACACTGGAGGGCATTTTTCAACCTATTTCAGGTTGTGCAGAGACATTTCCCTCCATGAGGCATTACCAGGAGGGCTGTTTAAAAACAGCCAGTTGTGTAATACAGCTAAGAAGTGTCCTGTGGGTGAGCTTGGGCTGTGGGGAAATTGTTATTATTTTTGTTGCAAAATATTGTTTCCTTTTCAAGATACTCTTGTGGAGCCCTGCTCACCTTGGTTTCCTCCAATGAAATTGCTGAATTCCACCCCAGGCTGCCCAGAGAACTTTGCTGTTTTCTGGAAGCACAGTCTTCTAACTCCCTCCTCCCACTGCCCCCCCCCCCCCCCCCCCCCCCCCCCCCCCCCCCCCCCCGTCAGTTCTCTGGATCACCGGCAACATATGGAAGGAGAGGACTGCCAAGAGGAGGGGCAACATTTCTGTGACACAATGGATTCCTTGTGCATATTTAAGAATTTGGCAGGGAGCAGACTGCTTCTATGGGATTTAAAAAAAATTGGTTTGAAAGCATTCTGTGGGAATGTAGGGGAAGGATAGAGGTCTACTACTGCTATAGATGTGTAATCTTTTTAAAAATTAAATATTCCCATTGCCTGAATTTTCTAATTCCCCTTGATTTTCCTGTCACCTGAGAATTTGGCCCAGTGTGTCTGTTGGATTGCCAAGTATTATTATTTAGAATACACTCTCTCTGTGGGTGTTGAAATTCCCTGCTTTGAAAACAGGCTGTGCTCATAGCTTTTTCTAGTGTGGTGGTTTCAGTCCTGGCTATGTGTTACAATGTGTAGGGAGCTTTAAAATATTCTCCATCCTTTCCCAGACCAATTAAATGAAAATCTCTGGCATTGGGTCTGGGGCATGGGTATTTTTTTTTTAAAAAGCTCTCACAAGATTCAAATGTGCATGTAAGGTTTTCACAATATTCAGATGTACATCTCAGGTTGAGAACCACTGATCCGGCGGCTTCCTGTGATCTCAGCTGGAGCTTGTGGGAAAGTGCCTGCTTGGTGGTGAGCGGCTGTATTGATTTTTGCCTGACTCGGTAATTACTTCTATGTTTGCTTTTTATAGAAATTATATGAGAAGAAACTTGGGAGAACAGATAATTAGAAGGGTTTGGGATTCCTCAAAGAGTCCCTTCCTGACCAAAACAAATGTAGATGCAGATTATTAGTTGAAAGCCTAACAATGTCTTAACGCTGAGTTTCATGCTTTGTAAAAATCATCCATGCATTTAGAAAGATACTATGTCCAAGTGCCTGTTTGAAAAGCTATTTATTTGCTATGTTCAGAAAAAAGGAAGGGGTGGGGGGAGGGACTGCCTTATAATTGTATATTAAACAAGGTAGTTAAAAATCACCAAAGTGTGGGCTTCTATGGAGCCCCATTTTGGAGATCTCACATAATATTGTTTATTTTCTCTCAGACACTGTCAGTGGACAACCGGATACCACTTGCTGCAGAATTCTGTGTCCTTCTGCCTTTCATATGATTATCTGGAGAAATATCTGATGAAGATAGAGAATAACTGTCTCATGAGAAAAGTCAGAATGACTTTCTTGTTGGTGAACATGCTCTAAAGCTTGTAGAATTATATTTTATTGCTTGGTGAATTGATCCTTTCTAAGAAAGCTGTTCTACAGGGGTATTTAGGGAGTGTCAGATCCCTCTGATTGCTGCTTAGAGACTCTTCTTTTGTTTGTTTGTTTTTGGACTATTTTAAAAGAAACACATCCAGTATCAGAACAGACCCAGTTTATTTTATTAATTGTACTAGCACTTAAAAACCCACTTATCTTCATTTATTATTCACTCTGTATCCTGCTTTCTCCCTTTTAGCATAGCCAAGCAATACTTTCCCATACATTTTTAAATATTAAACTTCGTTTAAACTTTTTTCTTCTTTTCTTTTTTTTTTTTTTTGCTTGGATGGTACTAATATTCCACTGAAACCTGCTTCTGCCACCGTCTCTCCCTTCTGTGTAAATGGTACCTCCATCCTCTCCAGTTGCTCAGACCTAAGACTGTGGGATTGTCAAGATCTCACCTGCAAGTCGTCCGCAAAGACTGTTAGCTCTACCTTCAAAATATATTTTGAATCTTACCTTTCTTGCTCTGTCCACCCAGTCCAAGCCATCCCTTCTCTCTCGGAATATTGCCGAACTCTCCTGATCCCCTTCCTCTTTCTGCCCTTCACCTGCAGCTACTTCTAGCACAGCAGCCAGAGCGATCCTTTTACATATTAAGTAAGATGATATCATTCTTAAATCCTTAGTCTTCCAATAGCTTTCTGTTTCACTGAGTGTAAAAGCCGTAATCTTTAAAATAGCGTCTATGGCTCTGAATAATTTGGTACTTCTCTGACTGTATTTTCTACTACTTTCTCCCTTGGTCACTCAGCTCCAGCCACACTGACTTGATACTTTCTAGACCAAACCAGACTCTCTCCCACCTCTGAACTTCTGCAGTGGGTGTTTCCTCTGCCTGGAACACTCTTTCCCCAGATTTCTCTGTGCTGGACTCTCTCACCTCTTTCAGGTCTCAGTTATTTAGCTTCCTGATAACTCCAATGACAAATTAAAATTGCAAACTCTTCATCATTCTTCCCTGACATTTTTCTCCAAAGCACTTATCACCATCAAATATGTTACATATGCTATCTATCTATCTATATCATCTATCTACCTATCATGTATCTATCATCTATTTCTGCCTATTTTATAATACCTATCTACCTACCTACCATCGATCTACCACCTCTCTTTGTCCTCCAGCTAGACCACACTCTGGGACAGCAGGGCTTTTGGTCACCCCCGTGTTGCCAGGGTCTAGAACATTGCTGACCCTGTAGATGCTCAGAAGGACATGTTGACTGAACATTAACTGAATGAATAATGTATGCTGATTTACATTAGCATGTGTTGACTTAAAAAAATATATGCACAACGTGAGAGTTGCGAGTTAAGTTTTATTTGGGGCAAAATGAGGACTGCAGTCCAGGAGACAGTGTTTCAGATAACTCTGAGAAACTGCTCCAAGGAGGAGAAGGGAAGGAGCCAGGATATAGGAGTTTTGCAACAAAGAGCAGGTAATTGGGAATGTCAAAAGATTATTATTAAGTAAAGAAACCAGATATCTCAAGTTAAGGAATTTAGCACTTTTCTATGTATAAGAAGATGCAAGAGTCGGGGCTCACTGAAACCATTCCTTTGATATGCACCTTAGCTATCTGGGGCCTGTATTTTCACATCCATAGTTTCCTTAGCGCTCACTATAGGGAGTGCTTGCAGGCTGTTGGCTGCTAGATGGCAGGTATTCTTTTCAGCCCTGAGTTTCCTCAGGGCTCACCAGCTCACGGTGGAGGGCCGCAGTCATTGGTGACTGTGACATCCTTTGTTTATAGATATGGCAGGAAATATTCCATTTATAAATATTCCATTCCATTTATAAATATTCCATTTATCACATACTAG
Organism: Phocoena sinus; assembly: GCF_008692025.1. Lineage (NCBI taxonomy): Eukaryota > Metazoa > Chordata > Mammalia > Artiodactyla > Phocoenidae > Phocoena > Phocoena sinus. The sequence goes on along the minus strand of NC_045764.1, from coordinate 134,778,178 downwards.
TGATTTGGCTTCTGACATAGTTACCAATCTTTTGTGATGCATGCAAACAGAATTCTGGATTTTAAGAGTAATGTTTTGTTGATTAACTGATTAAAAATCTTTTAGGTGAGATAATTTATTCCAGTTGGCTAGTAAAGATCACCTGAAAGCATCAAAATTGTCCTCCAGGCTTCCTTGAAGCCAGTTGTTACAATATTGTTCTTTATTTCTCCCTCATTCTGGGGAGTATGATATTAAACAGTTGAAATTCTATACTGAGAAATGACTACAGGGTAGAGAAAAATTTCAAGAAGTGAAAGGAAACAAAATAGTAAAGGATACAACATTTAGGACATTATCCATCTAACGTGCAATTACGAGTGACTTTTATTTTTTTATGTCTGCCCTTTAAAATTTTTTATACAATAAATATAAATATTTGAAAGGATTACACAACTAAACTATTTTTTTAAAAAAAATAGGAAAAAGATATATATCACGCTTTAACAATATGTTTTCAGTTTCTATGGATAAACATGTATCTATTGAGAGAAGAATAGATGTAGTGCCAGGTTGCAAGGTCCCAAAGTGCCCAAGCCTTTTTAAAATAATAGGCTCAGCGTCATTAGTTCATCCATTCATTCACAGAAAGATATTCATTCAACACCTACTAGGTACCAGGCACTATGTCAGGCACGGGGGATATAGCAACAAACAAGACAGCAGGTCCTTCAGGGCCTCTGCATTGCTTAGATTTATGCCGCTCCCCTGGAGCATGATCCAAATCTGCTGTGCTGTAATGCTAACACTGAATTCACGGAATTTATTTTTTGGAAGGGAATACAGACAATGACAATCCAATAATAAATGAGTGAGTTACAGATTTTGCCAAGAGCCATGAGGGTTGGAGTGTCACAAGACCAGTGAGGGGTCATCTAAGCTGGGGCCTGAAGAATGAGGCTGAGGCAGCTTAACAAGAGTATTTCAGGCAGAGGGGAAGAAAAAGGAGGCCAGGAAGTGTGGACTATAGTGAGCAAGGAGCAGAGTTCAATGTCAGAAAGGTAGCTGGGGCCAAATCATATAGGCACTGGGCTGTGGTAAGGAGTGTGGATAGCACTCTGAGAGCAGTGGGGCTGTGAGTGATTTTAAAAAGGGCCTACTCTCTTTATTTACACTATCTGATTCTGTTTTGAGGTCTCTCTGGCCACCGAAGGGAGATAATGTAAAGGGATGAGAATGGAAAGAGAATAACCCGTTGGAAGTTTTTGGTTGCAGACCAGGCAAGAGATGGAAATGCATATGGGTATATTAAATCCTAAATAGCTAGATTTGGGACACATTTGGATGCTGAGAGATCTTGCTCATAGATTAGATGTGGTGGGTGAGGGATGTCTGGGGGTTCAGAGGGTGATGGGGTATGGGTGGGTGAAGGAAAAGAGTTAAACTAAGGATGACTTCTAGATCTTTGATTGAGCAACTGGGGGAGAAATTGGCTTTGAGAGGATTAAAATAATTTTGTTCTGATCATGTTAAGTTTGAAATGCCTCTTTCCATCCAAACGGAAATATCAAATAGGCAGCCAAAAACATGAACCTGGAGTTGACAAATGAAGTTTAGACTGGAGATTCAAACTTGGAGTACATCAGTCTATGGATTCTTTTTGCACCAGTGTATGTATGCATGGGAACACTTAGGGGACGAACTGTAGATACAGACAGGGCCCAGGACAAAACCCTGAGGCACACAGACTTTAAAGATTTGGCAAAGGAGGAGATAGCACCAAGAGTGTTGGAGAAAAAACAGACTTTGAAGTAGGAGGAAAGTCAGGGGTGTATGTTATCACGGGAGCCAAGAGAAAATAACATTTAAAGGATACGGGATTGCTAAGCTATGTCCGGTCCTACTCAGAAGTCAAGTAGGATAATGTGACCATCAGACTTGGTGCCTTTGTCAGAGTCTCAGTGAAGTGGTGGACAAACCATGTCAAGCTGCCTGGATGTTGTTCTTAGCTTCATCCCACACAGTCCAGGGCTTACCCGAGTTCCAGGTGCTTTGTTGAGTCTACTCAGGTAGCCCAGATATGTAACTCCTCTGATTCCCTGAGGATCTGGTCTGGTCCCCCCTCTTTGCTTTGAGGAAGTTGAGGAGTAGTCATGAACATACTCAGTCGAAAAAGAGAACATAATATGCTCCATGGGGGCTGGACATGTCTGGTACTACTCTAGTGTGTTACAACTTCTAGATGGAAGAAGCTGAGGATCAGTGGGATAAAGATGGCCAAAAACCCTTTGATATTCCTCCCACAGAGAGGTGGGGTCTGTTACCCTTCCCTTGAAACTGGGGGCTCTGTGGCTGTCTTGACAGAAATTAGCAGAAGTATAAAAGTGATGTCGGGCCAGTTTCCAGTCCTGGCCTTAAGAGATTGGCACTTTCTACTTCCTTTCTCTGGGAATACTTGCATTTGGAGCCCTGGGACACTACATAAGGAGTCTGACTACCCTGCTGGAGAGATTACATAGAGACCCCCTAAGACTACCAGGAGGACAAGAAGAGCCCAGCTGAGCCCAGCCTTCCAGGCATGTGAATGAAACTGTCTTGTATCTTTCAGATCAGCCCAGCTGTTAGCTGAATACCACCAATGATCCCATCTGATGTTCATGGGGTAGAATTCCAAACCCACAAAGTCAAAAGATACATAAAAACATGCTTATTGTCTTGAACCATAAAGTTTTAGGGTAGGTTGTTATACAGTAATAGATAAGAGGAGCCCTAGAAGGCCCCTTGGGCATTTAGGTCAGTTGTCCTTAAGCAGAAGACCCACTGTCCTTTACACAAGAACAATACAGTTTCTTGGGACTTCCCTGGTGGTGCAGTGGTTAAGAGTCTGCCTGCCAGTGCAGGGGACACGGGCTCGAGCCCTGATCCGGGAAGATCCCACATGCTGCGGAGCGACTAAGCCCATGTGCCACAACTACTGAGCCTGTGCTCTAGAGCCCAGGAGCCACAACTACTGAGTCCGTGTGCCACAACTACTGAAGTCCGTGTGCCTAGAGCCCATGCTCCACAACAAGAGAAGCCCCCACTCTCCACAACTAGAGAGAGCCCATGAAGCAGCAAAGACCCGATACAGCCAAAAAATAAATTAATTAATTTAAAAAAATACTGTTTCTTTGTTGCTATTTGAATTATTCATTTTTATTTGGTGCTAGTCACATATTTTTTTTAGCATACAAGAGGCAAAAAAAGAGAAAAACATTTAAGAAACTGTCAAATAGCCAATAAACAGAATTTTTAAGTGAATGTGGACAATAACCTAGTTTACCTTCTTCCCATAGGTCTGCTATTGTCTAACTCCTTACACCAGCAGTGCAATCACTGATGTTCATAATGCTGACCTTGATTTTCTGTACTTTGCTTTGGAATCTTATTTTAGTGTTAAGTGTTGCATAGGTGATACCGCAGGACAATGATGTAATTGATGGGAAAGTGCCAAGAGACAGAGTTAAAGGAGGGAAAGCTTGCTTCATTGCAAAAGACAGAGAAATTTACCTCTAAGCATGTAACCATAGGAATTAGACAGTGCACCCCCTCCCAGACACAGTGTCAGGCTTTTCAGATTCCCAGGTTTCCCATGGGGACTTCAAAGAAGCATCAGCATGGTCTGAGAATTTCACTGGGTTCATACTCAGGTTTTGTTTGCCACTTTGTTTGTCTTTGTCCTCTTGGCCAGGGCTAGGACTATGGTGAGGGGAGTGAAGCAGCCAGGGCACAACATTTAAGGAGGCACTCACTCTCAGGGGCGTGCAAATGCAGGATCAGTGCCTGAGTGTGTGAGCGCCTCCTCAAATTTTCCACTAGGGCATCTCATTCATCTCACCCAAGTCCTGTCCCTGCTCCCAGCCTCTCCCAACTGTTCTGGATTTCCTATATGCTGATCCCCATACCACGTCCATGTAACTGATGCACAACAACTCCAGCATATTTCTTTTTTATTTTTTGAATTTTATTTTTTGTACAGCAGTTTCTTATTAGTTATGTATTTTATACAGATTAGTGTATATATGTCAATCCCAATCTCCCAATTCATCCCACCCACCCTCCAGCCCACTTCCTCCCCTTGGTGTCCATACATTTGTTCTCTACATCTGTGTCTCTATTTCTGCCTTGCAAACCAGTTCATCTGTACCATTTTTCTAGATTCCACATATATGCGTTAATATACGATATTTGTTTTTCCCTTTCTGACTTACTTCACTCTGTATGATGGTCTCTAGGTCCATCCACATCTCTACAAATGACCTAATTTCGTTCCTTTTTATGGCTGAGTAATATGCCATTGCATATATGTACCAATTTTCTTTATCCATTCGTCTGTCGATGGGCATTTAGGTTGCTTCCGTGACCTGGCTATTGTAAATAGTGCTGCAATGAACATTGGGGTGCATGTGTCTTTTTGAATTGTGGTTTTCTCTGGGTATATGCCCAGTAGTGGGATTGCTGGGTCATATGGTAGTTCTGTTTTTCGTTTTTAAAGGAACATCCATACCGTTCTCCACTGTGGCTGTATTTACATTCCCACCTCCAACATATTTCTGAGTGATAGCTTCAGCACCAGGTGAAATTGAGGTCAATTTCCCAGGCATCTCTGGATACTGAGAGCAGAACCAGGCTTTAAGTTTGCTGGAAGTCCATTTCTGCCAATTAATTTTTCTAATATTATAGTTGGCTGAATATTTGATTTAAGCAGCCTTCCCCACCATGGTGGAAGACAAAGAATGAACTGTACCTGAGATGCTCGGTTGTCCACAGATAACCTTTACATGATGGGACAAGTTATTAAGTGAACTTCCCTGCTGAGTCTGTTTCTCCAGGCCCCTTAATGTCTTGCTTTAGTTTTACAAAATGCCCTTGTTACCTGCTGTTGCAGTTACTATGGTGCATGAACATACCCTTCATCTTACTCTTAGGAACCTATTGGTTTTTAACAATTTGTTTTTCTCCATGGTAGACTAAGCTGTGAAGTGAATTTCTATACTAGATTGTAATCACCATTTGCTAAAAGAGACACCTTTAGATTCCAGTATAATTTGGTGTGCTATCACAAGAACCTTAAAGCCTTGGAAGAGGTTGTGTTTGTGACCTTGAAACTGTGGCTGAAATAGCATTGTTTTAGCCTTTGACTTTTTTTTCTTTTGTCTTTGTTTTTTCTTTTTTAAGGAGGAAACCAGGTATGTGACAAATCAGGCAACAATAGCAATCAGGAGTAAATTAAATCTTAAAAAATATGAAATAGGAGATCAGGATTGACATATACACACTACTGTATATAAAGTAGATAACTAATAAGAACCTGCTGTATAGTACAGAGAACTCTACTCAGTATGCTGTAATGGCCTATATGGGAAAAGAATCTTAAAAAAAAAAACAGTGGATATATGTATATGTATAACTGATTCACTTTGCTCTATACCTCAGACCAGCACAACACTGTAAATCAACTATACTCCAATAAAAATTTTAAAAATAAATAAATAAATAGAATGGAAAAAAAAGAAATAGTAAAAATATGAAGAATGAAATAGGACTAATAACTGATGGAGTTAATCAAGCTGGAAAAAATTAGGTCACATTAAAGAATAAGGTGTTTTATTAGCTTTATGGCATAGCAAGCTTTCTCTTTTTGTTAACACACATCTGCAAGGCATTAGCTATGTGATTAGAAATCTCAGTCTTTTCTCTACTTTAGATTTACATCTATTCCAAGTATTCTTCAGTCAATTTAAATTTGTGAGACTGACGATCCTTATAGAAGTAGTGCCTTGTCATGAGATCTGATGCTAAAAATACCACTCTCAAGGGCTTACTCATTTATACTCTAAAACTCAAGAAGTTTTATGTTATGAAAAAAGAAGTTTTCTCTCCTTCTTATTCATACTCATTTGGTAAATACTTTCAAAAGGGAAAAAATGTAAAGTAATTTGGGCTTCTGCATTCTAGAAACTCTGAAGAGAACAATTAATGAAGTTCAGAACAAAACATTAATTACTGAGACGTCTGTAAATTGAGTGACCCCTGATCATTGGTGAGAAACATACCTTGAGTTGGCTTATAATTTGCCTCCGCTATTGGCTTGCTTTCTGTGCTATAAAGAATTTCAACTCTAATTACATAAAGTATAGCATTTTTCTCTTACTTACCCAGTATCACATTTTGCCCTCAACTGCTGCCCTAAAAACTCTTCATCCTACTCTTGATTATCTTAATTTATTTAGAAAGTGGCACAGATGATGTGAAGATGCATGTAATTGATTAATGCTAATAAGCCTATTCTGAAAGCTGTCTATATCATAAGCTTGATACTATGCAGGTCTTTTTTTCTTTTATGATTTCTTAAAAAAATTTTATTGAGGTGTAATTGACATAGAACATTACATCAGCTTCAGGTGTACAACATAATGATTCGATATTTGTATGAACTGCAAAATGATCACCACAATAGGTCTAGTTAACACGCATCGCCATACATGGTTACAAAAATTTTTTCTTCTTGTGATGAAAGACTTTTAAGATCCACCAGGGACAGACAGCAGAAGCAAGAAGAACTACAATCCTGCAGCCTGTGGCATGAAAACCACATTCACAGAAAGATAGACAAAATGAAAAGGCAGAGGACTATGCACTAGATAAAGGAACAAGATAAAACCCCAGAAAAACAACTAAATGAAATGGAGATAGGCAGCCTTCCAGAAAAAGAATTCAGAATAATGATAGTGAAGATGATCCAGGACCTCGGAAAAAGAATGGAGGCAAAGATTGACTAGACACAAGAAATGCTTAATAAAGACCTAGCAGAATTAAAGAACAAACATCTAGAAGAATTAAAGAACAAATAAACAGAGATGAACAATTAAATAACTGGAATGAAAAATACACTAGAAGGAATCAACAACAAAATAACTGAGGCAGAAGAATGGGTAAGTGACCTGGAAGAAGACAGAATAGTGGAATTCACTGCTTTGGAATAGAATAAAGAAAAAAAGAACAAAAAGAAATGAAGACAGCCTAAGAAACCTCTGGGAAACATTAAACACACGAACATTCGCATTACAGCGGTCCCAGAGGAGAAGAGAGAGAGTTAGGACCTGAGAAAATATTTGAAGAGATTATAGTCAAAAACTTCCCTAACATGGGAAAGGAAATAGCCACCCAAGTCCAGGAGCGCAGAGTCCCAGGCAGGATAAACCCAAGGAGAAACACGCAAGACACATAGTAATCAAATTGACAAAAATTAAAGACAAAGAAAAATTAAAGACAAAAAAAATTATTGAAAGCCACAAGGGAAAAATGACAACATACAAGGGAACTCCCATAAGGTTAGCAGCTATAAGGTCAGCAGAACTCCCATAAGGTCAGCAGAAACTCTACAAGCCAGATGGGAGTGGCACGATATATTGAAAGTGATGAAAGGGAAAAAACTACAACCAAGATTACTCTACCTGGCAAGGATCTCATTCAGATTCGATGGAGAAATCTAAAGTTTTATAGACAAGCAAAAGCTAAGAGAATTCAGCACCACCAAACCAGCTCTACAACAAATGGTAAAGGAGCTTCTTTAAGTGTGAACCACAAGAGAAGAAAAGAACCTACAAAAATAAACCCAAAATAATTAAGAAAATGGTAGTATGAACATACGTATTGATAATCACCTTAAATGTGAATGGATTAAATGCTCCATCCAAAAGACAAAGGCTCACTGAATGGATACAAAAACAAGATCCATATATATGCTGTCTACAAGAGACCCACTTCAGACTTAGGGACACTTACAGACTGAAAGTGAGGGGATGGAAGAAGATATTCCATGCAAGTGGAAATCAAAAGAAAGCTGGAGTAGCAATACTCATATCAGTTAAAAAAGACTTTAAAATAAAGACTGTTATAAGAGACAAGGAAGGACACTACATAATGATCAAGGGATCAATCCAAGAAGAAGATATAACAATTATAAATATATGTGCACCCAACATAGGAGCACCTCAATACACAAGGCAACTGCTAACAGCTATAAAAGAGGAAATCGACAGTAACACAATCACTTAACATCTCACTTACACCAATGGACAGATCATCCAGACAGAAAGTTAATAAGGAAACACAAGCTTTAAATGACACAATAGACCGGATAAATTTAATTGATATTTATAGGACGTTCCATCTGAAAACAATAGATTACACTTTCTTTTCAAGTGCACACAGAACATTCTCCAGGATAGATCACATGTTGGGTCACAGATCAAGCCTTGGTAAATTTAAGAAATTGATATCATATCAAGCATCTTTTCTGACCACAATGCTATGAGCTTAAAAATCAATTATAGGGAAAAAAACATAAAAAACACAAACACGTGGAGGCTAAACAATACACTACTAAATAACCAAGAGATCACTGAAGTAATAAAAGAGGAAATTAAAAAATACCTAGAGGGCTTCCCTGGTGGCGCAGTGGTTGGGAGTCCGCCTGCCGACGCAGGGGACACGGGTTCGTGCCCCGGTCTGGGAAGATCCCACATGCCGCGGAGCGGCTGGGCCCGTGAGCCATGGCCGCTGAGCCTGTGCGTCCGGAGCCTGTCCTCCGCAACGGGAGAGGCCACAACAGTGAGAGGCCCGCGTAACGCATAAAAAAAAAAAAAAAAAAAAAAAAAAATACCTAGAGACAAATGACAATGAAAACACAATGATCCAAAACCTATGGGATGCAGCAAAAGCAGTTCTAAGAGGGAAGTTTATAGCAATACAAGCCTACCACAAGAAAAAAGAAAAATCTCCAATAAACAATCTAACCTTCACCTAAAGGAGCTAGAGAAGAAGAACAAACAAAATCCAAAGTTAGTAAAAGGAAAGAAATCATGAAGATCAGAGCAGAAATAAGTGAAATAGAAACAAAGAAAACAATAGAAAAGAGCAATAAAACTAAAAGCTGATTCTTTGAGAAGATAAATGAAATTGATAGACCTTTAGCCAGATTCATCAAGCAAAAGAGGGAGAGGACTCAAATCAATAAAATTAGAAATGAAAAAGGAGAGGGCTTCCCTGGTGGTGCAGTGGTTGAGAGTCCGCCTGCCAATGCAGGGGACGCGGGTTTGTGCCCCGGTCCGGGAAGATCCCACATGCCGCGGAGTGGCTGGGCCCGTGAGCCATGGCCGCTGAGCCTGCGCGTCCGGAGCCTGTGCTCCACCATGGGAGAGGCCACAACAGTGAGAGGCCCGTGTACCGCAAAAAAAAAAAAAAAAAAAAAAATGAAAAAGGAGAAGTTACAACAGACACTGCAGAAATACAAAGCATCCTAAGAGAATACTACAAGCAACTCTATGCCAATAAAATGGACAACACAGAAGAAATGGACAAATTCTTATAAAGGTATAACCTTCCAAGACTGAACCAGGAAGAAATAGAAAATATGAACAGACCAATCACAAGCACTGAAATTGAAATTGTAATTAAAAATCTTCCAACAAACAAAAGTCCAGGACCAGATGGCTTCACAAGGTGAATTCTATCAAACAATTGGAGAAGACCTAACTCCCATCCTTCTCAAACTCTTCCAAAGAACTGCAGAGGAAGGAACACTCCCAAACTCATTCTACGAGGCCACCATCACCCTAATATCAAAACCAGACAAAGATACTACAAAAAAAGAAAATTACAGACCAATATCACTGATGAATATAGATGCAAAAATCCTCAACAAAATATTAGCAAACAGAATCCAACAACACCATGATCAAGTGGGATTTATCCCAGGGATGCAAGGATTCTTCAGTATAGGTGAATCAATCAGTGTGATACACCATATTAACAAACTGAAGAATAAAAACCATATGATCATCTCAGTAGATGCAGAAAAAGCTTTTGACAAAATTCAGCACACATTTATGATAAAAACTCTCCAGAAAGTGGGCATAGAGGGAAGCTACCTCAACATAATAAGGGCCATATACAACAAACCCACAGCAAACATCATTCTCAATGGTGAAAAACTGAAAGCATTTCTTCTAAGATCAGGAACAAGACAATGATGTCCACTCTCGCCACTCTTACTCACACATAGTTTTGGAAGTCCTAGCCATGGCAATCAGAGAAGAAAAGGAAATAAAATGAATATAAATTGGAAAAGAAGAAGTAAAACTGTCACTGTTTGCAGATGGCATGGTACTATACATAGATAACCCTAAAAATGCCACCAGAAAACTACTAGAGCTAATCAATGAACTTGATAAAGTTGCAGGATACAAAATTAATGCACAGATATCTCTTGCATTCCTACATACTAACAATGAAAGATCAGAAAGAGAAATTAAGGAAACAATCCCATTCACCATTGCAACAAAAAGAATAAAATACCGAGGAATAAACCTACCTAAGGAGGCAAAAGACCTGTACTCAGAAAACTAAAAGACACTGATGAAAGAAATCAAAGATGACACAAACAACTGGAGAGATATACCATGTTCATGGATTGGAAGAATCAATATTTTGAAAATGACTATACCATCCAAGTTAATCTACAGATTCAATGCAATCCCTATCAAATTACCAATGGCATTTTTTACAGAACTAGAGCAAGAAAATCTTAAAATTTGTATGGAGACACAGAAGACCCCCAAATATCCAAAGCAGGTCTGAGAAAGAAAAATCGAGCTGGAGGAATCAGACTCCCTGACCTCAGACTATACTACAAAGCTACAGTAATCCAGACAATATGGTACTGGCACAAAAACAGAAATATAGATAAATGGAACAGGATAGAAAGCCCAGAGATAAACCCACGCACCTATGGTCAGCTAATCTATGACAAAGGAGGCAAGGATATACAACGGAGAAAAAAACAGTCTCTTCAATAAGTGATGCTGGGAAAGCTGGACAGCTACATGTAAAAGAATGAAATTAGAACGCTCCCTAACACCATACACAAACATAAAGTCAAAATGGATTAAAGACCTAAATGTAAGGCCAGACACTATCAAACTCTTAGAGGAAAACATAGGAAGAACACTCTTTGACATAAGTCACAGAAAGATCTTTCTTGACCCACCTCCTAGAGTAATGGAAATAAAAACAAAAATAAAGAAATGGGACCTAATGAAACTTCAAAGCTTTTGCACAGCAAAGGAAACCATAAACAAGATGAAAAGCCAACCCTCAGAATGGGAGAAAATATTTGCAAATGAATCAACGGACAAAGGATTAATCTCCAAAATATATAAACAGCTCATGCAGCTCAATATTTAAAAAGCAAACAACCCAATCCAAAAATGGGAAGATCTAAATATACGTTTTTCCAAAGAAGATATACAGAAGGCCAAGAGGCACATGTCAAGGTGCTCAACATCACTAATTATTAGAAAGATGCAAATCAAAACTACAATGAGATATCACCTCACACCGGTTAAAATGGGCATCATCAGAAAGTCTACAAACAACAAATGCTGGAGAGGGTGTGGAGAAAAGGGAACCCTCTTGCACTGTTGGTGAGAATGTAAATTGATACAGCCACTATGGAGAACAGTATGGAGCTTCCTTAAGAAACGAAAAATAGAACTACCATATGACCCAGCAATCCCAGTAGTGGGCATATACCCAGAGAAAACCATAATTCAAAAAGAAACATGCACCCCAGTGTTCATTGCAGCACTATTTACAAAAGCCAGGTCATGGAAGCAACCTAATGCCCATCGGCAGACAAACAGATAAAGAAAAGTGGTACATATATACAATGGAATATTACTCAGCCATAAAAAGGAACGAAATTGGGTCATTTGTAGAGACATGGATGGATCTAGAGACCGTCATACAGAGTGAAGTAAGTCAGATAGAGAAAAACAAATATCTTTTATTAACACATATGTGGAACTTAGAAAATTGGTACAGATGAATTGGTTTGCAAGGCAGAAATAGAGACACAGATGTAGAGAACAAACATGGACACCAAGAGGGGGAAGCAGTGGGGGGATAGTGGGAAGAACTGAGAGATTGGGGTTGACCTGTATACACTAATATGTATAAAATAGATAACTAATAAGAACCTGTTGTATAAAAAAATAAATAAAATTCAAAAAAAAATAAAAGGAAAGACTTTTAAGATTTACTCTCTCACCAAGTTTCAAATAGACAACACAGTATTAATAACTATAGTCACCGTGCTGTGCATTGCATCCCCCGGACTTATTTCTTTTATGATTTCTGTGTGTGTGTGTTTTTCAGAAATCTTTTCTTAGCAAAAGGTCATAAAAATTCTATATTTTCTTCTAAAATTTTTCAAGTTTTGTTTTTCATATATACGTCTTTAATATACTTAGAGTTAATTTTTGTTTATGATCATCCAAATTTATTTTTCTCACATGAGTAGCGGGTTGTTCTAGTATATTTGTTGAAATATTCATCCATATTTTCTCCCAGTTATTTCCAATTACACCCCTCCCACATATCAGGTTTGCATAGAAGCATGGGTGTATTTCAGAATCCTCTATTCCACCAGACAATTTGCTAATCCTCTTACCCATACCACAGTCTTAATTACTACAAGTTTATAAGAAGCTTTGACATTTGGTAGTATTTGTTCTCCTACCTAGTTCAAAATCATCTAGGCTATTATTGGCTTTTTGCTCTTCATAAAAATTATAGAATCAATGTATCAAATTTCATGAACAACTTTGTTGATATTTTCATTGGAACTGCATTTGATTCACTGATTAATTAGGAGATTCTCCTCATTTTGAACATTGTTTATCCCTTTATTTATTCATGTGTTTTAAATTTCTATATAAAGTTTTGCAATTCTCTCCATATAACATCGTTCACAGTTCATTGTGAATGAAACCTTCTGTAAATTTTATTTTCTAATCCAATATTATTCATGTAAATGAATGTTAACTGATTTCAGAATGTGGATCTTGTATTTCACAATTCGGCCAATCTTTTTAACAGTCCTAGTAATTTATTTGTATATTTTCTTATTTTCTATATTAACAATCATATCATGTACAATAAAGGACAATTTTATCTCTTCCTTTCCAGTTCTTATTCCTCTCAATATTTTTCTTGATTTAATGTTCTGGCTAGGATAACTGCAGGATACTAATTCGCTGTCTGAATAGTAGGGATCCCTGCCTTGAAATTGAATTTATAGGGAAAGTTTCTGAAGTTTTATTGTTAAGTATGATGCTGGCCATAGGTTTTTGGTAAAAATATTATCAGGTAATCAGCAAAAATGCTGCAATCCTATGAAAGGTGTAAAACAGCAGGGTTAATGGAACAAGCTATGATCCTCACTTCATAATTGGTCCTGAGGCTGTAATTGATATTCATCATCACACTGCTCTCTACCCCATTCTAAAGTCTGTTCATGCTAGACAGTGTTTAAACAGGTCTAAGTTGCTTGCCTGGTCAGTGACCCAGAGCTTCATCCTTTAGAGATCTGAGCCTTTGTCTACTTTTATTTTTATTTTTAACACTTGTGGACCATAGTTGCTGAGATTTCCTATTTAGTATGATCACAAGGCACAGAAATAGCCCAAGGGATTCCCTGGTTTCCAGACGCTCCCCTTTCTGTTCCTATTTTATAGTATCAGTCCTAGATCTTTATTGTAATCAGGGTCAATAACTCCCACCTTGACGGTGATCCTTTCTTTGGCTACTGGTCTACTGGAATGAGGAGTCAATATGACTGACTGGATGTCATAGCTTCTGGTTCACACTGCATCCTTTGCTAGAAGCTTCCCCTTCCCTGTGAACCAGGAGTTCCCAAGCTGATGCTAAGTTTTCAGAGAGAAGAAGCAAGTGGGTCACTGAGAAGAATGGTGATAGGGGCCCAATCCTACTTCCACCTGTTGGTTTCAGATCCATGCATTCTAGTTATTAGAGATGAAGCCCCCTGATTGCCACTCTGGCCTTGATGCCATGAGAGTAATTATTTCTAACTTGTCTCTGATGATTAAGTGCCACCATTTGGCCCCTGCCATCCCCAAATCCCATCAACACCACAGATATAGTGATGTTATAGTCAGGAGCACTGTTCCACTCAGTATCTCCTTTGATTTTAACCCACAGAGGACGACCATTGCCTAGCTTCTCAGTGAGTCTGGTATGCCTCTCGCCTGTGCATTCTATCTTTGGTCATTGCTGGAGAATACACTCAGGTGGTGAGTTCTCCAGCCTCACTAAATCCATCCTAATATTCTCACCTCTCAGAGCCCTCTGACTCCTCCATCGAATACTCTGCTAGGACAATTCAGTATCTCTAACTCCTTTACTGTAGACCATTATCATGTTCAGTATCCAAGGGGCCATACCAGGCACATTTTTAGACCAGTCTCAGGTGGTTTTGTCAGAATATTAAGCTCCCAAATCACAGGAAAAGGCTCTTATATCAATAAATTCTTCTCTATCACAGCTATATTTTTTGTCTCCTAATTCAAAAATCTCAAAGATCCATTGTCAAATGTATTCTCCAGGTGCCTACTTGTACACATGCTCAGGTCCTACAATTCTAAGAGCATGTTTCCTTGTTCCTGCCAGAGCAGGGACTACTTTCCTTGGGCTGTGGTGCAACCTAATGTGAAGGTGGTACCGGAAGGTGGGTTAGCTCTTGAGGTGGACAAAGCTTGATCATGTGATGTACCTGCCTCAGGTGTGCTCTTTGCAGATCTCCAGGTGAAAGGAGGCTGTTCTCTAGAAAGAGGGAGGATGTTACTTCTTCCGGTGTAGGGAAATTCAAAGGATCATAGGGATACAAGGTTCTTAGGTCTTTCTACAAGCAGGTCTCAAGGGCCTACTCTTATCCTATCAGGTCCCTGCTTTAGACCTAGGAGTCACGTCACAGACCTCTTGTAGCTCTGTGTCTTTAACTGCAAATCCTGAACCTAATTTTCAATACAATCTGCCCTGTGGTTGCATTTAAAGCCAGTCAACCCCACAATCCTTATTATTCCCGTCCCCCCACTACTGTTCAAGGGCAGAAATCAATGGTTCACCTTGTTACCCATACCTCATTTCCATCTGATATGGGGGAGTCATACGATGGCGATGCTGATTGTCGGTGAGTCATTAGTTCCAGATCCCCATCCTCAGGGCCTGCTTCCGATAGCAAATCCTGATGCCAATTCTCTTAGGTTAATTTCTTCCAGAAAGTAGAGCCTTGGCATACAGGGCTTGCATTTAGGAAGTGGTAGTTGAGAGATGATTCCATGGAGCTGGTGTGAGTTTCAAAAGAGTATAACAGGTGGATGGAAAGGCAAACATAAAGGTTTATTATCAAGGAGCCACTGCTGTGGGCATCTAGAACACAATCATACAGTCCTTCCGCCTAGTCAGTAGAACGCAACGAAAATCGTGCACTGGGGCATGTAAGGGTGGTGAATTTTTTATTAAAACTCCCATCCCCCATGCCTCAGAGATGACTGATTTTGTACTGAAATACAAAACAAGTGAGTGCCTCCTTGTCTTTTTTGCCTCTAGGCACCTCACTTATCTCATCCTTATCCCAGCCCTGCCTCCAGTCTGTTAATATATCAAGTTGTGTCTGTAAAGCAGACAATACTGTATTTTTTATTATTAATACATCAATGAATTCAGAGCAAGAAATTAACACCTACTAAATGTTTTTTTTTGGGGGGGTCTGTCGCCACTGTCTTTTCTTTCTTTTTTTTATTGAAATATAGTTGATATACAGTGTTGTGTTAATTTCTGCTCTATAGCAAAGTGATTCAGATATATATACATTTTTAATATTCTTTTCCATTGTGGTTTATCATAGGATACCAAATATAGTTCTCTGTGCTATACAGTAGGACTTTTTTTAAAATAATTTTTATAACTTTTTTTAGTTTTAAATTTATTTATTTATTGGCTGCATTGGGTCTTTGTTGTTGCTCCACGGGCTTTCTTTTAGTTGTGGCGAGCGGGGCTACTCTTTGTTGTGGTGTGTGGGCTTCTCATTGCGGTGCCTTTTCTTGTGGAGCACAGGTTCTAGGGGTGTGGGCTTCAGCAGTTGTGGCACGCAGGCTCAGTAGTTGTGGCTTGGGGGCTGTACAGCACAGGCTCAGTAGTTGTGGTGCATGGGCTTAGTTGCTCCGCGGCATGTGGGATCTTCCTGGACCAGGGCTCGAAACCATATCCCCTGCATTGGCAGGTGGATTCTTAAGCACTGAGCCACCAGGGAAGCCCCTCTACAGTAGGAACTTGTTGTTTATTCATTCCATATATAATAGCTTACATCTGCTTAGCTCAACCTCCCACTTCATTCCTCCCCCAGCCCCTCCCCCTTGGCAACCACAAGTCTGTTCTCTCTGTCCATGAGTCTGTTTCCATTTCGTAGATAGGTTCATTTGGGTCATATTTTTGATTCCGTATATAAGTGATATTGTATGGTATTTGTTTTTCTCAACACCTAGTAAATGTTAAAAGATATATCTTTTCTGGTTTTGAGGAGGTAAACAGATGCTTTATTCAGGGGCTGGAGTGATGGATCCCAAATCAGGCAGGCCTTGAGCAAGGTTTCTGAAGAGTGGGGCTGTGGAATACAGAGAGATTCATTTTCTGCATGCCTGGAAGGGCTGAGAGAGTTGGGGTGGATCTTGAGCTGCCGTTTGTGTTTTGGTACTTGATTTGGTTTTGCTCAATAACTCTCAGCAGACAGAAGCCTCTTCTGCAGTGTAGCCATTTGGAGCCATTTAAAGAGAAGTAAAGCAAAGACATTCCAGTGCTCTCTGACGTTTGTGAAAATGGATTGTACATGCATGGGCTTAATAACTATTGAGAGGGAGAGACAATCATTGTGATTCTCCCTGGATGGCAAGTATGTGAAGTGTGACATTGGCACATCCTCTCTGAGAAAATGTAAGATGTACCCTGAAAGAGCAAGGTCCGTGGGTAAGACTCAAAGGTCCTGCATTTGGCTACACTGTCAGATCTTACTTCCTTCCCTTTTGACAGTGTGCTTCTTTGCTGCTTCTTTATTGACAGGTTGGTGTAGTCCTGCCCTTCTCTTTCCCTTTTTCCAACAACATTTTCCTTTACCATGTGTCGACTTCTCACCATTATCTTTCTCTTTTTACTTCTTAAATTTCCCTCTTTCTATACTTTTCCTTTGTTTATGCTCATGAGGTACAGTGTAAGAAAAACAAGTTATGGCTGGAAAGAGTGGTAACACTGTTGTTCTCTGCTAGTCAAGCACCCTGAGAGATGTCGTATTTAGAGGGAATTTGGGGTGAGGGAAGAAAAAGGTGTAATGAGTGGGGAGGAGGGGGCTCCTATGGGGGGTGTCATTATGCAAATGCTGCCTGGCCAGGGATCAAGCTAACAAGGCTGCATCTAGACAAGCACCAAAGACAGAAATAAGAAGGGTGACGTCTTAAGAATGGGGGGATACATTTTTCAATTACATTTCTTATGCATATTAATGTTTTAGCGTTTGTCCCAGCCCTGAGGTTAAGGGGACAGGTCAAACACTGATATATGGAAGGAAGTGCAATAGGAACAACAACTTTGATTTCCTGCACAGGAGGTGGATGCCAATTGCCAACATCAAGGGCGAGACCCATACTTTATATAAGGCAAAGTGTGTGCCTCTTTAATAAACATCACGTTGAAGATTCAAGAAATAAACTATATAAATGGTTTAAAAAACTTAATGACCCTAATTAAATTCAGGTGTTTTAGGAGGTTGAGTTGTAGATTGGTGAAATGAATTTTGGTGGCTTTCTAAATTGTCACTGAGATGTTGATGTTTGTGACTTTTGGTATTATTCTTTTTTTTTTTTTTTTTTTTGCGGTACGCGGGCCTCTCACTGCTGTGGCCTCTTCCGTTGAGGAGCACAGGCTCTGGACACGCAGGCTCAGCGACCACGGCTCACGAGCCTAGCCGCTTCGCGGCATGTGGGATCTTCCCGGGCCGGGGCATGAACCCGTGTCCCCTGCATCTGCAGGTGGACTCTCAACCACTGCGCCACCAGGGAAGCCCTTTTGGTATTATTCTAAATCAGGGGTTGGCATACTTTTTCTCTGGAGGACCAGATGGTAAATATGTTTGGCTTTGCAGGCCATTCTGCCTCTTTTGAGACTAGTCAACTCTGCACTTAGAGTGTGGTGAAGGCAGCCATAGACAATATATAAATGAATGGGTGTGACTATGTTTAATGAAATTTTACTTACAAAAACAGGAGGTAGGCTGGATTTGGCTCATGAGCTGTAGTTTGTCATCCCCTGTTCTAAATTATCACTGAGATGCTGGTATCTGGCAAAGCACTGCTAAATCACATTTATTTTGTAGAATGGGGATTTTCAGTTTCCATGACAAGCATCTCTGGGGGCTGCATGAAAGAAAGTGCAGTCTCATTTAATTTATGTTTATTCCATCACATTCTGGCCCTATTCCACTCCCACACCAGTGGTCCAGATGTTGGGACATGACAACCAGTGCTCCAAACTGACCTAAAACCACCTTTATACATTGGAAAACGGTTGACTTAAAGTGTTATGGCACAAACTGCAGGAATTGCTTTCCCCTGAGTCATAGAAACAAGCCTTATTTCATCAAATAACATTTGGTTTAATACACTCAGAATTGGTAAAGAGTTAATACAAATAATAATAGTGATGATGATAATAATGAAAACTGCTGTTAGTCATGGATTCTTTGATTTAGGGGAAGCAACAAGGTTGAGTTTGCAAACAGCATTTTTGGGTTTTGGTATAACCTTCTCTACATAGGAAATCTTCTGCCTTGGTGTTTGAAGGAGTCTTGCGCAGAGTTGGTGGGCAATAAATGTGTTCAGAGTTTCGTTTAGGTCTTCAGTTTTGCCACTGTGAGTTTTCCAATGTTACTTAAACTTAGAGCAGAGAAATCGGTGTATTGCCTCTGCAAAAAGAACTTAGAAGTTAAAAGTAATTGTTTTAAGGGCTAGCCCTAAATCTTTATTAAGTAAATATATTTGATTGACTTACTCACACACCTATTGATGGCCTACTATATAAAAAAGGCCTCTGACAACTGCTGGGGGCTGTCAAAATGCGAGAGACACATCCTCTGCCTTTCAGGAATTTACAGTCTATAATCAGCAATGAACATGTGAAGTTCAGCAGGTGCTCACAGCTGTACCCTTGGCTTCCCCAGGCCGGGCCAGTTTAGGGGTAACTGTAACTAACGCCTATAGTTAGAAACACGATGGCTCTAATTCCCACCACCAATGCTAGACTTCTAGGCCCATTCAAAGTGTCCCACAATGATTTATTAGAGAGTGCTACAACCCCAGAGCATGCAACACCATGGGGAAATTACTATTTCCATCCTCTTTTTTCCCCCTCCCTGTGGTGTGGCTAGCTGCTGAGCCAACCGTGACTGTCTCTCTGTGATTCCTGGCACTAATTGTGCCATTACTTCCTGCCCTGGACTGTCCTGCTCTGTCAGACCACCAGTTCTGTAGATCTTGTTGGGGCATCTGCACACTTGATTGCACAGCTCTTTATAAAATACTAATGTTTGTTAAATGCTGTATGCCATGCAAGGTGCGAAAAGCTGTATTTCAGAGTGCCTTCTGCGAGGAAGGTGGGGATGCCATGTCTGTGTTGGAGCTGGGCCATGATATTGAAAGGCTGTATTGCATAATGAAGAAAGCAAGGACTCTGGATCTAAATGCCTGGGCTGGCCCTGGCCCTGACAATCACAGGCTATGTAATCTTGGGCAAGTTACTAAGCCTCTCTGTGCCTTGGTTTCCTCATCTGTGAAATAATAAAAATGATAATACTGGGCCTCCCTGGTGGCGCAGTGGTTGAGAGTCCGCCTGCCGATGCAGGGGACACGGGTTCGTGCCCCAGTCCGGGAAGATCCCACATGCCGCGGAGCGGCTGGGCCCGTGAGCCATGGCCACTGAGCCTGCGCGTCCGGAGCCTGTGCTCCGCAACGGGAGAGGCCACAACCGTGAGAGGCCCGTGTACCGCAAAAAAAAAAAAAGATAATACTCATTTCATAAGTTTGCTGTGGGAATCAAATGAGTTAATCAACGTAGAGCACTTAGAACAGCAGCTGGCACCCAGGAAGCTCTATAGCAATGCTGTTTGCTCTCACTGTTGTTGTTATTATCCCTTCAGCCCTCAGGGGGTGTGGACAGGATCTGGGGCTGAGGACCTCCAATGCTGCTATCTCTGGGATTAAGCAGTTTCATTACGTTATAGAATTATAATACATATGTCATTTTCTGTAACTACCATGACTTGAGAAAAGTTGATAGGCCCAGCTTTTACACAGGTCTCTTTCAAACCTTAGAAAGACTCTAAGAGATGTTTCTTTTTCTTTTTTTTTTTAAAAATAAATAAATTTATTTATTATTTATTGGCTGTGTTGGGTCTTCATTGCTGTGCGTGGGCTTTCTCTAGTTGCCAGAGCGGGGAGTTCTCTTTGTTGTGGAGCACAGGCTCTAAGCACGTGGGCTGCAGTAGTTGTGGGCTTGTAGGCTCTAGAGTGCAGGCTCAGTAGTTGTGGCACACGGGCTTAGTTTCTCCGTGGCATGTGGGATCTTCCTGGACCAGGGCTTGAACCCATGTCCCCTGAATTGGCAGGCAGATCTTAACCACTGCACCACCAGGGAAGTTCCGAGATGTTTCTATTTTTGTGTTCATTTTGTAGATAATGAAACTGAGGTTAACAAACATGCCCCGACTCATACACTTAGAAAATGGCAGAACTTGGATCCAAACCCAGATTCATTGTGCCCAGGACACTTGGCCATTGGGCAAAATGCCACACTGTTTTCTCCAGGGATATAGGGACAGCTCCTTTTCCCCATTCTTTATCCCACTTTGTCATATGCTCCGCACGTTCTGTTACCTACTGTGTCCCATGTCTCTCAAATATTTGTGAATATATTTTGTGAATATCTCCTCATGCTGCCCTTCTTCAAGGACTTAGTCAAAGGCCAGAGGGGCGATGCTAGTGGGCCAGGCTGGTGGAGGCCAGTCTCTTTTCCTTTAGCCTGACTTCTATTTTGAAGGATGCTTAGTGGTTGTATGTAAGTAGATCCCTAAAGGGAGGAGGGGAGGGGATGGGTACAATTTGAGCTCCAGCTGAGATCTAATTCTCTCTGTACTGCCGATTTGTACTTGCTCTGGATCTTGACATGTAAAAGGTTCCCAGAAACATTACACCACAGAGACTATATTTAGGCGGTTTTAATAGGGTAGCATGGCTCTGCTGTATTCCTTACGGTCCCACCAGGGAATACACATCAGTGATTAGCAAGGCTGAGCGCTACACTGTTACTCCACTTGCTGGTGATTGGAATAAGAAGACTTCTTTCTTCTCAAAAATTAATTAATGGGTCAAATTCACAACAAACTCAGATACTTGACTTACTATTATTTTAATTGGAGGGCATTTACTGCAGACTTCACTCACTGTCATTTGACCTTCACCTGACTTGTGAGAGACTCTGCCACCTGAGTCACATGCCACATCTCGGTCTGATGGAAACGTAGGCTCTAGATTTTGTTTTGCAGTGTCCCGTGCTTCTTCCATACTTCCCTCTTTTTGTATTTCTTTTCTTCACATCTTCCTTTCCCCTCTTTTTTCCCTAGAAAAACAAAGTAAGAAAACAGCTGTGAAGGTGCTTTGAAAGTTAAAGAGCTTTACAAACCTTTGGTGCTCGCAGAATACCAAGTGTCTTCCTTGTCTCTGTTGTCCTTGAAGGGGGAGAGGGTTATGTGGTCAGTACCTGTTAAATGCCAGGCATTGCATGAGGCCTCTTGGTATATATTTTATTTAATTCTCATAATGACCTTGCAAGACTGTTATTCTTATCTTTATTCTATAGAAGAGGCATTTCAGGCTCAGAAAGATTATTAACTTGCCCCAAGCCAACAGCCAAGTAAGTGAAGAATCTGGAAGTAGTGAACTTACACTCTGAAATCTTTTCTGTTTTCACCCATTTTCCCTTGCCTTTCTAAGCTACGGTGCTCACTTATGGTGGGAAATAAGGAAGAATTAGCCAATTCAAGTAATAAGTAACACAGACTTGAATTTGGAGAAGCTGCTGCTTCAGTTGTAATCCCAGATCCCCAATCAAACTTTACCGATTCCTCTCTCCAGCTTAGCTCTGCCAGGGCCTCTGCTACCCGCATTGCCCTCTACTTTGAACTCAAGAGGTTTCTGGGTAACATTTGTTTTATCATCTCCAAAACTGGAATTTGGGACAGAAGTTTCTCTTAATAAGTCAGTTTATCACTGGACAGTATAAGAATCGTGAATACTGTGCAAATTTATGCAAATCACCCATCTGCCTTAAGGGAGATTTAAAGTAAGATGGGGCCACACCTTCCAGGTGTGTAGTCTGAATGGCTGCTTTCACTTCCATATGGGGTGAGGTGAGCCCTTTTCTTTGAGCCTTACTGAGACTTGTGTAATTCTGAGTCCTTGACCCCATGTTAAGGTCTGGCCTTTTTGTACAGCATTCTCTGAAATACTGCCTAGATCATAAACAGGTTCTGACCAAGGTCAAAGACAGAGCTATATCATTTTTCAATTGGAAAAACTGCCTACTATGGATGGTCTTAGAGCTGTCAGGCATTTGGAGACTTTGTTGCGGGAAGGATGGATTCACATGAACCTGGGCAAAAGACATCGGCTGTTGATGCTAACAAGGGTGAGAGCAGAGGCTAAAACTGAGCATGGTCAGTGGTGGCAAGGGACAATTTGAGGGGCTCTCTGCCCCCTAAACTCCGTCAGCCTCCCTAAACTACTGTAAATAAGAAATAAACAAGCAAAAGGTGAAAACCATTCAACAGATATTTTTCGACCTTTCTACTCAGTGTGGTTATCTACAGAGTATCAGCGTCACCTGGGAGCTCGCTAGAAAAGCAGCCTCCCAGGATCCACCCCAGGCCTACTGAGTTAGAATCATGTCACGTGATTCTGCGCACAGCCACGAGCTGAAGGTCGGGGCAGCCATTTTATACCAGGAACTGTGGTCTTGAGGGCTGGGTGCGGGGCCTCTGCACACAGCACTCTATGAACAAGTGAAACTGGACGAAGCACCAAGGAAAAGAAAAAAAAGGTTAGACTTTATTTTATTACCCAGATTCTGTTTTTATTTCAGGAATTGTTAATGGGCTTTGCCAGTGACATTAAGTGAAGGATAAATGAATTAAGGGTTCTTCAAGGATAGGTGAATTAAGGGTTCGAAATTAAAACAGTGCTGTGAGGAGGATTTCTCTGGGGAAAGCTGAGTTGCGAATCCACCCAAACTAAGCAAGAGGAAGAAGTAGGGAGGTGCTCAGTCGCTCATCTCAGATCTGAGGAGACTTCTACCTGACCAGCTAGAGCTTAGCATGTGACTCTAGTGGGGAGAGGGGTGTAGTAGCCGGCTGTCCGTCACCCACTAACCCATCCCCACTGGGAAATCGGAGGAGCCAGAGAGACGGGAGAGCCCTTCGAGTGGCAGAGGTGCAAAGCTGCGGCTGTGTCTGAATGGTCACACTGCCCTCGGGTGGAATGCGGATCCTAGGAACCGGGTGGGGAACCAATGGCTGGGAATAATTTTAATAGGGGTCACCCAGGGGAGGAGACCATGGCAGTAAAAGGCTGTGAGGTGACATTGGTTGTTGCGATGGGCCGGGGCGGGGAATAGGGAACAGAAGCGGAGCGTGCTTGGGAATGGGCAGCCCAGCGAGCGTCATTGATGGGTAAATGGGGGTTGTTGTCAGAGGAACCTCGAAGGGAGTCTCTAGAGAATTCGTAAAGATACTCACCATGGAAATGTCAGTTCTAGATGTCTTCTAACACTAGGAAGAATCGCACTACCTTACTGTGTAGTGCTCACCAAGTAGGAATTTTTCTGCCCCTTTACTTCCCCCTCACAGCTTCAACCCTGGGGGAGACACAGGTCAGAAATAGCAGCTAAGTTCTGGGAGAAAGAATTTAAAACTAGAAGATGTTAACACCGAGGTGCGGGAGCGTCTTGCGCCTGGTCCTGCATAAGGGGGGGGGGGTGGGTGGAAGGGAGACTTTTGGGTGACGATTGATCTGTTTGTCACTATATCTGACTAGACACTTTTAAATACTGACTTGGGATTGCAGTTGGAATTTACAGTGATAGTAGATTATCTTTCTAACCCAAGCATGACCATAAAAGTCAAGGTTAAAGGAAGGACCTGACTGGGTTTAAAGAGACAATGGGAAAAAACAAATTTTTGTGATTAAACCCCCTAAGTCTTGCTTATTCAATGTGCCAGTTACAGTGAAGGATTAGCCGAAAGAGAAACACCTGTAAGTTCAGAGGAGCGTTAGCTAGAAGATGACTTGATATGATTCAGCCTTTGATTATTTTGGTCGGTGCCTGGAAACACATTTTTCTATGGGGACCAAACTGTGTAGGTATGGGCAGTGCCTACTACATCAGCAGTTACCAAGGAGTGGTCGTTTTAAGGGATACAAAGAAAAGGAATTTTCAAAGAGTAAGATTTAAGCATTTGTTTTAATGTATTATATTAATCAGAATAAACTAAGTGCTGTCATAAACTATCTCAAAATCAAAGTGAGTTAAGAGAATAAAGGGTTATTTTTCACCTCACATCACAGTCCAATGTGGGCTTTAGTGGGGATGGGTTCTGTGTTCCACAGTTGTTCAGGGACTCAGACTCCCTGAGTTTGGGGGCTTTCGGTTCCTCTGGTCCTTGAGTCGGTTTCCTCCAGCCACAGACCGACAAAGAGGGGACATTCAGGATCACTGACGGTGCCAGGAATCACTTCCATGGCACCGTCCCTTGGCCAGAGCCTGTGACGTGACCCTGCCTAACTGCAAGGGTTGCTGGGAAATGTCTGGTAGCTGTGTGACCAGTGAGCAAAGGAAACGGGGTGGGACTCACCACTGTCTCTCTTCATGGACACCTTATGAGAGGTACAGCCCATCAAATCCCTGATTTCACAGACACAGTACTGTTGCTTAGGTTAAAACTAAAGTTGTAGAGCCACTTCCTGCTGACCACATGAATCACTTGAAGGCCGGTTCCTGTGGGGAAGGAGTTGGGGTGTCCTTATCACTGCAGATAAGGACACTGAAGGATGTGGTGGGGAAAATGCCATTATGAAAGCCCAGAATGATTCAGGTGTATTCAACCTCTGTAACTTTCTGCTTAGGGCATAGCAAAAGGGCAGCAAAAATGAATTAAAACCCTCTTTCCCTTCAGGGCACTTTAATTAATCTTACAGTAAGGCTATTTAAAATGAAGCTTTCATTATTGACTTATCATCAACAGTAATTTCTTGCAAGAGGAAAACAGACTTTTCCAGAGTGGATTTTTAGAAATCAATTGGTGATTATTCTTTGTGTTTTATTTTCATTTTTAAACTTAAAATTTTACTATTGAGTGATTAACAGCTATTTCTTGTGCACGAAAAATAGAATTTTGGGGTGTGCATTTTTTGTTAAATGGTTATTATGCTTTGCATTTCATTTTTATTTTTATACTGTGAGAGCATTGACTTATTTTCACTGCCTTTGTCTTTATAGTCACTTTCTGTACTTGAGGTGGGTCAGAGCTGACTTTGGAGCCAGGACACCTGGGGCAGAGCCAAGTCTGCCCCTCACTAGCTGCCTGACTTTGAGCAAATTTCCTAATCTCTCTATGCCTCAGTTTTCTCATCTATAAAACGACAGCAGTAACAGTACCTACCTCATAGGATTGTGGTGAGAATTCAATGAGGTGATATTTATAAAGTCTGGCATAGACTAAATGCTATGTATGTTTTTGGTGTTAATCTTTGACAAGTGATACTCAATTTCCTTTTGCAGTAGTTTCCATTTGGCATCATACTTAAAGTAAAAAACAATGAGCCTTTTAAAAGAGAAACATTAATAAATAATAGCACAAGTCGTTGTAGAGTGCTATGGCCAGAACTGTGATGTTGGTAAGCAGATAATTCAAGTGTGGACTGTGTCTCGTGTGATCGATGGCTTCCTTATAAATCAGGCAGTAGATTTGGCTTGGAGTTTTTGCAAATCAATCAGCAATGAATGAAAGCCCTTTTCTAAGAGTAAGTATAGTGATTTGCTATACTTACTATTGGAATAAAACCACCCTAAAACTGATACTTGAAGAGGCTTGGTTTCTGAACAAGTTGAGATATAGAACAATGCAAAGACAGGGACCATTTATTTCCTGTTTACTGTCAGAAGCCAGTAAAGGTAATGGCTTTGGCTGTACTGGCCTCATGGATTGCTAACAGCTGTGAACCCAGGAGTTAGACAGAACTGCCTAACTGGGCTCCGGCAGGAATCCCCTGGGGGAAGAGGAGGCCCACCCAGTGGAGGCTCCGGGCACAGAGGAACAGAGAACTTGTGCCCAGTGTGAGCAGGCATACTCTCAAGAGAAAGAAAGTAGAGAATGGAGCAGAGCTTGCCTTTTCCATTTGCCCCGAATTTAACAATCCCCACTTGTCACTCCTCTTCCTCAGGGGTAAGAGTGTGCTTATGAAAAATTCCTTTTAGTGAAGGGGAAAACTCTCTCTCTCTAATAAAGGCCCAAACTGTTAGGGTGCTCTGTTGTTTGGTCTCCTTTGTAATCGTATGACTTACAGTGTCTGCACTTCTCTTTCTAGTATTAATTAACTACATATGGCATTAATTAACTATATATGGCATCACTCACTGGCATCTCCTCCACGAGTCTGTCATTCTTCCTGGTGAGACTGCTGCACCCACAGACAAATGGGGGGGGGGGCGGCAAGTTAAGGTATTTTCTCTTTATCAGGAAGAAAAAGAAAAGTAGTGGAGCCCCTGCTTTAAAAAAAAAATCAGTTCATGGTGATCTTAGTTGCTGTGATGCAACTGGTGTGTGTGTGTGTGTGTGTTCGAATAGACAGGAGGTAATTTTTTTACTTTTTGGCACTTTCAGATCATAAGAGAATTTAACACTAAGCGAACTCCCAAAATTGCTCCTGAGCCTTCCTAGATATTTAGGTAAATCTTTGAAGTGAGACACAGTAGTCTTTCATTGTTAATTTCACAAACTGCCAATAATCTACTTTCCATATCTTTTAAAGATATGCTTGTAAAATGACATAGCCTATTAATTTTAATGAATGTTTCTAGATTTTAAGCACACAAAATTATCAACTAGTAATAGCATGTGTAATTTTCTGAAGCTGAAAAACAATAGCACAGTTGTTTATTTATGCTTTGGTCTGCTAAGCTTATCATTACCAGACAAGGAAATAGCATATCATATTTTTACAAACTGTTTAACAGCGGTTATTAGTAGCAGTTCCTCACAAAGCCAGGTGGGAAGTAGTTTTATTTTTTTCAAAAGTTTGCTACTTTTGCAATATGGGAATTCTGATTTTAAAAAAAAGAGACATTGTCTCTCATAGCGCAGTGGTAACATTTTTAAGATTCTAATGACATACTCAGGAAACATTCATAAATCAGTTAAGTATCTAGCACAGTAATGTTTTACTCTGTGTGGCCTTAGGAAAATGATTTCACATTTCTATTTTCTACTTGTCTTGAAGAAATAGAGAGCATGGTAATCTCTAACATCTTTGAAGCTCTCTGGGATAAAGAATATGCTAATTATTCTTTTGATATTATAATATTTATACTTTATTTAAATATGACTTTTGAATTAGACCAGTCCATTCTGTTGAACTAATGACAAATTTGGAGATATGATTGGTGTGTCTTGGGACACAGAATTTCCATGTCCTATGTAATCTCAAAATTTCCTGGTCTTGTGATAATAAGATGGCAGCTTCATTTTAATGACCATGCTGTAAGGCACTGTTGACTCTTTCTAGAGATTATATCATTTCATTGTTTTTGTTAACATTATTTTGAAAAAATTGCAGCTCTAATTTTAGCTGTGGGGACAAATATTTGTGTTGTTGGTGATTAACAGACTTCTGAAGGTCAGATATAAATACATAAACTCTACTGCAATATTAGTTTGCATTTCCCTTTTTTTGGTAAGGGTGTGAAAAAGCCAGAACAAAGTATACCAAAAAGGGAATGATAGTTTGAAAGAATAAAGTTGTAATTTAGAAAAGGTAATTTCAGGGCTTCCCTGGTGGCGCAGTGGTTGAGAGTCCGCCTGCCGATGCAGGGGACACGGGTTCGCGCCCCGGTCCGGGAAGATCCCACATGCTGCGGAAAGGCTGGGCCTGTGAGCCATGGCCGCTGAGCCTGCGCGTCCGGAGCCTGTGCTCCGCAACGGGACAGGCCACGACAGTGAGAGGCCCGCGTACCGCAAAAAAAAAAAAAAAAAAAAAAAAGGTAATTTCAAAAGATACCTTGAGTAATGCATATTCAATATGAAAAATACTGGTAATGCAGAAAAAAAAAAAATCACTCAAATGTTCTATTACTTAAAGACAGTGTTAACAATCCTGAGAATATTCCAGATCTGGTTTTCTAGTACACTTTCATTTTACATTGTTGTGATTATACTCTTGATACTATTGTATTGCTGCTTTTTTCATTTACTATTAGAACATAAGCAATTTATAAATTGTCACAAACTTCTCACAAACTATTTTCATTGGCAACATAATCTATTATCAAATGGTATAGAATAACAGATCATTTACCCTTATTAGTGTGATTGGTGCTCTGATATTTACTGAGTTTTGGGAGTTTATCCTCTGCCTCATTTATTCTCTCCTCCTCTCTGCTTGGTCTGCTAAACAAAACTAAGACTTTGGTGCATTTACTATAAAAGTTCTAAACCTGCCTGAGCAGGACTTCTGGTTCCAAAAGACAGAGCAGCATAAAACTCAGATGCAACATGGTAATTACATTATTTAATTATGAGACAGATATGTGCACATTTCTCTGTAAAGTGGATTTGTTCAAACTCAGTAGCTTCTGGATCCTAGGAGAAATTGAAACATTGTCTCTTGAGAAGGTGTGTGCTTCCGGCAACAAAAATGAAAATAAACAAGTGGGACTACATTAAACTAAGGAGGTACAGCACAGCAAACAACAAATTGAAAAGGTAACCTACAAAATGGAAAAAAAAATCACAAACTGTATATCTAATGAGATTAATATATAAAATATATATATAACTCATACAACTCCATAGCAAAAAAAAGCAAATAATTCAACTTAAAGGTGGGCAAAGGACCTGAATAGACATTTTTCAAAAGAAGGCATATAAATGGCCAAGAGGTACACGAAACGATGCTCAATATCACTCATCGCCAGGGAAATGCAAATCAAAACCACAATGAGATACCATCTCACACGTCTTAGAATGGCTATTATCCAAAAGACAAGAAATAGCAAGTGTTGGAGAAGGGTGGAGAAAAGGGAATACTTGTGTACTATTGGTGGGAGTGTAAATTGGAGTAGTCATTATGGAAAGCAGTATGGAGGTTCCTCAAAAAATCACAAATAGAACTACCAAATGACCCAAACATCCTACTCTAGGTATATATGTAAGAAGGAATTGGGGGGATTCCCTGGCAGTTCAGTGGTTAGAGCTCCACGCCCTCACTGCCGAGGGCCTGGGTTCAATCCCTGGTTGCAGAACTAAGATCCTGCCACAAACCCATGTTCATTGCAGCATTATTCACAATAGCCAAGATATGGAAACAACCTAAGCGTCTGTCAGTCTATGAATGGATAAAGATGTAGTAGACACATACAGTGAAATGTTACTCAGCCTTGAGAAAGAAGGAAATCTTGCCACTTGTGACAAGATGGTTGAACCTTGAGGGTATTATGCTAAGTGAGATAAATCCAACAAAGAAAGACAAATACTGTATGACCCTCACTTAAATGTGGAACCTAAAAAAGTCAGACATAAAAACAGTAGAATGGAGGTCACCAAAGGCTGGGGGGGTAGAGGAATTGGGGAGATGTTGTTTAAGATGATGTTTACAGCTAGTAGATAAATAAGCATAGTGAATAATAGTCAATAATGCTGTAGTATAAACTTCAAAGTTGCCAAGAGACTAGATCTTAATTGTTCTCATCACACACACAAAAAATGATAATTATGTATCATGATAGAGGTATTAGCTACCAGCTTGGGTAGTAAACATACATAATATCTAAATGTATCAAACTAACACATACATCTTAAACTTACACAATGTTACATGATCTCAATTTTAAAAAATTATAATATGAAAGTCCATTTTTAAAGAAAAATAAGGTGTGTGCTTGAGAGCCTCATGGCTTATGGTGGTAAGTATCAGCAGCATCCCCAGGCTGAGTGCGATGTGGAAGACAGTACAGTATGTGGTAGTTTGTGAAAACCAATTCATCTAAATGAACTTACAGGAGTTTTTAGATTTTTCCACAATTTTACCTCTTTCCCGATAAAGGTCTAACTCTTTTTTTTTTTTTTTTTTTTTTGCGGTACGCGGGCGTCTCACTGTTGTGGCCTCTCCCGCTGTGGAGCACAGGGTCCGGACGCGCAGGCTCAGCGGCCATGGCTCACGGGCCCAGCCGCTCCGCAGCATGTGGGATCTTCCCGGACCGGGGCACGAACCCGCGTCCCCTGCATCAGCAGGCGGACTCTCAACCGCTGCACCACCAGGGAAGCCCAGGTCTAACTCTTTTTAATCAAGCTAACCATTTAGGGTTATTAATTAGGATCACTTAAAACTGAGTGTAAGGGACGGGGACGACGTTCTGTTCCGCCGCGTCCAAGGGGTGCAGCTTGGCGTTGTGGAGCAGAAAGAACACTCGAAGGGCTTTCCTGACATTGACAGTCGACGATTTAAAACCCCGCTAGAATTTGTAAGTGTGTGAAGCATTCCCAGACCCTTCAACCAACTCAACAGCAGCTACTTCCCTGTGACTGGGTCCTGATTAAGGTCCTGCCAAGAAAGACTTCATTGCATCCACGCTCAAGAGGACTCTGCCAGGTTTTCCTGACCCCTCTACATCGCTATCAAGTGCCAAGGCCTTAAGACTTGGGTACGTGTATTGCAACGGCAAGAGTGCCAGTGCCCACCAAAGACCCACTGGACCTGTCAGCTCCTCTGTTTCACCAAGCAGACATAATAACTTACCAGCAAAGCAGAGTAAGCCAGGTGCCTCTGCGTGACACCACCAGCTGATAACACACAAGAAAAAATCATTAACTTAGCCTAGAACCCTACCTTTTCTTGAGAAGCTGGGATTTAAAGGAGCTATTCTGAGATCTGTGCTGCTAGTAAGTGATAACATGGACTGGATCAGTCCCTGAGTTCAGAGACTTGGTGGCAAGTGAGTGAAAAACAGACAACGAAATGTTGAAGAATTGTACAGAGGTGCAAGCCAAATTTTACCCTCTCCAAGTAATGGTGGTTGGACTGAGAAAGTGCTAAACCAAACCTGTAATAGGACTGGTTGTTTGGGTGTCTCTCTTTGTCATTGTGGCCTCTTACTGTTACGTTGCTTTCTGTGTTGTCTCTCTAGGTCCCATTGTTCTCAGATAATTCACATTGCCCTGACTGTGGACAGCAATGGTTCCCTAGTTTAGAACTAGGCCACTGGTTGTACCAAACTGAACTGGTTGAGAATGAATGTTACCAAGTATTCTTAGACCGTATTAACAGAGCTGATTATTGCCCTGAGTGTTATCCTGATAATCCTGCTAATAGAAGCCTTGTTCTTCCTTGGTCTTTCCCACTTGAGGGGGCTCCCCAAAATCTTACCCAGGTGGACCTTTGAAAAAGCTTGCCACCCATTTCTTCTGGGTCCTCCACTGGTTAGAAAAAGGATATATGACTCTTAGAGTTGCTGGTTTTTAACCTGCATACAGTGAATCCTGATCAGAACAGAGAAAACCTTGAACAAAAAACCTGGCCAAAGCAAATAACTTCTTAAACTTAAGATTTTCTTAAAGTAAAAATCATGGAGACTCTAGAGGGTTGCGTACTAGTAGCCCAAGGAAGATGGAAAAATGACTCCTTTCTATATCTGATCCAGACTGTCACTGCTCTGGGAAACTGCTTAAGTTGTTGTTGGATCTGCTTCCAGGGTCTATGCATCTCTTCTTTAGAATGAATTTAATCAGCATTCCAAGCCAGACTGTTCATCTAGAACCTGACTAATCCATATTTCCTATGTTTTGGAATTAGCTTACTCCTAAAAATCTCCACAGCCTAATGATTGACATTATTATGACACGGTAGTCCTGGAGGAGAAGCCCCATACTGTGTGTACTTTCATTATATTCTAGTGATAACTTTGTGGGAAAGCATCCCTTGTAGCTGAATTCTAGATTATTCCAGTAAAACAACTAGACATTTTAATAATAAACTATATTGTTCTAAATTCTACCTCATATATTAATTGGTGATAATTATATATATATAATTTATTCATATATAACTATTTATTCATCATTGGCTCTATTTAGCTCATCGTCAATGTGGGTATGACGTGATCGATAACTGGTCACTGTCAGAGAAATCACATTCAATCAGGCAACACCTATATAGGTGACACAGAAGCATGCAGAAGTGCCTCTGTCTACATCTCCTTGGCTCTACATAAGCAAATACTATCCTGTCTTTGTGGTGACTGAATGTAGAATGTCCTCCCCTGGCAATGGAGAAGTACCTGTCCTAGGAGATAGGTGACTAAAGAAGTTACTCAGCTTGACTCCATATATATTACGAACAGTTTAGCAGAAGCATTTTTCTTAGAACTAAGAAGGTCTTACCTGACATTGGCCTCATTCTGGCCTTCACTTGTTCATAAGAATCATGGAACTAGAGTTCAGGTAAGAAACTTAGAAAAAGCATTGAAAACATCTCAGAGGCCACCGAACAATTTAAAAATTCCACTTAAGATTCTAGATAATCCAGTGCTTGTGTAGCAACTCAATGTTCTCAAGGTCCCAGGTCCTTTCTCTCTTTCCCCTCCGGGATCCTTATCACATTGGCTTTTTGTCCTCACAGTTCTCAACGAGTACCATGTAGCTTGTTGCTGCTCCAGACATTTCAATCCCAATCAAAGGCTGGAAGTAGGGAGTAAAAAGCTTTCTCCTTTGAGGTCTGTTTCTTTATTGGGGAAGAAGATCTTTCTCAAAAGTCCCTCACAGATTTTTTCTTACATCTCATTACAGCAAGGATTTTTTCCGTACATCCTTGAATCACAAGGGAGCCTGGGAAACCTGGCAGAGGGGACTGGAGTTGGCATTGCCTGGATAGGGCACGTTGTCTCCCCTAATAAAATCAGAGCTCTTTTAGGAAGGAAGAAGGAAGGAATGAATGGCTGTTGGTATGCAACAAATCATGCCTGCCACATGTTGTTAAAAAGTCACTTGTGGGGGGACCTTGAAGATGGCGGAAGAGTAAGACGCGGAGATCGCCTTCCTCCCCACGGATACACCAGAAATACATCCACACGTGGAACAACTCCTACAGAACTCCTACTGAAGGCTGGCAGAAGACCTCAGACCTCCCAAAAGGCAAGAAAACTCCCCACGTAACTGGGTAGGGCAAAAGAAAAAAACAGAGACAAAAGAATAAGGACGGCACCTGCACCAGTGGGAGGGAGCTGTGAAGGAGGAAAAGTTTCCACACACTAGGAAGCCCCTCCGCGGGGCGGAGACTGCGGGAGGCGGAGGGGGGAGTTTCGGGACCGCGGAGTAGTGCACAGCGACGGGTGCGGAGGGGCAAAGCGGGGAGATTCCTGCACAGACGATCGGTGCCGACCAGCACTCACCAACCCGAGAGGCTTGTCTGCTCACCCACCGGGGCGGGCGGGGGGCTGCGAGCTGAGGCTCGGCTTTTGGTTTTGGACGGAGCTCAGGGAGAGGACTGGGGTTGGCGGCTTGAACATAGCCTGAAGGGGTTAGTGCACCACGACTAGCCGGGAGGGAGTTCGGGGAAAAGCCTGCACCTGCCGAAGAGGCAAGAGACTTTTTCTTCCCTCTTTGTTTCCTGGTGCGCGAGGAGAGGGGTTTAAGAGCGCTGCTTAAAGGATCTCCAGAGAAGGGCACGAGCCGCGGCTAAAAGCGCGAACCCCAGAGGACGGGGCGCGAGCCGCGGCTGAGGGCGCGAGCCCCCGAGACGGGCGCGAGCCGCGGCTGAAGCGCAAACCCCAGAGACGGGCGCGAGCCGCGGCTAAAACCGCGGACTCCAGAGACGGGCGGGGAGACGCTAAGGCTGCTGCTGCCGCCACCAAGGGGCCTGTGTGCGAGGCACAGGTCACTCTCCACACCCCTCTTCCGCGGAGCCTGTGCAGCCCGCCACTGCCAGGTTCCCGGGATCCAGGACAACTTCCCCGGGACAGCGCACGGCGGGCCTCAGGGCTGGTGCAACGTCACGCCGGCCTCTGCCGCCGCAGGCCGGCCCCGCACGCAGTGCCCCTCCTTCCCCCAACCCCCAACCCCCGGCCTGAGTGAGCCGGAGGCCCCGAATCAGCGGCTCCATTAACCCCGTCCTGTCTGAGCGAAAAAACAGACGCCCTCCAGCGACCTACACGCAGAGGCAGGGCCAAATCCAAAGCTGAGCTCCTGTGAGCTGTGAAAACAAAGAAGAGAAAGGGAAATCTCTCCCAGCAGCCACAGAAGCAGCGGATTAAAGCTCCACAATCAACTTGATATACCCTGCATCTGTGGAATACCTGAATAGACAAGGAATGATCCCAAATTGAACAGGTGGAATTTAGGAGCGAAATCTATGATTTTTTTCCCTTTTCCTCTTTTTGTGAAGGTGTACGTGTATGCTCCTGTGTGACATCTAGTCTGTATACTCTTGCTTCCACCATTTGTCCTAGGGCTCTATCCGTCCATGACTTTTTTTTTTAAAAATTCTTTTTCTTAATAATTAAGTTTAATTGTAATAACTTTATTATACTTTACCTTCGTTCTTTCTTTCTTTCCTTCCTTCCCTCCCTCCTTTAGACAACGAATCACCCCAAATTGAGGAGGTGGTCTCAGGGAGCAGGATTTATGATTTTTTCCCCCTTTACCTCTGTCTGTGAAGGTGTATGTGTATGCTTCTGTGTAAGATTTTCTCTGTATAGCTTTGCTTCCAACATTTGTCCTAAGGTTCTATCCGTCCCTTTTTTTTTTTCTAAATATTTTTTAATTCAATAACTATATTATACTTTATTTTATTTTTACTGTATCATCTTTCTTTCTGTCTTTTTTCCTTCTTTCCCTCCTTCCTTCCTTCCTCCCTCCCTCCCTCCTTTCTTTCCTTCTTTGCTTCTTTCTTCCTTCCTTCCTTTCCTCCTTTCCTTCTTTCTTTCCTCATACTTCTACTAATTCTCTCTACTTTTTCTCCCTTTTATTCTGAGCCGTGTGGATGAAAGGCTCTTGGTGCTCCAGCCAGGAGTCAGGGCTCTGCCTCTGAGGTAGGAGAGCCAACTTCAGGTCACTGGTCAACAAGAGACCTCCCAGCTCCACATAATATTAAACAGCGGAAATCTCCCAGAGACCTCCATCTTAACACCAGCACCCAGCTTCACTCAACGGCCAGCAAGCCACAGTGCTGGACAACCTATGCCAAACAACTAGCAAAACAGGAACACAACCCCACCCATTAGCAGAGAGGCTGCCTAAAATCATAATAAGGCCACAGACACCCCAAAACACACCACCAGACGTGAACCTGCCCACTAGAGAGACAAGATCCAGCTTCATCCAGCACAACACAGGCACTAGTCCCCTCCACCAGGAAGCCTACACAACCCACTGAAACAACCTTAGCCACTGGAGACAGACATCAAAAACAACGGGAACTACGAACCTGCAGCCTGCAAAAAGGAGACCCCAAACACAGTAAGATAAGCAAAATGAGAAGACAGAAAAACACACAGCAGATGAAGGAGCAAGATAAAAACCCACCAGACCTAACAAATGAAGAGGAAATAGGCAATCTACCTGAAAAAGAATTCAGAATAATGATAGTAAGGATGATCCGAAATCTTAGAAGTAGAATGGACAAAATGCAAGAAACAGTTAACAAGGACCTACAAGAACTAAAGATGAAACAAGCAACGATGAACAATGCAATAAATGAAATTAAATCACTCTAGATAGGATCAATAGCAGAATAACTGAGGCAGAAGAACGGATAAGTGACCTGGAAGATAAAGTAGTGGAAATAACTACTGCAGAGCAGAATAAAGAAAAAAGAATGAAAAGAACTGAGGACAGTCTCAGAGACCTCTGGGACAACGTGAAACGCACCAACATTCGAATTATAGGGGTTCCAGAAGAAGAAGAAAGAAAGAAAGGGACTGAGAAAATATTTGAAGAGATTATAGTTGAAAACTTCCCTAATATGGGAAAGGAAATAGTTAATCAAGTCCAGGAAGCACAGAGGGTCCCATACAGGATAAATACAAGGAGAAACACGCCAAGACACATATTAATCAAACTGTCAAAAATTAAATACAAAGAAAGCATATTAAAAGCAGCAAGGGAAAAACAACAAATAACACACAAGGGAATCCCCATAAGGTTAACAGCTGATCTCTCAGCAGAAACCCTACAAGCCAGAAGGGAGTGGCAGGACATACTGAAAGTGATGAAGGAGAATAGCCTGAAACCAAGACTACTCTACCCAGCAAGGATCTCATTCACATTTGATGGAGAAATTAAAACCTTTACAGACAAGCAAAAGCTGAGAGAGTTCAGCACCACCAAACCAGCTTTACAACAAATGCTAAAGGAACTTCTCTAGACACGAAACACAAGAGAAGGAAATGACCTATAGTAGCGAACCCAAAACAATATATAAAATGGAAATAGGAACATACATATCAATAATCACCTTAAATGTAAATGGACTAAATGCTCCCACCAAAAGACACAGATTGGCTGAATGGATACAAAAACAAGACCCTTATATATGCTGTCTACAAGAGACCCACTTCAGAACTAGAGACACATACAGACTGAAAGTAAGGGGATGGAAAAAGATATTCCATGCAAATGGAAACCAAAAGAAAGCTGGAGTAACAATTCTCATATCAGACACAATAGACTTTAAAATAAGGACTATTAAAAGGGACAAAGAAGGACACTACATAATGATCAAGGGATCGATCCAAGAAGAAGATATAACAATTGTAAATATTTATGCACCCAACATAGGAGCACCTCAATACATAAGGCAAATACTAACAACCATAAAAGGGGAGATCAACAGTAACACATTCATAGTAGGGGACTTTAACACCCCACTTTCACCCATGGACAGATCATCCAAAATGAAAATAAATAAGGAAACACAAGCTTTAAATGATACATTAAACAAGATGGACTTAATTGATATTTATAGGACACTCCATCCAAAAACAACAGAATACACATTTTTCTCAAGTGCTCATGGAACATTCTCCAGGATAGATCATATCTTAGGTCACAAATCAAGCCTTGGTAAATTTAAGAAAACTGAAATTGTATCAAGTATCTTTTCCGACCACAACGCCATGAGACTAGATATCAATTACAGGAAAAGATCTGTAAAAAATACAAACACATGGAGGCTAAACAATACACTACTTAATAATGAAGTGATCACTGAAGAAATCCAAGAGGAAATAAAAAAATACCTAGAAACAAATGACAATGGAGACACAACGACCCAAAACCTATGGGATGCAGCAAAAGCAGTTCTAAGGGGGAAGTTTATAGCAATACAAGCCCACCTTAAGAAGCAGGAAACATCTCGAATAAACAACCTAACCTTGCACCTCAAGCAATTAGAGAAAGAAGAACAAAAAAACCCCAAAGCTAGCAGAAGGAAAGAAATCATAAAAATCAGATCAGAAATAAATGAAAAAGAAATGAAGGAAACAATAGCAAAGATCAATAAAACTAAAAGCTGGTTCTTTGAGAAGATAAACAAAATAGATAAACCACTAGCCAGACTCATCAAGAAAAAAAGGGAGAAGACTCAAATCAATAGAATTAGAAATGAAAAAGGAGAAGTAACAACTGACCCTGCAGAAATAAAAAAAATCATGAGAGATTACTACAAGCAACTCTATGCCAATAAAATGGACAATCTGGAAGAAATGGACAAATTCTTAGAAATGCACAACCTGCCAAGACTGAATCAGGAAGAAATAGAAAATATGAACAGACCAATCACAAGCACTGAAATTGAAACTGTGATTAAAAACCTTCCAACAAACAAAAGCCCAGGACCAGATGGCTTCACAGGTGAATTCTATCAAACGTTTAGAGAAGAGCTAACACCTATCCTTCTCAAACTCTTCCAAAATATAGCAGAGGGAGGAACACTCCCAAATTCCTTCTACGAAGCCACCATCACCTTGATACCAAAACCAGACAAGGATGTCACAAAGAAAGAAAACTACAGGCCAATATCACTGATGAACATAGATGCAAAAATCCTCAACAAAATACTAGCAAACAGAATCCAACAGCACATTAAAAGGATCATACACCATGATCAAGTGGGGTTTATTCCAGGAATGCAAGGATTCTTCAATATACGCAAATCTATCAATGTGATAAACCATATTAACAAATTGAAGGAGAAAAACCATATGATCATCTCAATAGATGCAGAGAAAGCTTTCGACAAAATTCAACACCCATTTATGATAAAAACCCTCCAGAAAGTAGGCATAGAGGGAACTTTCCTAAACATAATAAAAGCCATATATGACAAGCCCACAGCAAACATCATCCTCAATGGTGAAAAACTGAAAGCATTTCCACTAAGATCAGGAACAAGACAAGGTTGCCCACTCTCACCGCTCTTATTCAACATAGTTTTGGAAGTTTTAGCCACAGCAATCAGAGAAGAAAAGGAAATAAAAGGAATCCAAATCGGAAAAGAAGAAGTAAAGCTGTCACTGTTTGCAGATGACATGATACTATACATAGAGAATCCTATAGATGCTACCAGAAAACTACTAGAGCTAATCAATGAATTTGGTAAAGTAGCAGGATACAAAATTAATGCACAGAAATCTCTGGCATTCCTATATACTAATGATGAAAAATCTGAAAGTGAAATCAAGAAAACACTCCCATTTACCATTGCAACAAAAAGAATAAAATATCTAGGAATTAACCTACCTAAGGATACGAAAGACCTGTATGCAGAAAATTATAAGACACTGATGAAAGAAATTAAAGATGATACAAATAGATAGAGAGATATACCATGTTCTTGGATGGGAAGAATCAACATTGTGAAAATGACTCTACTACCCAAAGCAATCTACAGATTCAATGCAATCCCTATCAAACTACCACTGGCATTTTTCACAGAACTAGAACAAAAAATTTCGCAATTTGTATGGAAACACAAAGGACCCCGAATAGCCAAAGCAATCTTGAGAACGAAAAAAGGAGCTGGAGGAATAAGGCTCCCTGACTTCAGACTATATTACAAAGCAACAGTAATCAAGACAGTATGGTACTGGCACAAAAACAGAAAGATAGATCAGTGGAACAGGATAGAAAGCCCAGAGATAAACCCACGCACATATGGACACCTTATCTTTGATAAAGGAGGCAGGAATGTACAGTGGAGAAAGGACAGCCTCTTCAATAAATGGTGCTGGGAAAACTGGACAGGTACATGTAAAAGTATGAGATTAGATCACTCCCTAACACCATACACAAAAATAAGCTCAAAATGGATTAAAGACCTAAATGTAAGGCCAGAAACTATCAAACTCTTAGAAGAAAACATAGGAAGAACACTCTATGACATAAATCACAGCAAGATCCTTTCTGACCCACCTCCTAGAGTAATGGAAATAAAAACAAAAATAAACAAATGGGACCTAATGAAACTTCAAAGCTTTTGCACAGCAAAGGAAACCATAACCAAGACCAAAAGACAACCCTCAGAATGGGAGAAAACATTTGCAAATGAAGCAACTGACAAAGGATTAATCTCCAAAATTTACAAGCAGCTCATGCAGCTCAATAACAAAAAAACAAACAACCCCATCCAAAAATGGGCAGAAGCCCTAAATAGACATTTCTCCAAAGAAGATATACAGAATGCCAACAAACACATGAAAGAACGCTCAACATCATTAATCATTAGAGAAATGCAAATCAAAACTACAATGAGATATCATCTCACACCAGTCAGAATGGCCATCATCAAAAAATCAAGAAACAATAAATGCTGGAGAGGGTGTGGAGAAAAGGGGACACTCTTGCACTGCTGGTGGGAATGTGAATTGGTTCAGCCACTGTGGAGAACAGTATGGAGGTTCCTTAAAAAACTACAAATAGAATTACCATATGACCCAGCAATCCCACTACTTGGCATATACCCTGAGAAAACCAAAATTCAAAGAGAGTCATGTACCAAAATGTTCATTGCAGCTCTATTTACAATAGCCAGGACATGGAAACAACCTAAGCGCCCATCATCGGATGAATGGATAAAGAAGATGTGGCACATATACACAATGGAATATTACTCAGCCTTAAAAAGAAATGAAATTGAGCTATTTGTAATGAGATGGATAGACCTAGAATCTGTCATACAGAGTGAAGTAAGTCAGAAAGAAAAAGACAAATACCGTATGCTAACACATATATATGGAATTTAAGGGAAAAAAATGTCATGAAGAACCTAGGGGTAAGATAGGAATAAAGACGCAGACCTACTGGAGAACGGACTT
The DNA here is from genome assembly GCF_008692025.1 of Phocoena sinus. Classification (NCBI taxonomy): domain Eukaryota; kingdom Metazoa; phylum Chordata; class Mammalia; order Artiodactyla; family Phocoenidae; genus Phocoena; species Phocoena sinus. The sequence continues at coordinate 134,737,564 of NC_045764.1, read as the reverse complement.
AAGGATATGGGGAGGGGGAAGGGTGAGTTTTGACAGGGCGAGAGAGAGTCATGGACATATACACACTAACAAACGTAGTAAGGTAGATAGCTGGGGGGAAGCAGCCGCAAGGCACAGGGATATTAGCTCGGTGCTTTGTGACAGCCTGGAAGGGTGGGATGGGGAGAGTGGGAGGGAGGGAGACGCAAGAGGGAAGACATATGGGAACATATGTATATGTATAGCTGATTCACTTTGTTGTAAAGCAGAAACTAACACACCATTGTAAAGCAATTATACCCCAATAAAGATGTTTAAAAAAAAAAAAAAAAAAGAATGAACCCTAAAGTAGACTATGGTGTTTGGGTCATTATGTTGTGTCGATTTTAGCTCATCCTAGGTAAAATAAATGTACCATTCTGGTGAGTTACGTTGATAATGGGGGAGATTATGCATGTGTGAGGCCTGGGTGTACGTGGAAAATCTCTCTACCTTCCTTTCAACTTTGTTGTAGGCCTAAATTTACTCTAAAAATTAAAATATTAACAACAACAACAAAAAAATGTCACTTGTTAGTCTGTTTAAAGAAGGTATCCCAGAGATCTACCCTGTAACCGCCTTATGTCTGTCATGATGGAAGTTCTCTTCTGTTTTATTGCTGAATAAACTGTGTGGACTGCTAAAAAAAAAAAACAGAAACAAAACCAAAACTGACTGTAGAAGATACTGTTGTAATTTGTGTGCGGTTTTCAAATTGACATCACTGTCATTTTGACACGCTTGTGACTGTTGAGTACACTTGGCTCTGGTTCTGTGATTCCTGTACAGATGGTTAGGTGTTTATCTTGTTCTCTAGGTGTTTTCTGCATTCTCTATATGTTATTTCCTTGCAGGGTCTGTCAGTCAGCCTTTCTTGTAATGACGCTGTGTAACGACCTCAAAATTCAGAGGCTTACAACGAAGTACTTTTTTCCTTGCTCATGGGTCTGTGGTGTTCCCCTGGACTCAGGTAGCCTCAGGCTATGTTCAGGGCTGCTGCATGGGTCTCTTCTGGGGTTCAGAGTGAATGCACAGTGACTACCTTAGTATATTTCCCTGTGGAACCGGCAGAAGTACAAGAGGGCAACCCAAATGCACAAACCCATTTTAAGTCTCTGCTTGTATTATTTTTACTGATATCCCATTGAAAAAAGTGAGTCATATGGCTAAATCCAAGCTCAGGGGGTGTGGCAGTACAGTCCACACACTACCAGAATATGGCAAGGACATATAATGCTACTATAAGGGAGCGACAAATTGAGACCCGTAATTATATTTACCATACAGTGTTTAATATGTTATATTTGGGGCTTAGCTATTTTTTTTCTCTATTGGTTTCTATTTTCATAAGGCAACCGGTCTTTTCTGTGCATTTTAAAATGTCTTTTTCATCAGAGGCTTTTCCTCCCAGATAGCTTTGCATAAGTTTTATGGGCATCGAATACTTTGCTGTTACTCCTCATAGAATGTTTGAGTTGGAAGGTACCTTAGAGTTTCAGTTCTATCACTTTGCAGATCAGAAAACCGAAGTCCAGAGAGGTTAGGTGACTGGCATAAGAACACACAGCTAGCCAATGACAATATATTTTCATGTGCAAAGTGAGGAGCAGGACATTTTAAAGTTTCTTTTTTCCTTTTGACCCTTATGTTCTATCTCATCCTAAGCCAATTCCCAGGGCCACTTCCCGGGAGGGGTTCAACTGGCCTGCCTACTTTGGAAATACTAAGCACAGAATAATAGATGGCAAGGGCAGAGGGAGCACGAATGAGCCCCACTCCCCCTCGCCCTGCAAGTTGGCTGGCAGGCAGTGTCCGTCCTCCCCAGCAGGCGAGGCGGAGCCCTGGAGTGCTGGGCTCTGGGGAAGAGGCACAGGTCTTCTGAAGGTCAGGTGGATGACCTCTCCCTGAGAACACCTTTTAAAATGGTTTCATGAATCCTCCCAGTTGCTAGGAGATTATAGCAAGGTGTTTTCTGTGGACACTTGGGCATGGTTTTGAAAGCCCTTTGGTGTGAGAGAGAGTCATGAAATTAGGAAGTTTGAGATGATTTGTGTATGTGCAAGTGCAAATGAGTGTGTTTCCATATTTTAACGGAGCAGCAAGAGCACATCCATCTTGTCATTGTGTACAAAATTGTTAACAGTTTCATTTGTGTCACCTATCATGTGAGATTCCCAGTGCAACTGAGTAGTTCATCAACATCAGGTAATATTTATTAACAGTCTGTGTCTGTGCGTGTGTGCACGGGTGTAAGCCCCTCAGCTTGGTGCTTAACTGCTTCATTGGTTTCCTTCCATCCGCTATGGCCAGGAGCCAGCTGTGCCTACTTGTTTCATTCTGCACATATGGTGCTTTCAAATGACAGTATTTACATGCAAATTTAAAAAAACAATCATTTTTTGGAGGAAGAACCAAAATTCAGTTGGTTGTTTTTGCTGCCTGAGAAGTTCTTTCCATTACCTATCTGCTCTTAGTGCTTTTGTGTATACGATTGTGATACGTTACAGTGATGTCAATTTGAAACAAGTTGCATAGATAGGATGATAACACGTCGAATCATCTCTAACTTTGACTGAAAAAAAAGTTATATAAAACTTAAAATGCCCACATCAGAATTAGCAGCAGTTTACTCGGCAGCTGAGGTGATCAAGCAAATGCTCTTGAACCTGATGAAAGTAAGAAATGATTATTTATCAGAAATGAAACCTGCAATGCAAGGGTGGAGAATTTTACTCTGTAGAAATAAAAAGTTAAATATTTTTATTATTAATTTTATATAATTATTCACAAGTTCACTGCAAAAATATTTTTATACTATAATTTAGGTATCACTTTCAGTAATTTAACTGTTTAGAAATCAACTTGGTATTCATTGTGTTCCTTTTTCAAAGGAGTGAGATTTGTTCTTTTCCATCTAGTGGTTTCTAGTCCAACTGATTTCTGAGTCACTTTCCTGCAGCTGATATTTCTGACAGAATTTATAGTGCTGTGTCATGAATGATTTAGGATTTTTAATTGTACTTGACCACCACATGGCCAGATTGGTTAAATGACTTGAATGTGTAAAGTTGGCTAGAAATTCTGATGACTTCACTGTGGTCAGTTGAATCACTGGGAGTAAACATGGTGGCAAACTCTTGAATCTTTTTTTTCCCTTTCTTTCTTTACTCACACTGGGGCCTCTGTGAATGCTTCCTAAATGAATGGAGTCTTTGAGCTTCTTTTAGATTACCTAAGAGAAACTTGAGGGCTGAGCACACACGTGAAAGCCATAGACAAAACATGAAAGTTTGTTTGCCAAGATTTTTCTATTTTTTCATTGATCCAAACCTGGCAGGCATTCAAAGTTGTATCCGTACGTACAAACTGACTAGGGAAGGCTATGGCTACATTTAATGGAAATATTAGCAAATAACATTTATTGAGCACTTACAAAATGCCAAGTTGTGTGATAAGCATACATCATCTCTTTTAAATCCGGTTAACAACACTTTGAGGCAAGGGGCTCATTTAATATCTAATAATAGATGAGGAAATTTGGCTTCCAGAAATAATGTAACTTGTTCAATGTTAAGTAGCTAGTAAGTGGTGGAACATGAATTCAAAACCCAATCCTCTGAATTCCACCAATATCTTCAAGATTTCTGGTCTTTTCATTAATCTCCGATGCCATTATGTATGACAATTGAATCCTTAAAGGGCCATTTTTTTCAGAAATACATTTTATCTGTGCATCTGAAGCACATAATCTTGAGTAGTTTTATTCATATATTGTTTGAAGGGTATTATAGTTGTAACATTTTCAGAACATACCCAAAGAGACCTTTTTGTCTCAGGTCCAGGGGCCAGAATGATAAATGAAATGGGAAATCTTAATGAAGTCCAAGCCAAAGGGTGAGTTAAAATGAGCCATGTGGGCCCACAGATGAAGTGTTCATGGATGCTGTAAAGGAGAAAGTTGAAAAAGAACATTTAAGAAATGAGCATAGATAACCTCTGCTTTAAGAGTATATAGATTTTTCTCTAGGTATTGCTTGAGCTACATCATGAATTTTGCTACACAGTATTTTTATAACTCTTCTGAACTTAGTGTGTTCTCATATCTAGTATGATTTCTTTGAGTCATGGGTCATTTAGAAAGTGTGTTTCTTAAATTTCTAAACATATTTTCTTTCAAGGCTATCTTTTGCTAATTGATTCCTAAGCTAATTTATTCTGTGATGAGAGAGTAGATTTGTGTGATACTGATTTTCTAAAAATTTTAGATATTTTATTCCTGGCCTACCATATGATCACTTTTGTAATTTTTTAATGTATGTCTGAAAATATGTGTTCTATATACATATGTACATGTCATATCTTATTGTGTCTTTGAAATCTTTTGTATCCTTATTGTCTGCTTAATGAATCATTGAGAAAAGTGTTAAAATTTCCCACTAAAGTGTAGATTTATCAGTTTAAAAAAAAACATAGAAAGGAGAAACAAATGTAATTTTTCTCAGGTATACCCTTTCACTATGAATTAAATTGTATTCTGTTAATCAGAGGTCCCTGGGCACATTCTTGGGATTTGGGAAGTTACGCTGTAGAGGAATGTGGACCTTTAGAGAATTCTCTTCCCTGCTTTTCAGACACAAGTGTCTATTTTTTTAAAAAGATAATTCATACACGTTTGTTTTGTTGGGTGCTTTAAAAAGCAAATTTCTCAACTGTGGCCTCATTTCATTGTCAGGGAAAGCAGGCAGAGGAGTTCTCATTGAAGTGGCTGGTCATCCAGCATCAAGGAAAGGAAAATGGAAGTCCTAGGCCAGGAGTCAGGGTACTACCATCGCTGCCATCTAGATTCAGTTGTGATGTCTGGCATCATCACAGAGATATTTCATGTCATGTAATACTCTGGGCAACAGAGGGCTAATTTTTCAATATCAAAACATCTGATATATTATGATTAACCTGATAATCATTTTGATTACATTTGTATACTATAATAATATTTTCCTAGTTACTCTGCTGGTGATGGGTATGGTGAAACTGTCCTTGATAAGCGAGGGTAGTTTGGTAAACATTTGTCACTTGTGCTACTGTCTCATGCATGGATGTCCTCTCAAAGATTACTGGGGTGTATTGGTCTCACTTGGATTGCTTGCCTTCAGAACTCTGTTGTTCTTCTTATGGTTTTCCTCCTTCAATCCTCAGGGAAGATTTGTTCTGGGAAATTTATTTTACTGGTGGCAAGAATTGACCACACGGCTTCTGTGACTAACGCGTACTGATTTCTCAGGGCCCAGAGTTAGCATTGGCTTCTGAGAACTCCATTCAAGTTCCTGGGGACAACATGGCAGTAACTGTATGGAATCTGCTTTCACAAAGTAACTGGCAGTTGCCACAGACACTTAAGGAATTGTCAGTTAGTTTCACATTTCGGGTCATGTTTGAGGGATTGTTTCTCTACAGCCTCTTTTGCCACAATTTCTATTAAAAAAGACTATTCTTTACACAGCCATTTTTTAAAGTTGAGTAACGGATATCTGGCGGACAAGTTACAGCTAAATATGCTGGACTGCTTTCCTGATAAAAGATGTATCTTAACTGTGGCAGAGAGAAAAAAAAAAGCCTTGATGGCAGACAGACCTGGGTATGAATTCTGGCTTTGTCTCATACTAACTGTAAGACTTTATGGTTTCCTGGCTTTGTCCTGAACTAACTTAAGACCTCAACAGGGTGTTGTCTGTTGCCTCATCTATAACGTGGATCCAAAAGTGACTTCCCTGTAGGGTTGGTGGGTTATTTATGGTGTATGTGCCTAATGCGTATTCCTAGCTCATCGTAAGTGCTCAATAAAAACTCGTTGATATTGTTTAACATATATAATTGGTTTCAAGGAAGACAGTTGTCTTCAGGGAAGCAGCAAATAGTCTTGGTGTCCCTATATTTTTTATTGCAGAATTTCTTTCCTGAATTTGGTCTTGAACATTACATTTACTTACTCTCTGTAAGAGAACATTTTGAGAAAAATTTCCCCTGCTCCTGCTAACTCACCGTTCATGGCTTTTTGCTTCCTGATAGTGAAAAAGTGACTAAGAGCCCGTGTAGTACAGCATATTATATAAGCCTCAAGTGTATTTCTTTGGTGTTGTATCACAGATAGGTTTTCCTATTTCTATGTGTAATGATAGGGATAGGTAGGGAATGGAGAATGGATTATAAAGCCAAAGACAGTGCATGCTGTGCAAGGTGAAATTAATTATGAGAACACACTGTGAAGCACAGGTGCACCTAGAAAAAACATAACCGCACAATTTAAAAATATACTGGACAGTTTTATAAAGTGACAACCTATTACTTCAGGGAAACAGTGGGTAGCAGGATTTATGTATATGGAACTAACTTTTCGCCTTCCATTCTATGTTGACAGGAAATATCCCCCTCCCAGTTCCTCCACATATGTTACTGCAGTATTTGTGCAATTTCATTACAGCTTCATAGCACCTTTGGTCCAAAGGGACTTGTAAACCGGGGAGCATATTTTCAGCCCCACTACTGGAAGGCAGAGGAATTTGCAACTGCACATTAGAAATTAGTTCCTAGAATTATTAAATGGGCTATGGACACAAATGGAAGTGAAGTGGGTGAGGTGAGATTTCAAGTCAGGTACATTCACAATAAGTGCAGAGTGACGAAAAAAATCTGACTTAACGAACTTGGAGGAACTAAAGCTAGGAGCAAAGTCATTAGAAGAATATAAGGTAAAATTATACTCTCTGAAAGACTCCATCGAAGCTATAAAAGCAGTTGGAGGCCCTGAAATAACACCGGAATTGTTTATGAAATGAGGAGTAATCTGTGAGGCATCCATGGGAGGAAAGCCTGATTTGGAATTTTAAATCGGCCGGTGAAGTTTTGAGCATGTGAAATACTAGTGCCTCTGTTTTTCACACTAAGAAATTTGAAGTGGAGAAATCCTGTGCCCTAAGTGTGCAGGACAAAATAGTTGTTGGTATCAGTCCTTCTCATGGTTTTCAATGCACTGAGGTAGACACAACAACCAGATTTTACTGTTCTGTACTGTGACTTACGGGGTAATAGGTTGACCTGAGAGTTCCAAGCATTTACTAGATTATGAAACATACCAGGATCCATATTCATTTGCTCACCATGGAGAAAGGAACCTAGGAGATTTGACGAGACAGTTGTTGCAAATCACATATATGCAAACTCTCTTCCCATTACCCTAAACTGCCGCCAGATTCCCCAGCTGCACAGCTTGGGGTGCTTGGAGAGCTCAAGAGGAAGAGAGAGGCCATGGAGGTGGAAAAATAATCCGAGAGGTTAAGCCTGCCTTGACCTTTTTCCCCACCCCTCAGAATGCTTGATTGTATACCTTGTTTTTCTGGGAGCTTTGATCATCAGTTATGAGACGGCCCTTAGCTCAGTGATAATAACTAAGTAGAAAATACAATATTTCTGGCTTAACTGTAAAAGCAAAACATGCCATGCCTGACATCCCCTACCATCACCCACACTTCCCGAAGACAACCCCTAAATGCTGCATGTTGGCCAATGACCACATTGCACAATAATCAGACAGACGTCCTGTCATTTAGGCCTTGCACTGTCACCACTTTGTCAGATGGGAAGAGCCTTGTGACCCCCATGCCCTCCCCTTTGAATTACCCTCTGAAGTGCACTTCTGTGCTACTGCTGAGAGGCATTTACCAGACTGTTCCCTCACTAGTGCGGGCTTTCATCTCATTGCTCCAAATGGATCACCTGGGACCCTGCTCTACAGTCCACAGAATTATCTCTGGGTTAGTGTTTTTATAATTTTTTTTCCTGTGAATTTTTTGTTGTTGTAGTTGTTGTAGGACTTCATCTTCTAAATTCAGAGCTGGAGCCCTTGGCGAAGGAAGCAGAGATGGTGTTTTTAAATGATTAATGCAGAGCATCAATAAAATATTGAAAATATGGCTGCTCTTTTTCAAAAAAGGCTCCCCCTTAGGCTATGGGAAACTGTAGTCAAAATCCATTTAAAATTTATATTACATCAGGTTTTATAAAGAAAGGGGCAGAAAATCCATAATCATTTCTTTCAAAACCCCCACTTAAAGCTCTGTTACAGAATCTCTAAGCACCCTGACAACACTGTAAGAGGTACCCTTTGTCCACATTTCTGTACTTTTCTCAGGGGCCTCGTAGTAGGTGATGACGTGGCCCCTCTAGCACTGACTTAGTTTTTCTGATTGAATGCCTGCCTGCCTTTGTAGTTCTGTGCAGCCTTTGTTCAGAGATATTTCTTACTAAAATCCACAAATTCACCTCCCGAAATGCAAAGGGCAGGTTCCATTCACTAAATGTTAAATAGATAACATGTTAGATGTGTGACATTGAAATTATGCAGTTATTTTATGAAGTTTGGGATGATTGCATCTGCACAGATTCAGAACCCAATCTTGTGTTTCTGTGGAAGAATGTTGAACAGTCTGGTGTGTACTCTTCAGAGAATAAATTCACCTGCTTTGCATAGAGGCAATTTCAAGGAAAACATGTACATCAGGTGCTATGGCTGAGCTGAAAGAAATCATTGTTATGAAAAGGATGGGTGCTAGCCTTGTGGGTTGAGCTCATGACTGCTCTTGCTAATGGAAGCCCAGCTGGGCTATTGGAGCCTATTAACAAGGTACTGAGGCAGGGTAGCAGAATGACTTTAGTAGAAAAGCCTGTGGGTTGTTCTTACCAGGGTTGCTCTAAGTATTAGGGCTGATGCTATGTTCTCTGAAGTCAAGGGTGATGTTTTCTGGAAATGTCTCACAAACTTAAGATTCTTTAGAGTAACTGGAAAATAAGAACCAAGGCTGTCTCTTATAGAAGTATCCCTCATGGTTGAGATAAAATTAAGTTTCCTTTCTCCCTCTCTGTGTAATTTTTCCTGTGTATAATTTATGGTAATCCCAAACCCAAACAAATTGAGAAAAATTGTGATATGCCATTGTCGCAGAGAGCTATTTTGAGAATTTTAGAAGGGTTTCATGGGGGACTGATTAGTGAATCCATGAACATTGCTGGCCAAAAATAAGAAACTAACTTTGTGAAATTCCCTTCCCCGGTTCATTTCACTGTTTACTGTTCTATGGGTCTTGCTGTTCACAGGACGGTTTTGGAGAACATCATTGTATTTTTGGAAAGATGTTTCTTCTTTTCCTTGCCTCTTTAACAAAAAATAGGATTCTTGGTATGTTCTCTTAGAAATAATTTTCTCTGGAGTTGAACTAGGTCTCTAAATTACAAAGGCAAATTTGTTTTAAAATTTACATCCCTAAATCTTATTGGGTAAATGGAAAAGAAGCATTTTAATGTAGGCAAAGCCAACAGAATACCTTAAAATATTCATTGTTTTACCCTTTTTGTATTGTCTTTGGTTTTGGTGTCAAGATAAGACAACTCACAAAATGAGTTGGGAAGTGTTCACTCCTCTTCTATTTTCTGGAAGAGATTATGTAAAATTAGTGTTAAGTTTTCTTTAAATGTTTGGTAGAATACTGGAGAGTGAAAACATCTGGACCTAAAGATCTCTTTCTCTAGAGTTTTTAATTATGAATTCAATTTCTTTAACGGTAGTGGGACTATTTATATTATCTATTTCGTCGTGGTTGAGTTTGGTAGTTTGTAGTTTTCAAGGAATTGATCCACTTCTTCTAAGTTGTAGGATTTATGTGCATAAAGTTTTTTGTAATATCACCTTTTTATCCTTTTAATGGCTACAGGATCTGTAGTGATAGTCTCTGCTTCATACTTGATATCGGTGACTTGTGTCCTTTCTCTTTTCATTTTTGTCTGTCTTGCTAGAGGCTTATCGATTTTATTGATTTTTTTTTTAAGAACCAGCTTTTTGTTTCATCGATTTTCTATATTATTTACCTATTCTCAATTTCATTGCTATTTCTGCTATTATCTTTATTATTTCCATCCTGTTTACTTTGGGTTTACTTTGTTCTCCTTTTTCTAGTTTCTTGATCCATTTAAGAGCTTCCTGCATTTCTAATGTAAGCTTTTTAGTACAATAAATTACCCTCTCAGCACTGCTTTAGCTGTATTCTACATGTTGCGATGTGTTGTTTTTTAATTTCAGTTCTAAGTATTTTTAAAATTTCCTTTGAGGCTTTCTTTTTGGCCCAAGGATTATGGAAAAGTGTGTTGTTTATTTTCCACACATTTAGAGATTGGTCTTGTTTTCTTTCTGTTATTGATTTTTAGTTTGATTCCATTATGATCAGAGAATACACATTATAGTCAGATTTCAGTTCCTTTAAATTTGTTAGGTTTGTCTTATGGCCAGGGATATGGACTATCTTCGGGAATGTTCCATGAATGGCGTTTAAAAATGTATTCTGCTATTGTTGACTGTAGTGCTCTATATGTGGCAATTGGATCATGTCAGTTGATTTTGTTTTGCAGATCTTCTATGTCCTTGCTGATTTTCTGTCTCCCAGTTCAATCAGTTGGTTAGAGGAGGGTGTCAAAGTCCCCAACTATAACTGTGGATTTTTCTATTTCTCCTTTCAGCTCTCTCAGTTTTTGTTTTATGTTTATTAAGGCTGTGTTGTTTGGTGAGTACACATTCAGGATCATTATGTCTTCCTGGTGGGCGGATCCTTTAATCATTTTTAGTGCCCTTCTTGTCTCTAGTAATTTTCTTTTCTCTGAAGTCTGCCTTATTAGATATTAATCACTCCTGCTCTTCAAAATTAATATTTGCATGGTATATCTTTTCCAGCCTTTTACTCTTGACCTATAGGTTGTTGAATTTGAAGTAAATTTCTTACAAACGGCGTATAGGTGAGTTATGTTTCACTATCCATTCTGCCAATCTCTCTTTTGATTGGTGTATTTAGGTTTAAATTAATTGGTCTATTTATATTTAAAATAATTATTAGTATGTTAGAACTTAAGTTGGGAAAGTAACTTTTTTTATTTTCTGTCTAACATTCTCTTATTCTGCCTGATTTTTTTGTTAGACTAGAGCCTCTGGGAAGGAAAGAAGCTATTATCATAGTATCAATACCTTGGCTTCAGTAACCTGTGACTACAAAATAAATTTGAATTTCATTTTAAGTACCAATCATCTGATTATCATGTGCTGTGCTCAAACAGGTCCCCCAGTTATTTCTAAGGGCTCTGTGTTATGCTGTCTCATGCTCAGTAATGGGTTTCCATGCTCCTGGGCTCTCGCCTAACCTGCCTTGGCTGCCAGTGACTCTCACTGTATCCCCACATTACTGCATGCAGCTATCTTTGGTTATGTCATTCTGAGCTAAGAGAAAGATCTTTTTGTCCTAAGTTCTTCCCATCAGTTTCCTACAGCAAAACAGTGACCAGACCAAAACTTTCCATGAACATTTGGTTAAGGTTTCAGAACTAGGGGAGGGAAGGTGAGCCATGGAGTAGCCAACAATTACTACACAAACTCAGACACTTCCACAGCAGAATATTCATGGCTGCCCTGAGGGCATGTGCACATTGTGTCCTGAATAAGAGCATCCAGCCTGGGAGATGCATAGATGTTGAAATCCAGTCCACTCCCAGTTTATCATGCTCTGTGCTTTGGTTGGGACTGCAGCTGCTTGGAAGGGTCACCTTTTTCTAAATCACACAGAGGTAGTGTATGGGTTTAAAGTGACCCCGGTGGACCCTTGCTAATACCCCTCCTTACTTAACAACTGGCATGCTTCAATACCTCAGAAAGCACCTACACCCTCGTGGCCCAGAGGACTTTGGGCAACCAGATCTTTGTTCAGCATTTAAGTCCTTTGCTGCCTGTAAGTTCTCAAACTTTTTGAGACCATACTCTACTTCCTATCAAACACATTGACATAAACATATATCCCACATTAATTTAATATTAATTGAATGAAAGGATTTTTGTAAGTTTCCTCTGGAAATTATTTGCAACTCATTTAATTTATGACTGGCAGTGATTTCTTGGCAATCGTACATATTCGAGAATTCTTGCAAAAAGAGATAATCTAACCAATTAATTTCCAAATGTAATGACATTTTAATGAATACTAATTTTAACAATTAGTGCTGTTGACACAATGTTACACTTTGTAGGCATTTAATTAAACATCTATTAATATTAATTTAGCAGTTTTCTTATTTTGGAGTCAATAATTTCCCCCCAGTTTTCATACATTTTTATAGGCTCTTAAAATGCTTGTGTCTGTGGTTCCCAATGCAGAATGGACTTTGTGGGCAACTGCCTCACAGTCCAGATATGACTGCCGAGAACCTGGAGAGAGCATATCTTCACCTCATCTGTAAGGCTGCTCTCTGGGTCTCCATTTCCCCACCACTGGTTTGACCCTTTTCCAGGAAAACTGACGGCATGAACATCAACTCCCTTACAGGGCAATTCCACCTCCATCCACGCGTGCGCCTTGCCCTTTAGTCTTCCCAAAACAACAGATTACGGTGGTGCAACATATACACATTTCCCCAAATTTGGGTTTTCTGTCTTGAATAATACCATGTGTAGAAAATAAGTCGTCTAGTCCACTTATTATCATAGTTTCACCAGTTTATCAACTCCTTGAGGTCAAGGACATAGTCTGGTACCAATGCCTAGAACAGTGACTGGCACACAGTAGGCATGCAATACATGTTTGTACATATTTAAATATTTTTAATAAAAATAATTTAAAGCAGTGCTGAGGATTTCCAGTAAGTTTTTTCTTTTAAAAGTGGTTTCAAGTTTGAGAATCACTGTTTTAAAGATAATATTATCTGCAAAGCTATCACTGCCCACCCATGAGACAAGACTTTGCATTGTTGATGGAACACACAGTTCCTTGGAGTGGCAGCCTCAAACCTCCCGGTTTTTAGAAAGGAGTCTTTGCAATACTTTTGCCTAATTGAAAGTCCATTGGCTTTCCTTACTCTGGACCAAAGGTTCATCTACCATAAAGCATAATCAAATGCTTACACTTTCCTAAAGTGGCATAAAACTACTTGCAACTTTTAAATGGTACATTTTTCCGTTTTAACCCATGTAGGGTTTAAAAAAATCCTAGAACTCTGTAGCAGTCAGGGTCACTTCGATAAAAAGGCAATTTAGAATTCTTGAAAGGGGAAACCTTACACTGAGAAGTACTTCAAGACTTCCCATTAATTTCAAATATTTATGCTGAAAATTACTGTTCTGTAAATGAGCTATGAACTTGTAGACTCTCTAGATTATGTCCAAGAGGACTAAAGGTTTGAAACAGGTAGAATTTTAGTTTACTTTTTTTTTAAAAAAAAAATTTTTTTTAACATCTTTATTGGGGTATAATTGCTTTACAATGGTGTGTTAGTCTCTGCTTCATAACAAAGTGAATCAGCTATACATATACATATGCTCCCATGTGTCTTCCCTCTTGCGTCTCCCTCCCTCCCACTCTCCCCATCCCACCCCTCCAGGCTGTCACAAAGCACCGAGCTAATATCCTGTGCCTTGTGGCTGCTTCCCCCTAGCTATCTACCTTACTACGTTTGTTAGTGTGTATATGTCCATGACTCTCTCTCACCCTGTCAAAGCTCACCCTTCCCCCTCCCCATATCCTCAAGTCCGTTCTCCAGTAGGTCTGCGTCTTTATTCTTGTCTTACCCCTAGGTTCTTCATGACATTTTTTTTCCCTTAAATTCCATATATATGTGTTAGCATACGGTATTTGTCTTTTTCTTTGTGACTTACTTCACTCTGAATGACAGACTCTAGGTCTATCCATCTCATTACAAATAGCTCAATTTTATTTCTTTTTAAGGCTGAGTAATATTCCATTGTATATATGTGCCACATCTTCTTTATCCATTCATCCGATGATGGGCGCTTAGGTTGTTTCCATCTCCGGGCTATTGTAAATAGAGCTGCAATGAACATTTTGGTACATGACTCTTTTTGAATTTTGGTTTTCTCAGGGTATATGCCCTGGGTATATGCCCAGTAGTGGGATTGCTGGGTCATATGGTAATTCTATTTGTAGTTTTTAAAGGAACCTCCATACTGTTCTCCATAGTGGCTGAACCAATTCACATTCCCACCAGCAGTGCAAGAGTGTTCCCTTTTTCCACACCCTCTCCAGCATTTATTGTTTCTAGATTTTTTGATGATGGCCATTCTGACTGGTGTGAGATGATATCTCATTGTAGTTTTGATTTGCATTTCTCTAATGATTAATGATGTTGAGCATTCTTTCATGTGTTTGTTGGCAGTCTGTATATCTTCTTTGGAGAAATGTCTATTTAGGTCTTCTGCCCATTTTTGGATTGGGTTGTTTGTTTTTTTGTTATTTTAGTTTACTTTTGCTTATGCATAATGATTTAGGTAGATCAACTTGCAGATGAGATAAAGTAAGATGGTCTTCTTCTTGGAACCACATGGCAGGGAGACCAAAAGGATGTGTGTTTTAGTCATCCATTGCTCCATGACAAACCGTCCCAAAGCCTAGTGACTTAAAAGGAACAATTTATTATTATCTCCTATGGTTACGTGGGTTGACTGGCTTTGGCTGGGAGTTTCTTGCTTCGGATTTCTCATGCAGTTTTAGTCAAATAGGAGTGGAGTGGGGCTGGAGCCATTTGAAGGCTCAATTAAGTGAACATCCAAAATGGCTCAGTTACATAGTTGGCAATTGGCTGGGAACTCAACTAAAGCAACTGACTAAAGTGCCTACATGTAGCCTTTCCATGTGGCTTGTGCTTCATGGGGCATGGTGGCTGGGTTCCAAAAAGAAGCATCCCAATAGTATTTGTTCCAAGACTTTTTAGGACTGAACCCCAGAAATCACAGAATGTCACTTCTTCCATATTCTATTGGTAAAGCAAGTCACTAAGACCAGCCGAGGTTCAGTGGAAGGATAATTAGATACTACATCTTGATAAGGGTGTGCCAAGATTACATTCTAAAGTAGTAAATAAGATGAGAAACAGCATTGTCTATTGGAATGTTTCCTTTGGAAAATACAAGCTACAGTAGCGTGAAATGGTAGATACAATGTGTGTTTGAAAAGTGGTATCATTGACTATTAAAGGATTATAAGTCTGTACTTTGCAAACCTGAAGCACAAACATTAATCATATTAACTATATTTAATAATATATAATATAATATAGTTAATAAGTATATATAGCAATTTCTGTGCTTCAGGCTCTAATCTAAGATTTTTGTAGGTGTTAAGTCATTTAATCCTCATAATAACCCAGTAGATATTATTATCATAAGTGTATAGAAGATGAAACTGATGCAAAGAGGTTGAGTCACTTGCCTGGGGTTACAAAGCTGGTAAACAGCTGCTATTCTGGCTCTAGAGTTTGCACTCCCCATCACGATGCCATCCTGCCTCTGAATATTCGATATTCTTTTTACCTTAGATTTTTTTTAAGTTAAAACTATTCTTTAGTATGTCTTATTAGTTGTATTAAGGAGAACAGATGTCTTTCTTTACATACTTTTGTGTCCACAAATGAGCTAGGGAAAGTAGGAGAGGCAAGGTATCTCTTGGAGCTGGGTATTTTGATACTGGCAGAAAGCATTATCAAAGTATAGATTCCAAAAAGTTAAAAGCATGACTTATACAAATATAAAATGAACACATTTCAAAACGTATTTAACACATTAATGATGGAACTAACAAGATGGGAAAGTTGGTTGAAAGTGAACTGGAGAAACACTGAAGTGTTTATATTAACTGAAAGAAAGGATGTTTGAATAAGATTGATAATTTAGATTTAAAAAGTGGTTAATGTTCTACAAGCCAGTAAAACTACAACTTTGGGGTTCTCTTTTATTTTTTTAGATAGAAATTATTTGTACTGTTGGAATAATTCATTTGCATTGCTATGGGACAAGTTATATTACTATTTTCTGCAATTAATTTCTACCTTTACAGAATTATGAACTATTCAAATCAATAGCACGTAACAAGGGGAACAAAGGTACAAATCCATAGAAAATCAGATAACCCTTGGGCAGTGCTAAATAATGCCTAGCACTACACAGAAAGTGTTCTCAGTTATCCCTTTACCCCATGGCCAAGTCTTGGACAATTTTTCCTAACAGAATAAAAATGAAAGTCCCCAAAAGACAGATACAGTGCACTTTAGTTGTTTTATCTGCTGTCCAGCATTGGAATGTATCCTCTTTGTTTAGGAAGAACACCACTGAGTGAGTCTTGGAGAGAAGCAGGGTTTCATGCTCTCTCTGAATCCCAATAGCAAGGATGCAGGCACATAAATTAGATTTGCCCAACTAGATACTCTTGCCTGAGACTCTGAAACTTGAGTGAATGATATGAAGAAGTAATGGTGGCTTGAATTCACTTCACTGGTAGTAAAGGTTGTGCCAGCTGTGTCAGCAAAGACCCCCCACTCAGGTTGTTCTTATGGCATGACTTAGCAGTGCGTCTAACCTCCCAAATATCTTGCTTTCAACCTACTTTCATATCAGTTCTGTGAGCCTCCTAATATCCTTTTTAATGAGTTTCATTTCTTCTTAAGTAGCAGGAAATGGTTTCTGTTGCTTACAATCCAGAACACTGAAGTATTTGTAGATAGTCACACTCGCCAGGGTTAACCAACATTTGTGCAGTTGTCCTCTCTTCGCAAAACCTTTTATGCTTATCTTAGATGCATTTTTGTGCTTTATTTAAGGGAAAATTACCTTAGTCTCGTTAAAAGTATCGGCTGATGATAGGTGTTTTCTATTTTTAAAAAATCTGCCTTCTTGACTCCATGAGTCACACTCTGTGTGTGAGAATTAGTTATGTGTTGATGAAAATGTATAAAAGTCTGTACAAAATAGATACCTTAATGTACAATGGAGAGCTTTAATGTTTCACAAATCAGTGTACGTTAGAAGTTATTAATCATTTACTCTTCCTGAAAGTCAGCTTTCTAAACAAAGTCTTCATTATCCAGACTTTTATAATGACCTTTTAAAGTTTTCCTGGTTATAGCCATCATCCGTCTTTAATTATCTTTGAGTCATTTTACACCTTTGTAGGGTTAATGAAATCACATTAGGATATCCTACAAAGTAAATAGAGTTTCTCCTGTCAAGAGAACTCACACATATGTATACGTTAAGAATGGAAGAATGTCTCCTTCTGGCCAGTATGCAGTAATGAGGACCAGATTTATCCTTCTGCCTGAAATGGTTAAAAATTGGATAAAATATGTGCAACAACTGTTTTCAAGACACTGGATTTCAGGTAATGAAGGACAGTGATCCCTCAAAGATGGAAAACAAATGAGTCAAGTCCCACAATCACCCCAGCTTATTGCCTGGAGAGAATTTCTTATCTGCAGTGCAAAGAGGGAACCCACACAGAATCTAACAGGTTTCCTAAGTTGAGGAGATGGAATTAAGAATCTAGAGAATTGGGAGAAAACAATTCGGCTAGACATCAAAGGGCAGAGTGCCAAATAGCAGAGACCTATAATAGAGAGAACTCAAGAGATCTGCCAAGGATTCCCTTTGAGTTTTCAACAAATTACATCCATGTGAGGAAACTACCCAGGGCCAGGGAAATAGTCTTCCAAAAGGATTGCAAGTGTCTGAGGCTTCCATAGGATTGGGAATAGTGTCTATTCACACTAGCCAGGTAGGAGAACTTCCTAATTATTGGGGCAGTGAGAGAGTACTCAGTAGGGTCTTGTCTCAATAGTAGGAAATAATTAACCCCAGACTAAATGCTGTTCTGGTCCTGCCTAACAGATCTTAAAAGCAAGACCAAAAAAAAGAAAAAAACAAATCAAATTGTTTCCAAGTACCTGAACTATGTCCCAGAGAAAACCTCAAGTATATTTGTAAGAATACAAAAATAACATACCCATCACCCAATATAAATAGAAAAACAATTATAAAATTCATCTGGAACCACAAGAGACCCCCAATAGCCAAAGCACTCTTGAGAAAGAAGAATAAAACTTGAGGAATAACACTTCCTGATTTTGAAATATATGACAAAGTTACAGTGATGAAAAGTATGCTGCTTTAAATATATGGATACAAATAGGTCAAAAGTAAAAGTATGGAAAACCATATATCATGTAAATGTTAAAAGTCAAACTCATAGAAACAGAGTAGAATGGTAGAATTGAAAATAAAAAAAACTCAAGTGGCTGGCTGTATTAATATCAAACAAAGATTTCAGAGCAAAGAATAATACCAGGGATAAAGATGGTCATTTGGTAATGATAATGGGGTCAATTAGACAAGAAGAGATAACAGTTCTATATATTTATGCACCTAACATCACAACTTCAAAATACGTGAAGCAAAAACTGATAGAATTGCAAAGAGAAATAAAACCTTTGCAATTATAGTCAAATATTTCAGTATCCATTTCTAAATAATTGATAGAACAAGTAGAGAAAATTTAATATTTCAGTATTTACTCTCCAAATAATAGAGCAAGTAGATAAAAATTAGTAAGGACCTAAGAGAACCTGAACAACACTATTAACCTAATAAGGTTATGGTCAGTTATGACCTAATTGATATTTATAAAACATAGTATCCCCGAACAGCAGGATATACAGAATATTTACCAAAATAGACCATATTCTGGCTATAAAAACAAGTCTTAAAAAGATTTAAGTCATACCAGTATGTTTTCTGTTCTCAATAGAATTAAGTTGGAAATCATTAACAGGTCTAGAAAACCCTCAAATATTTGGAAACTAAATAACACACTTGTTAAAAAAAAAAAAGGGTCAAAGATTTATTCTTAGAAATTTTAATTGAATGAAATGAAAATGAAATATATCAAAATGTGTAGAGCAGTACTTGGAGGAAAATTTATAGTACTAAAATGTTTATAGTATAAAAGAGGAAAAGTTTCAAAGACCTCAGTTTCCATCTTAAGAATTAGCAAAAAGGAGAAAATGAAATCAAAGTAGGCAGAAGGAAGGAAAATATATTGAGTTGGCCAAAAGTTTCCTTCGGTTTTTAAGTAAAAATAAAAGACACATTTTTCATTTTCACCAGGAACTTTATCAAACAACATATTCACCATTTCGTTCCACTACCTTCTGCTATTTTTCAGGCAACTTCATAAGTCCATCTTCCCAAAACTTTTTATCTTTTTGAGCAAAGAACTGTTCCAGGTGCCTTTTAGAGTCTTCTAGGGAATTGAAATTTTTTCCATTAAGAGAATTCTGTAAGGACCAAAATAAATGAAAATCTGAAGGTGCAATGTCTGGTGAATATGGCAGATGAATCAGAACTTCCCAGCCAAGCTGTCACACTTTTTGCCTGGTCATCAAAGAAACACGTGGTCTTGCGGTAATCTGTTGGAAGATTATGCATTTTCTGTTGACTACTTCTGGATGCTTTTCGTCGAGTGCTGCTTTCAGTTGGTCTACTTGGGAGCAGTACTAGTTGGACTTAATTGTTTGGTTTTCTGGAAGAAGCTCATAATAGAGGACTCCCTTCCAATCCCACCATATACACAATATCACCTTCTTTGGCTGAAGACCAGCCTTTGGTGTGGTTGGTAGTGGTTCATTTCACTTGCCCCACGGTCTCTTCCGTTCCACATTAATGTACAGTATCCACTTTTCATCACCCATCATAATTTGTTTTAAAAATGGAACATTTTCATTACATTTAAGTAGAGAATCATGTACAGAAATACAGTCAAGAAGGTTTTTTTCGCTTAACTTATGTGGAGCCCAAACATCAAAGCGATGAACACAACCAAGCTGGTGCAAATGACTTTCAGTGCTTGATTTGGATATTTTGAGTATGTAGGCTATCTCCCGCGTGGTATAACATTGATTGTTCTCTATGTCTTGATTTGATGGCTATCAACTTCAGCTGGTCTACCCGATGGTGGAGCACTGTCCAGTGAGAAATCTCCAGCATGAAACTTGGCAAACCACTTTTGGCACATTCAATCAGTCACAGCACCTTTACCATACACTGCACAAATCTTTTTGTGCATTTCAGTTGTGTTTTTACCTTTCTTGAAATAATAAAGCATAATATGCCAAAATGCTGCTTTTTTTCTTCCATCTTCAGTATTAAAAGGGCTACACAAAAATTCACCAGTTTTGATAAGTTTTTTAAAATGCATGTTGATATGACAGCTGTCACAATACAATCTGACAAAACTGTTTTAAATGAAGTTTAAGACAACTAAACTCTAGTAGAGCCATCACAAGGTAAAAAAACCAAACGAACTTTTTGGCCAACCCTATAGAAGAGCAGAAAACAATGAAATAGAAAACAGAGCAGCTGCCCAGAAATGTTCCCACCTTGAAGGGAAGTGGATTAGCAGAGAGAAGGAAGAAAGCATCCACTACATTTATCACATTTTAGCAGTCCGGTTATACAGCGTTGACCAGGCATGAATGGCATCGTAGAAAGAGCACTGGACATGGAATCTGGCCTGGCTTCTGGGCCTAGTACTGTCTCTAATGGCCCTATGATCTTGGACAGATCAGTTAGCATCCCCAGGTCACCTGCAAAATGTAGACAATGGTATATTTTCTGCTTGCCTTGCAGGGATGTAAGGACAAATAATACGATGCATGTGAAAGTAATTTACATAAAACCGATGAAAAATGTGAAGTATAAGGTTTGATAAGGAGAAATTTGGAATTGCTAGATAAACTGAACCTTGGTGATTATATGTGTGGATTGTATTTACACATGTCATCTTTGTGTTCTTTTAATGGATATTTAAATTTTTAATAAAGTACCTGGGACAACATAAAATATAGGGTTATGAGCTTACATGTGCAGAGGAAATACAATTCCATTATTTTTGTTTATAATTAATCTGGTCTTCCTTAGAAACTGCACTTGCAAGGGAGTGAGAAAGAAGTTGTCAACCTCACATTAAACTGATTGGACTGTCATTTAAAATAGGCCCTTTAGGGGAAAAAAACTAAACTAAGTTGAATGTCCATTGTTAGGAGAATGGTTGAAATAAATTACGGTATAATGACAGTATGAGATGCTGTTGTCGTAATAATGAACTAGAGCTAAATCATTGTCTTAGAGATACTTACATGAAGTATCCTTGGGTGAGAAAAACATGAAGAAAACTATGTAATAGATGTGATCTCATTTTTTGAAGAACAAAAACTGACAAAAACAAAAAATAAATAAAATAGGCCCTTTAGATCAGGCTTCCTCTCCTATTTCTGCCCCATCTCTCTGACATAGTCTCTAGGTTGGTGGAGCGGGGGCGCTCATAAGACCTTGTTGTGACAGAGTGCTGGAGTCCTCAGATCCACTCTGCACTGTCATTTAGATTTTGGTGGCAGGGGCCCCTCAGTCAGAGTGGGAGGGTCTCAGCCATCAGCCACTGCCTGGAACCCTGACAACGCAGCCTTGTGGCAGGCCCAGAGTGGGTTGGAGGGTTGCTGAATTAGGGTCTTCTGGAGGCCTTTCAGTCTGCCCTTGGGGGCCAAGGGAACATCTGCTTCCAATCCACAGGGCACGGGAGCCAGACTGGCCAGGAGAGCTAGATGTTGGGGCCCCTGGCCTGATCACACAGCACCAAGTTCACCTTGCTAGGCCAGGTCCCTGTGGCAAGGCTGAGTCCCTCCCCAGACTTCTGATCAGCACTGGGAGCTGAGGCCCCTCTTCCCTCTGGTTCCCCCACACTGCTTAACACGCCTCCTTTCTCTGGGCTTCTGTCCAAAAGGAGGGAGTTGAGGAATCAAGACACCCGGTGACCTTTGCTTCCCTGCATCCCCACTTCCTGCTTTCCTCCCTGACTCTTCTGCCCAGAACATGTTGACTTTTCTTTCCTGTTTCTTCCACTGCTTCTTATCTTCATTTTACCTGGAGGCCCTGAGGCCTGTGGGAGGCCTGTGTAATGCCAGCAGATGGCTTCATAATTCACCTGGCCCAGTGCAAGATGGTAATGCAGGCCTCTTCTCCAAAAAGTATTAGAATTTCAGGACAGCAACAGCAGAACACTGACCAAAAAGCATGGGGCTCTGTGCGACTCCACAGGTCATATGCCTGAGAAGCTGGCCCTGAATGGGATATGGAGGCTTTTAGTCAACCCTATTCCTCAGCAAAGCCCAGAGTCTTGTTAGAGAAGTCCTAAGTGTGAGCTCTCTTCTTCCCTTGGTGATAAACCACACAGGAAGAAGGATGCAGGCAGCCAAGATCTAAGTTAGGGACAATTAAAATGCATGGTCTAATAATTGCAAAGGGTTTTATCTCTACATAAAGAATATTTAGAGAGACTTTTCCTCTTGTGCTGGTAATTTCACTAAAACTGCGAGAGAAGGGAAATCTTCATTGTACACACTCTCAATCCACAGAGCTGCCATGAGCTGCCCTCAGTGTGGTGTGAGAGAATTATTTGGGAGGAAGTTGAAATGGTTTTCCTGAAGTTTGAGGGCCCGTGGGGAACAGAGGAATGGGTACCTGCATGTGGTCTAGAGGTTTCTGAAGGCCCAGTGGAGAAGCCCATGCCAATGGAATTTGAAAAAAAACATGGCATAAGGTATCTGGGAAAAAGAAGAGGGAAAACCTTACCCGTACCCATCTCTTCAGGCCTCAGAGGATGTAGAATACCTCTACATGGTTCCCCGTAAAGGCTCATGGAAGTTGGTAGAGTCAGGAATCATGGCGCTATCCAGGTGCTGCTGGGCCAAATGTTGGGGAAACCCAACCAGGAGAAGGGGTCTGTACCACCGAGGCAGCCAAAGGAGGATGGCTGTTCCTGTAGGGGGAGTCCTCAGTGATAGCGGGAGCTTGGGTGCCACTGAACATGGTCCCAAGAAGCTTGTACACACCACCTTGCAGAGACTACCTCTTCATCAGAGGCTGCCAGTATTTATCAGAAATATTCCCAATCATACAGAGACCACAGACAGAGCCCCACCATGAACATGTGGCCCTGTCCTGTAAACAAAATCTTTTTTGGTTCCCCTGCTGCCTCAATGCTAAAGCAAAGCCCCTGGAGGGGGTCCCAAAGTCTGAAAGGAGGAGTGGAGACAGTGTCCATGGCAATGTGCAGTGCTCAGATAGAGAGAGCCCCTGGTTATACAACCACCCCTTGCCTTGGGGCTTTTACCTGCTTCCCAAGGTCATACACCCCTGCTCTCCTGCTTCTGCTGGAACCACAGCAGGATCACAGGTGTTTTCCTGAGTTATAAGTGCTTCTTAAACAAAATAGGAAATGGCTGCTTCAGATCCCAATGGGTAAATGTCATACTGGACTCCCTACAAGACATAGGACTTTAATGCTGAGTGTCCCCCTGGCCGGGGCTGACTGCTGGACTCCATGCGTCTGTACCTTCCTCCAAAGAACTGGATCTGGAGTGGTGGAGGGAGGGGCTTAGTAAGGTTGGGAACTCCTCTTTTGGAAGAGCAAGTTCCATTTTTAGGTAAACTCGTAAGTCAGCAAATTGTCGTGAAAAAGGGTTAGGAATCAGATCAATAAAACTAAACCATTAAAATGTAAGAAAATGTCTTAGAATCCCTCAATACCACCACTCCCCACCCCTACAAACAACCTTCATCTCTCTTTCTAGAGCTGGCCTTCTAGGGATTGTGTTGTGTACCTTGGCTTTATCAGAAAGGTGGAAGCAATGGCAGGAGAGAGATGAAGGCTTCTGGGAGGCTGGAGTAAGAGGGTCTAATTAGCAAGCTTGCTTCCCTACCCAAGTATCTGGGAAAAGTATCGGATTGTCTGGTTGTGTCCCCCACACACAGGGGACATGATTTTAAGGGCTTATTTTTAGAATCTCAGGATTTGGATTCAGTGTTCCATGTTGACTTATTAAAACTCTGATGAAGGCCAAATGTTAATATGAGATTTTCACTGTGAGCATAGAATTTTTATATATACACTATCATTTTTGAGAACTAACATCCTTCTATTTTTATCCTTTTCCTTGTAATGTCATTCAGTTTTTTCTCTTTGTATACCACCTCATTTTACCTTCACCTGCAAGGAGCCTAAATTAAATATTAACCAAAATAAAAATATAATCCAGAAGCTGTAGGCATGAAATGAAATGAACTTTTTTTTTTTTTCTGTTGCTTTTTCTGAGTTATTCAGCTCAAGGAAATCTCCATTTACACGGTACAGGTAATGACTTGAAAACAGCAGAGTGGGACATTTGAGGGCAGTAGTAACAAAAGGAAAAGAAGTCTTTAAATGAGCCTTAAGAAAGTCATCACTCTGTCATGAGAAATTACTTATCTTAGTACCAGGTATCTGAGCCTTTCTGTACCTCAGTTTTCTTATCTGTAAAGTGGAGATACTTACTGCTAACTGCATGTAGATGTTAATATGTTGGATATTTATTTATCTAGAGTGGTTAAGAACATAGAGCTTGAAATCAGATCTTTGCCTGCCTCTTATTAGCCATGTTACCCAGAAAAAAATACCTTAACCTTCTTAAGCTTTGGCTCCTTCTTATGAAAAATGGGGATAATTATATGTGCCTTATGTAATTTTTTTTTTTTTTTTGCGGTACACGGGCCTCTCACTGCTGTGGCCTCCCCCGTTGCGGAGCACAGGCTCCGGACGCGCAGGCTCAGCGGCCATGGCTCACGGGCCCAGTCGCTCTGCGGCATGTGGGATCCTCCCGGACCGGGGCACGAACCCATGTCCCCTGCATCGGCAGGCGGACTCTCAACCACTGCGCCACCAGGGAAGCCCAGCCTTATGTAACTTTTATGAATAAAATGAGATAATTTATAGAAAGTCCCTTGTGCCATGTTTGACACATAAGTTTTTAGTACATTGTAGCTGCTGTTATGAGGGTGCCGATCTTCTAAATCATGTATATTAGGTAAGAGGAGATAGAAGAAAGCCAAGCAGGTGAGACAAGGGACGTCCGATTCCAAATCAAGGGCTTCTGAACTGAAAATAAAGTAAGCCGAAGGAGGGATCAGTAATAACAACAAAAGAAACTGCCTAGAAATTAACACGAGCGCTCCAATACAGATGCCACTGCAAGTCGTGTATGAGAGACCTGGGAGTGAGTTTTGAGTTCTGATTCCTCCCCTCCTAAATTCTCCAGGTAAACATGCTGAGCATGGACATTTTGTGAGGGAGTGTGTCACGGACTGTCATTGGTGTTACGGCTATGGTGGTCTGGGGAAGACTTGGTGTGTCACCAAGGGAGAGAGTTTGGGGCTCTGTAAGACCTGGGCAGCTTTTGAGAGGCTGGCTGACCGTCTATGTCCACCCTGCGCAATGTCCAAACGGGAAGTAAAGTGCATCTATCAACCTTTAAATTTGTCAGTTGCAAAACCCAGTGCTCTTCAAACTACCGGTAGGGAAGGACCAGTTCTTTATTTTCCTAATCCATCGCAAACCAGTACATGGTCCTGCCGCACGTGACCAGCCTGTGACTTGAGCCACACAGGATTCATCATACGAGTTTGTGTTCTGAACCGGCCTATATTGTCTTAAAGGGGTAAATCAATCGATCAGTCCTTGGATGTCACAGCAATGTCCAATGGCTATGACCCTTTCTCATTGTTTACTCTCCATTTCTACACTTACTTTGTTTGATAACAGATACTTTGAGTGGTGCTGCCCTATCTTATTGTAATTTTACTTTCAAACAAAAATGATAACAGTAGCAAAATTTAATGAAGATAAGACTTCAATCACAAAATACGAAATTTAGAGAGTGTTCGTATCAATCTAACCCAACTGCCCTCTGTTTTATATCTAAATTCTCTTGGTATTGTGGAAAGAGTTTGAATGGTGATGTCAGACATACCTATATTTTAACCCCAGCACAGCTGCCTACCGGCTGTGTGTCTGTTGGGCAAGTTATTTCTCTGAGCCTCTTATTTCTTCATCTGTAAAATGTGGACCTTGAGATCTCCAGCATGGAATTATGGTGAGGATTAAATACCTTGTGTTGATAAAGTACCTGGCACAGTGCCCAGGTGGGAACTAGCAAAGAAGATTTCTTTATATTGCATAGTTGGGAATTTACAGTCTAAACTTTGCAGTTTTAGTTGACTCTAGATGCAACCATGTAAACTATACACATTGCATTTTTCCACAAGGTCCAAAATAGCCTGCCCACTTGAGCGTGGACGAGATTCATTATATTTAGATGCAGCAATTCTGATTACACCTTCGTTTAAAGTTCTGGATCTCTTCAGGCCTAGATTTAAGTAAAATATATACTATAGCCAGAATACTGAAACATGACAGAGGTTCTCAAAAGTTAGTATTAATAAAAATTCCTTGGGCGGCTTGTTAAAATGCAAATTCTCAGACCCAGGCTGCAGCGTCTCTGACTCAGCTATTCTTGAGTGAGGCCCCAGAATTTATAAGCAACACCTGGCTCCCACCCCAGATGATTTTGATGCAGGTGGTTCATGAATCGTGCCCTTAAAAAAAAAATCACTGTCTGTAAAAGGCTAGCATGAGGGGTCCTTGTAATGAAACTGTCCTGTATCTTGACTCTTGTGCTGGTCACAGAAATCTACACATAGGATAAAATTGCACAGCTAATACACACCTGCACGCACACACACAAGCTCAAGATGGTTACAATACTAGAAAAGCAACCTCAGCATTCAGATGTATTTAGTATTTTGGGCTTCAATAGTTTATATTCCTGATTTTTCTAACCTACCAGTGAAAAACACAAGTTTTCTTTAATAAGCCAACAAATTAGCCAACTGCTGGCTTGGTCAAGCTGGCTTCATTTGAGTTCTTTGATGATTTTTTGGTCAGATACAGAGTTCTACAACTTGAGCCTAAAGATAACATGCTTTCAACTTTCCATGTACAAGCATTCCATCACTTTAAGTGGGTAGATTAAACGTACTGTTTAAGTTCACTAGGGAAAGCAAATGCTCCTAAAAGTGGATCACTTTCTTCACCGAAATAGACTTTTGTCTTTGAAGCTTATGCCAGACACTC
Source organism: Phocoena sinus (assembly GCF_008692025.1). Lineage (NCBI taxonomy): Eukaryota > Metazoa > Chordata > Mammalia > Artiodactyla > Phocoenidae > Phocoena > Phocoena sinus. The sequence continues at coordinate 134,710,628 of NC_045764.1, read as the reverse complement.
TTTGCTGACAATAATTTAATTCTAGACAAGAATGTTTGAAGATTTTGACTCTCTACCTATGGCAGCTGTCATTTTCATGTGGATGCTTTGACTTGTGTATTAACTTCTTACAATTATGTAAAAGGTAGTCACAGTTGGATATTTAACGAGGTAAATGTTTTTGCATGTCTTAGTATTGTGGTTAGGTATAAGAGTAGAATTCTAATCTTTTCAAGATATATGCTGAAATATTTATGAATGAAGTGATACGATGAAGTGGGAATTGCTTCAAAATAATCCAGGGACAGGGGAAGTCCATAGGGGTATAGATGGAGCCATGGGTTGCTAGTTGTTGAAGCTGGGTGATGGGTACCTGAGGATTCATTACACCATTGTCTTTACTTTCGCATTCTGTTTGATATATTTCATATGTAAATGCTAAAGAAAAAAGGTAGTCAAAATTAGAAGCCGCTTTAGTGATGTATGTAAGACAAAGTGCAGTCTTTTTGTGTACGTATTAGAACTGTGGGCTAAACCAGTAGGGACTTCATATTTTTATCCAAGGGCATGAAACACCCCAGAATTTCTGACTGAGGAAGAATGAGTCTTTTTAGCAGGTCCCTGATGGCATGGTGTCCAACACTGCCCAGTGCAGTAATCATTTATCCTCTAAAATTCTTGGCTTTACAACTGAAGTCTGTTTATTTGAGTGTATCATAACGGCAGGCCTTTGTTCTGAGATAACCTTCAAAAGAGCAGACAAGGGGCTTCCCTGGTGGCGCAGTGGTTGAGAGTCCGCCTGCCGATGCAGGGGACACGGGTTCGTGCCATGGTCCGGGAAGATCCCACATGCCACGGAGCGGCTGGGCCCGTGAGCCATGGCCGCTGAGCCTGCGCGTCCGGAGTCTGTGCTCCGCAATGGGAAAGGCCGCAGCAGTGAGAGGCCCACGTACCGCAAAAAAAAAAAAAAAAAAAAAAAACAGAGCAGACAAATACTTTAGGGGGCATTATTGCTCACATGCTTATTTCCCTTTTGTTTTAGTCCCCAAGACTCTGAATATCCTAATAGAATGGATAATCTCTTTTTTTAAAAAAAAATCTCATTTAATAAAGTGAATTATCTCAAAAGCTTCCATGCTTAGGATTTCTTCCAGGTTCCTGTCCCTGTGGGCGGCAAGTGGAAGGTCCAAATGGCCCATACTGAGCTGCTGCAGAGCCCTTAGAAATGAGCTTGAACTCAGACATTCCCCTACACTCTATACTGTACCTTCACCCCTTCGTAATAACCCCCCTGTATTTTTTTAAACTTTTTTTTTTGTATTGGAGTATAGTTGATTAACAATGTTGTGTTAGTTTCAGGTATACAGCAAAGTGATTCAGTTATACATATACATGTATCTCTTCTTTTTCAAATTCTTTTCCCAATTAGGTTGTTATAGAGTATTGAGCAGAGTTCCCTGTGCTATACAGTAGGTCCTTGCTGGGTATCCATTTAAAATATAGCAATGTGTACATGTCAATCCCAAACTCCCTAACTATCCCTCCCCCCGTCCCATATTTTTAAAGCACATTTTTCTCTATCCTTGCATTTCTGGATAATAAATGGCACTTGCATAATATCTATCCCTTGAGTCATTTTCGAGTGACACAAAGCTTTGGAAGACAAAACAACCAACATACCCCACCCCCCAACAATACACACACACAACACCCCACAAAACAAATGAACAAAACACTAGAATCACTAAACCTTATCATTCTTCCTACAAGCATTCCTTGTGGACCTCCAGTGGACAGAGCTTAAGCAGCTTAAAGGGTTTCAGCATATTTGGAGACAAAATATGCACGCTATTGGAAAAATAGAAAAACAACAATTAAGTAACTTACCACAGTCTTGAAACAAATGGCCCAAATTATGTCAGTAAGTACTTGGAAAATGCAATATATGATTAGTAATCATAGTTTTAAAAAAGTCTCTTCAAAATAGAGTTCTGTGGCTTTTTATGAATTATCCCAAATAGGTGGGTAGTCTCACAGAAGTCAGGTTTTCATTGTCTCACATTTTAAATGAAAAATAATGATAGCTACTGTTTGCTCAGAGTCTGCCCTGTGCTAGGTGCCCACATGGATTATTTTTTTCTTGTCACACTGAACCTATCAGGTAGGAATTATTACTTCTGATTTACAGATGAAGAAACTTAGGTTGAGGAATGCAATAAATGGTGTAGACCCGCTTCAAGCCCCGGCCTGGCCTGAGACCACACACTGTTGTCTACTGAATCTCACTCCTCAAACTCTCCCTGTTGGGCCCAGTCTGCAGTAAAAACCCACACAGATCCAGGAAGAGAGGATCTTTGGAGTCGGACTTTTTTCTTCTCATGGCATTTAATGCTACCTCTTCCAGGGTGCAGAGCCCAAAGCTCCTTATGAAAACCATGTACTTCCCAATTAGACCCAGGAATTGTGTGGTTTAGACAATAATTCCCAAAGCAATGCTGCGTTGTTTCACTCTTAACACACAAAGAGAACTTCCCATAGTCAAAGAAAGGGAGAGAGAAATGTCATTAGCAAACTGTTAAACCTTGATGTGCTGGAGATCCTTATGCTCCCTGGGTCCCTAAGAGCCATGGGATGGAGCTTCTCAAATGCAGAACCCTCCGGTAGACAGTGGTGGGGTGTCTCATTGAGACCTTACGACACCTAGAAGTCTAAGTGATCGCATTAACACCTGGAGGTCTCTGTCCCATGAGTCTGTTCCCCAGTCCTATTCTCAGAAACCCCACCTCCCAGCAGGATGTATGAGCCTTAAATATTCCCAGGACATCTGTATAAGAAGAGATACGCTGTCACACTCACAGAGCCTGGCCACCATGAGTGAACTGATTACAAAAGAAACTTTGGTTGTATTATTTTTGTAGGTTGCAAAGTGAGAGCGAAAGTCATTTCTTTGTGTCCAGTCTGAAGGAAAGCTATCCAGAACACAGCTCAAAGAATTCTCATGAATTACATCATTGACAGCAGCTTTATATATGTGAAAATTCAAACATTTATGAAACAAAGCCTGTTAATGAACTTGGAATGGTAAACCTAGTGGAATGAGGCAGATGTCCAGTGATTATGAGCAATAAATGAAAGTTAATTTGGCTGAAAAGCAGTCTAATTAAATCTGCCTGTTCACTTTTTTTCCTTAAGCATCTTTGTATGGAATAATCTATATCAGAACATAGGAAGCCATGAGGATGCCGTAACAGTATGTGGCAGGATCCAGCTGGGCAGGCAGAGTCAAGCCCTGGTGCTGACAAGAAGCCACACGCAACAGAGAAGGATCAATAGAGCAAGCAGCAGATGGAGGCCTCCAAGGTCCAGGTAGTCAGGGTCCAGGAAGTCCCCGAGAGTAGACAGAGACTGGGAGCCAGGTAGACTTGCCTGGAAGAAAGGCAGTCTTAGTGGTCCGAGTATTGGCCACTTCCTGGCCATGTTGCTTTGTGTCCAGATTTATACTTCCTGTGATATTGAGATGGATGTGGGCCATATAAATAGGAAGGAGGTCAACAAAAATCTCTGAAATCAATGAATGAGTGCAGTGAGATGGTACCTACCCTTCGGGAATCAAGTAGATCTTACTATTCTCCAAGGTAGGGATGTACCAGCATTACTGGAGTAGGAAATTAATGTCATAGATTACTGAACCTTCATTTGCAGACATAATTAGGAAACCTCTCAGAATTTTTTATGTGCAGATTAGTTATATATTTTTTCCTTGTTCAAAGTTTCAGCATGTTTATATCTTTGCCCTAATAGAATTTCTTTTCACCAGCCATCCTGAGTACTTGCTGAGCCTTCCCCACTTATGAATATTGTAATCTAATAAGCCTTATCTCTATTTACTTTGGAGTTGTAGATCCAATTATTTGCATTTGGAAAAGATTAATTCAACTGCTCTGCCTTTAGAGGCAGTGAGTGCCAAGCTTCTGCTCATCTGTGGTTTTGTTCCCCTACATTTTGCTGAAGTTGATAGCATTTCATCACTCTTTGAGAAAGCCCAATGTAGCATGGCTTACAGTGATAAAATGTGCATTATGATACTAGCAGAGAGTTTAACGGGAAGATAATATATCAGAACCTGAGGTCTGAACTCGAGTATTCCAAAACCAGGAGTCTTTAGCAAGCACTGCTATCTACAACTCATGCATTTAACCTCTGACAGCTAACTGGGTCACTTGGCCATTGCTGCATCCTTGCTATTAACTCCTTTCCAGTTATCTGTTCACAGTTCTGGACGTTGTAAATGCCATATGGCTTTAGGTGTTGTAATTCACAGTCTAGAGTCAGGAGATGATGGCAGAGCTTAGATCCTTTCAAAGTAATAAAATGTCTATCATCAGTTAACCCCGGAAAAGAAGGAAGAAAATAAACTGAGGAATCGAGCAGGTGCAGAACAGGGAGTAGGTTGGAAGAAACTCGACCTACAGCTGTGATATAGCGTTCCAGAAATTCCTAATCACTGATTATAACCAATTTGGATGATCGACAGCCAGACAGCCAATAGAATCACATATTATTGATACTTTGGATATTAGGGGGAATCGTTCCTTAAGGGGTGCCTTCCATTGCATAGATGAAAGAGATCTCCCTCCTGCCTTCCTTCTCCCTGCCTGTTTCTTTCCTCCCACACCTCTCTCTCTCACACAAATGTCATCTTTCTGTATATTTTACTAGAGAAAAATGTGAATCTAATTCACAAACTAGTAAAAACACCAAGTAAGCATCTGACACCTTGAAATATCTTCCATAAAATCTTTTAAGAAGGAAGATACTTGTCATTGATTTATAGAATATCTGTATATTGTTTCTCACTATAATTTAGTATGATGACTATGGAACCAAGTTTTGGCTCTTAAAGCTCTGTAATTCATGATTATATTTTTTTTTCCAAATGAAATATTTGAAAACTTAGGGCACTCCAGTCTCTTAAAATGTCCCCCTGATTAGCAGTAGCCAAAATTTGGGGGAAATCATACTCTGGTATTTTACCATTTTACTTTATCAGAGACATCTAAAATGCTTTCTGCATATCCTGTGGGCAATTGGGTTACTGCCATGCAGAGGGAGAAACACGAGTCAGGTTCATGGTCAGATCACAACTGGTAGCAATCAGAGACGTCAGAGCTCCAGGTTTCTAAGCACCAGTCCAGGTGTGGCACAGACACTTGCTGTTCAGTTGTCTCTTTGCTGCTTTTGGGACGTGTTGATCGTGGAAGAGGCTGTTCTGTGCTCATGGCGACATCATGGGGGTGTGCTGATGGTCACCGTGGCGTCCCAGTTAAGTTCTCCACCTGTGGGTCTCAAAGATTTTACTGCATGGACCCTCTGAGCATGGCAGTTACTGGTATTTTAAGTGATTGAACTTCTTTTTTTCTAAATTATTCTTCTTATTTGGAAAAAATTATTGTGAAAAAAAATAAACTTTTGTTTTCTTCCTCAAATTTCTACTTGCCTGTGAGGATACAAGGATTATTAATACGGACAGAGCACTGAGAGATGTGTTGCAATTCTAAGCAAAGGCTTAGATTCTGATTCTTAGGAGATCACAGCTAGAGACATTGTGCTGTGCTTGGGCTTTGGAGAAGGAAGCTTAGTTCTGAGACAGACAAGACATTTAATTTGATGCCATTGTTGAGAAACCTCTATGGCTACTTGTTTTCAGAGATGGGTGTAACATTCCTCCCGACTTTTCTGCAATGTGACTTTGCTATTTCTCCCATTAAGAGGCGAGGTCTCTTCCCCCCTACCCCTTGAATAATGGCAGGTCTTTTGACTTGTTTTGAGCAATAGAGTGCTATGGCAATAATGTTATACAGCTTCCAAGGTCTTAAGAGATATTGTACTTTTTGCTTGAGACCACTGAGGACAAGGACACTGCCCTGAGACAGTCATGTTAGGCAAGCCAGTCTAGCCTATTGGCCTGTTTCCTATTGAAATTCTTTGTATAAGTAATCCATAAACGTTGTTTGACTTATAGCAGCATGTTACAAATGACTGTTGGTTGGTTTTTTTTTAAAGTGTTAATAATATTAACTCCTTTCATTTATCCTGAACGCTGTAGTATTAAATTAGTAGATGGAATTAGCAGTCTGGCGTGATTAATTTGCTATGAATTTCTTTGTTGTGTCAGTTTTGTGTGGAGTTTTAAAAATCCAACAACCTTACACTCTTCTGCATTTCAAAATATTTGTATATTTTAAAGTAAAATAAAGCTGATAGTTAACAGGTAAATATGAGAGGATGAGAGGCTAAGTGAAGGAGAACCCAGGCACCCTGGCCTACAACCAGTATCAGCTGCTAGACGTAAATGAGGCCATCTGGAACCTTCGGGCCCCACCAGCTCTCCAGCTGAGCACAGTGCGTGAGTGAGCTCAGGTGAAACCAGCAGAGGAACTGCCTGGCTAACAAGCATTTTGTCATGAGGCAAACACTGTTTTAAGCTGACAAGTTTTAGGTTGGTTTGCTATGCAGCATAGACTAACTGAAGCACTCTCAGTAAATAATTTTAATATTTGCACTTTAAAAATAGAATAATTCTCACTTTGATGGCTGTAGGGCATTTGTGGAAAGAGGGAAAGTAGAGCACAGTATTCAAGAAGAAAAACATCTGCAACAAAGTCACCAAAGCTCTATGCATCATAAATGAGAAATCAAATCCAGAGAGATTCTCAGATGCTCCAGCATGTTGTAATGTATATGTCACAGATATCAGTACTTGTCATACAGCAGGTATTTCTAGGAAGGAGTCTTTAGAAAAACCACATTGGTTCCATATAGAATAATAATGATGCCTCATGTAGCAGTTAGAAATTATCCACATTGAGAGTAAGTATTGGAAAATGGACAGAGTCAGCTATTCCTCAGAGAGATATTGGTTACAGGCACGAGGCTACATGAGGACTTATTTTATACTGAAGGTTCTTAGGCAATGAAACCACCTGGGAGTTGTTAATTTGAAATATTATACCATTGGAGGTGAGTATTAAGCTAGTGAGAGAAAGGGTAATTAAGAAATTATCTACTTTAGGATTTTTTTTTCATTTCCTTTTAATGGGGTTCTCATTCTTTCTATCAAAAGCTTTTCTTTTTCCAAATCTGATATTTTCTCTATAGTATAAAAATATGACAAGAAAAAATGGATTTAGTTCTTAGTGCTATAAAAATCTGGAGTGATTTGCTCTGTGTTGTCCCAGCTTAATATACTGTTATGAAAGTACTATATTCTCCAATTCTTTTTACATGTGGATTGTCTAGTGAAAAGTCTAGCCATAGGAAAAACTCTACCAATTTAATATTTCAGTGTTATCCCATAGTAGGACAGTGACTGAAAAATTATACATGTATGTGACTTCGTTAAGTCAAATACTTTTTTTTTTTTTTTCTGTACGCGGGCCTCACTGCTGTGGCCTCTCCCGTTGCAGAGCACAGGCTCTGGATGCACAGGCTTAGCGGCCATGGCTCATGGGCCCAGCCACTCCGCGGCATGTGGGATCTTCCCAGACCGGGGCACGAACCCATGTCCCTTGCATCGGCAGGTGGACTCTCAACCACTGAGCCACCAGGGAAGCCCAAGTAAAATACTTTTATATCTTTCTCTGTGTGTTTACTCTGTTATTTTATGCAATTTATTTGGGGAATAAAGGGAGGTGAAAGAAAGAGATGTCTATTAAGTATCTCCTGTGGGGCTTCCCTGGTGGCACAGTGGTTAAGAATCCGCCTGCCAATGCAGGAGACATGGGTTCGAGCCCTGATCAGGGAAGATCCCACATGCCACGGAGCAACTAAGCCCGCGAGTCACAACTACTGAGCCCACGTGCCACAACTATTGAAGCCCACGTGCCACGAGCCTGTGCTCTGCAACAGGAGAGACCACTGCGATGAGAAGCCTGCACACCACAATGAGAGTAGCTCCTGCTCACCACAACTAGAGAAAGCCCATGTGTAGCAATGAAGACCCGAAGACCCAACACAGACAAAAAAAAAAAAAAAGTATCTCCAGTGTGCTAGACATTTTATTTATGTTACCTCACTGGATCTTAATAGCAAGTCTGTGATGGAAGTGTTGAAACTCAGAGAGGAGGCAAAACCACCTTCTCGGGAAGAATCAGGATTCAAACTCAGGTCTGTTTCTCAGGCACACAGTCTTCCCACTGTACCACGAAATTAAGCATTTAATGAATTCCAGTCTTTATCTCAACCTTTCCAGGGACAACGGGGCACCCACTTCTTCATAAGGCAGCATTCCTGGATTTTAAGTGACTCTTACTGTTTCTAAAAATACTTATACTGTATGAGGATCTTGGTAAGGGGGTCTTGAATTGAGTGGGGAAATAATTGATTAGATAATGTCTACGTTCCTTTCAACCTATTTTTTGATTCTAAAAATAGCTAGTTAGGTTTAAAAGTACAGGTGGTAGCCATGGAATAGAGTGAAGCTAAAAAGTTCTTTTGGAAATGAAATTAAAAGTATTGTCCCTTAGAACTTATTGAGATTGCTGTCCACCTCCTAGGCTGTATCATGCCCAGGCCATAAACCAATAATCACTGAAGCTGGTTGAAGGGTACTTGGAAGTTCATTATACTACCCTCTTCAGTTTTGAATATGTTTGAAATTTTCCATAGTTAAAAAGTTAAAAGTGTTTAAAATTTAGTATTTGTGGTATAATATGAAAATTTCCCCCTTAATCTTATCTACACATCAATGGAAAAAGGGTTCCAGTGTTTTTAAACACATACCGCTTGTGAAAAATTTTTTTTCAACCAACATATGCCTCTAAATTCAGTCTGCTGCTTTTGTGTCTGCTGGGCTGCCCCCAAAAACCTTTTCCTAGATATTTCTAAATTTATTAGTTGGTTAATATCTCTTATTTTTAGGTACATAAGCTGATTTTGTAGTCATGACCAGTTTTGTTTTGTTTTTTTAAAAGAATATTGACACTTTCTTACAGCAGAAACGTATTTTGAAAAATCCATAGTCAGATTTCTGTCTTAACTTCTGAATGTGAAACTTTCATTTTCAAAGTACATTCCAGATCAGTAGGCTAAACTAGGTTTCTGACATCAGCTACACAAACCTATAACATGGCATTTGGACTGAGGCCCAAGCTAAATAGTAGCAAAGCCAAAGCAGCATAGCCCCCAATATTATTGATTTCTGGTGATAAATTATCTATGTTCTAGGAATCTGGAGACCATTTTTTTTTTTCATATTTACATACTTATAGATGAATCCATACCCTTTCTGCCACCTTTGGTTCTAAAGCTCACTTCATATTCTTTTCTTCACAAACTTCAGCACCTTTCATACAAAAAACAAATGGCTTATTTTCAAAATGTAATATGAATTTTGAAATAAATTTAAAAATTTTCCATGCAGTCTGTGAAAATGTCTTTTATGGGTTAGAAATTCATGTTGACTTTTATCTGCCTGCATGCATGTTCTGATGTGTGATATTCTGGATGACTCTTTTTTGTAGGTAGGTTTTTTTCCTTCCAATTAAGATAAGAGAATTCCATTGCATTCTCATAACCCAACTTAGCTCAGTCTGGGTTTTCTTCATCTCAGCTTGTAAAACCTGTTACTCTGAAAGAAGCTCATTAACTCTATTTGTAATGCCATCTGCCTGGTTACTACAATTGGAGGGCTCAACTTCTGTTTCCAAAGAGTTGTTGGCTCAACATATTGATTTGTAAATCTTAGGATGAAGAACATGCACATAGAGCACTATGATTGAACATTTAGCTTGTCTTAATTACCACTAATCAGAAAATTTCACTCCTGCAGCATTTTGGAACCAAAAAGCTTTTCCTATCATATGAAAAATTTTTTTCAAACATATAAATCATGACTTTACTGCCCTTGTTTATTTTCCTTTAGGGTGTAAGATCAGTCTTTCAGTGAATTTATTGTCAAATGGAACCTGCAATTAAATTATGTCACCACAAGGAGGCAATCATGCTTCATCATGACCATAGTAAGGCCTGAGCATAGAGATGATTTTTTACCTGAGATATATTTTTCTTCCTCATTTTACCACTGTGTCCACCTTCTGTTATTTTTCAAAAAATAAAACTCAAAATGGGAAAATTTAATAGAAACTACTAAACACTGAATTTAAATAAATATAGAGGAAGATTTGAAAAGTACACATCTAGATATAGATAATTTCTTTCTCACTGATCTTAACTATTAAATCTTAGATTTTAGTCTAATCCTGGTCTTAGCTGCAGACTTGTGTATTGCTTTTTTATATCTCATCTTAATTTTTATCTTGGAATTGAAACTTTCTCTACCCTTTAGGGCTCTAGTTTCAATGATTTTAACCCCAAGATAATCCCAGCATGATATCAAAACTTCATTGGCTGTTATACCTAAATCTCAGGAGACCTGTAACTTTTCTCTGCTTTTGCAGCAAGTGGGAATGTTTCCTATATTTTGCAAAGATATAGGAAAATCCCTAGATTGAAGGCAGATCTCCAAACACAGATTTAAGAAAGATAGGTATTAAGTCTCAGGAGCAGAACTGACTGCCTGGTGGTCTTGGCTAAGTTGGCTGCTAGAATCATTGGGCCCAACCGTATGTCTGCTCCTGGCTGCTGTAGGGTGAGAGAAAAAGTCTCTGGGAGAAGAAACTCCAGAGTCTGCTTTAACTTCCACAGTGGAAGGGCAGGTGTCTTGACTGACCCTCTGACTAAGACCTCTTCTGGTAGGAGAGAGGTGATTCCACAAAAGGAATCAGAGTACTTTAGGAAATAATGCTTGGTGGTCAAAACATGGCAGGTGTTCGTGATAGCCATGGAATGTTTAATAGGAACCCCTGCTGTGTTGTCTCCAAGCATGCAGGCATGACTTGGTGCCCATTTATTAAAGAAGAGGCTGTGTAAAGTAGAAAAATGACTTTTCTCCTGGGCATTCTTATTTCCAGCTTCTCACCTGGACTCTGCTGTGGATCTTTGAACAGACCCAAAACTCTGAGTTGTCATCCTTTCCTCAGTAAAATGAAGAGGTAGCATTAAGTGGTCTCTTCTGTCTTGTCAAGGTCTCTGCTTCTGGAAATCTAAGAAAGAAAGTGTCCCAAGAGTCATCTCTCACTGCTACTTTAATTTAAATATATACTTTCCCTAAGCAACTCTTTCCATAACTGTCACCACTGCCCCTAACACAAGCTGCATTCTGAAAAGCTTTGTGTCTTTCACAATGCAATAGGATGTTTTAATCTGAAATTTAAAATCCTTTTAAAAAGGTGCTGGTGTCTTATTTGTATCTGTTGGCTAAACTCATAGTTGCAGCCGCAGTGTTTTTTGACAGACTTATGAGATAGATACCTACCACTGCAGAAGCATGAGGATCTAAACAATGAAACAGAAATGAAATAATGCACACTTCTATTGCTACCGTTTTTCAGAGATGCCCCTAACTCAGACAGTGATATTTTTATTAAGCTTAGATTATTCACACAGAAAAGCTCCTCGTGAGAACAAACCAAAATAAAAGTCGCCTCCTGTATTTCTATCTAGCTGGTGACCTCAGTTACAGTCTTTCCATTATCTTGGTTGATATTCAGACTGGAGATGACCTGAAGAAAAATCATGAAAACACAGTAGACAGCTAATGAGATGAGCCTCTGGAGACCTGAGCCTGAGGACCACCATCCTAACCAGCACTTGAGAAGATGAAAATATTTCCATTGGTATGGGATAGACAGGACATTTTTAGTCAAGAGACTTGCCATGTGCTCAAGGACATGTCTCTCACTTCCCAGTAACTGGGACAGGGAGGCACGCAGGGGATCCAGCAGGACCTGTTTCACTAGAATGGGTTTTGGGATAACCCTTTCTCCAACTCCTTTTACAGTCTTTCCTTTCTCCCCCTGAGTCAATAGGTCCAGAATTTTCCTATTGTCTTCTCTTCAACCCCACCCCAAACTATGATATAATTGCAGAGGAACGCAGACATTTTCAAATTATTCTAAAAATGTTGAATTTGATGAAATTCTTTCAGTGGAGTTGAAACAGATTGAGTTTTACCTTCTTTGTATCTGGTGATGATAATTTAATTTACAGTTGTAAAGGGTAAATATTTTGAGGCTATGTAGTATGTTGTATATTTTCAGGGAATCCAAAGCCACTTGTGGTCAGTTATTTATTGAAGTCAGCCTCCCTACTCTATACAAATGGGGAGAGGCATGTTGGGACAAGCTACAGTTCTTCCCCAAATGACTTGGAAAAATTGCTGTTCAAGATACATATGTGGGAAATGGGAATGACTTGTTTAGAGTCACCAGTCTCTTTTTCTACTAATTGTTAAGCAATAACATAAAGTAACATAATTAAGTAGCGCTTATCCCAGAAAGATTAAAGCAGTGAATTGTCTTTGTTTCATTATAACATCCCTTCAAGGTATAAGCTAGGATATGGAAGGGAGGAGGGGAGGGAGGAAAGGAAAAGGAAAGGAGGAGGGAAGGAAATTAATTACCTGGTGCCCTCAGACTTCCTATTAAGGTTGGGGTTTGGTTTCTGTACTTTTTTTGACCTCAGTAGGATTCACTTACATTGAGACAGAGCCCATGGCCTCTCATCTAACGGGATGTTTGCTGCCCTTTGCAGAGGGTACCTCACGCAATGGTGGTCACCATTCTTCTCTTCTGGGGACAGCACTTCTTCTGCAGCTTACACTGTGGTGTTCTCTTATTCTCCCATATCCCACAGACTACTGGCTTGCCCCAGACTGCTAGCTGATCATCACTCTTCCTCCCTCTTTTAAAAAGTACATTTCTGTATTGTGTCTCAGGCACACAGCTCTGCCATCGTGAACCTCTCTGCACTTCTGCTGGCCAACCCCCTAAAGTCTGTATCACTGGGACCTGACCCATAGTGTCCATTCCCACTCTAACTCCTGCTATATCCTTGGTCATTTGTTGAACACCTACTAAGTGCTAGACACCAATCTCAGTGGCCGTGAGAATGACCCATCCAACCAATTAGCTTCATATTTCCTGGGCTATCTTGACTCTAAATATTGTCCTCTCGGCGCCATCTCAGCCACTCACTCCCAGGACCACACCCTTTCTCTTCTCATTATCAGGACCCCTCCCTTCTTAAAGCATAACTTCTTCATTCCACTCTTTGGCCACAATACCTTATCCCTTTAACTTCATGGGGACCCAGTCCCTTATTACTTCTCCCAGGCCATCATTAAGGGACCATATAATTTACCATCCAACAGGAATCTTGTGAAAGTGGGCACTACGATAATCACCCCAGGATGTTTCTTGGGCAGACAGGGATGCATGATCACACAAGTCATCATACAATGCTGAGTACTCTTCCTTTCCTAGCCAACCCACCCTTAGCCATCTGAACTGATTCCTTGCCAGCCCGCTTCTTTCCTTTTGTATTCTCTTCTGTGTGTTTGCAAAACCCATGTATTCCTGTTTGCCTTTTCCTCCCCTACAACCCTGCAGACTGGCTTCTCTACAGATTGAGTCCCCTAACTAACCCCTCAGAGCCAGTCTTCCACACTTTTCTTACCTTTAGTCACCTTCCTTTCCTGTTCCTCTCAAAAATGCTTCCACGCTTTTACTACTCTTAGAAGAGACCCCCCTACTCAATCTTTGACTCTTTTCCCCCAATAAGTGAGCTGGAAGCCTCCACTATTGGGGGAACTGATATCAGCGGCTTTAAACTGCCTCATCTTCCCATCCCTTACATCTCACTATAAATGTATTTCTAACATGCCTATTCTGGGTCCCTTAAGTCTCAAAAATGTGGCTCTTCTGTTCAGCCACCTGTGGCCTAGATGCTCCTCTTCTGGGCTTACACCAAACTTGTACATGTCTCTACCACTAACCTCACACGTGGTTTCACAATTACCCGATTAGGTGTCATATCCCCTGCAAGTTGGGAACCTCTGGAAGGAGAGGACTGTGAGTTACTCATCTCAGTAGCCTCAGGGCCTAGCAAGGGCTGGTAGACTTTGCTGAATGAGTGAATGCACACAGGCAGGCAATATCTTTTGTATGCTTTCTTGATGGTCTTAGTTCTAAAGAGGAAGAAAAACAAACACTTCAGGTCAAGTTATACCCATGGTTCATTAAACTAAACAGAGGCTGTATGCTTTTACTTGTAGGCAAAGTCAACAAATAAAATGGTTTCATTCTGTAAAGGGACTGGATTCACAGTCCCTGGTTTCCTGAGTTCAAAGTTTAATTTTAAGACACTCAGTGGGGAAACACATTTAAGCTGGTCTGGCTGAACATCTTAAAAGAGTGAATAATAAATTAAACATTACTCAGGACTGGGACTTTTGTGTTGTGTTTTGGTTGCAAAACTTTTTTCATTTCTGGCTTACCTTGTGGATGCATTATCAAGTCTATGACCTGAACAATTCTGGGGAAACTCCTTCTTGTGTTATGAGTCAAAGAGTAATGAAATCTAAAGAAAAATCTAATTTTGTTATAAAGAAATGTTGTCAAGTTGCTTTTTGACTCTGAGTAGGCATTTTTCCTCTTCAATATTAAGTTTATATCCATAAATGTCATGTATTATATATAAAGATGTGACTACTGTCCCTCTGTTTGGTACATGGGGAAACATTTTTCTCTCTGGGTGATACGTTTGTGCCTAGTCATCATTTGTAGAAATATTTGTAGATTGGGAACCAGACGTTGTCTATGGCTTTTGAACAGAGAAAAGCAGACTCACTGCGGGTGGGGGAAGTGGGGCTATGACAAATCAGTGAAGATGGGACAGCATTTTACAGTTTATATATTTAAAGGCATTTCCTATTTTCTTATAGCAGAATGATGTTCATTAATTTAACTTTTAAAAAATTAAGCAAATGCCACTTAACACCTCCTCCATCCACTCACTGAGCCCATACCATAGGTCAGATACCACGCTAGGCGTTGTCAAAGGTAGAATGAATGAGAAAACTCCCTGCCCTTCTTGTGTTCTACAAAGGAAGGCAGCCACGGAAACAGAATTACTGTGTAGTGTGATAAATGCCAAGATAGAGATATCTACCCAGTTTGGTGCTGGTACGAAAGAGGAAAAACTTAATTTGGCAGGGGAGATCCATATGTAGAGAGGATAAAATGTCCGATGGTATAAAGTTATGAATCAGTGTAGAGCATATTCAGGAACCTACAAGTAATTGGTCATGGCTGGTGTGGATGAGGAAGGAGGAATAAGGCTGGAAAGGGAAGAAAGAGCCATGAGACAGACAGCCTTGTGCGTCGTGCTAAGGGCATTGAACTTTATAGGCAAGGGAGAGCCATCAAACGGTTGTAATGGAAGATCTGTGTGTTTAGGAAGGTCACACTGGATACACTGTGGATTGCTTGAATGGGGGAAGTAATTTAAAGCAGAGAAAAGAGTTGGGAGGCTCTGGCAATTGCCCAGATGATAGATTTTAAAGATTAAACTGAGGTAACAACTTTGAAGATCGAGCAGAATAGAGAGATTGGATAGACACTTAAGAGGGAGAACAAACAGAATTTGGTGACTTGACTTGATTGGATCTGGGAAAAGATTAGATGAAGGGGAAGAAGGAATTCAGGATATTTTTTGGGTTCTGGCTTGGATCGTCATATGAAGAAGTATATATGCCATCCCTGACAATGAGGAGGTAGTAGGAAATATAAAATTAAACCAAAACTAACAGGGGATTAAAAATCCACAAAGGTGGCGAGTTACTGCTCTGACCAGTTGCAACCAACTAGCCACAGACAAGACTATAATATTTTTTAAATCACCCAATAGTGGATTATAAATAATGTCTTCACTTTTGATAGACATTTAGAATTCCTTAAAAATTATGAAATATAAATATGCAATTGTTTTTTGAGAGAAAGTAAGAAGTGTCATAGAAATTCAAAATATTCTTTTTCTACTTAAAAATCTATGTATTTGTTAAAGCAGTTCAAAACTAAAATGAGCAAAGAAGATAGTTAAATATAGGGTATAAATTTCCATCCCCTTCCCCACAGGGTTGGGGGGAATGAACAGCCAGGTACTGTTACAAGCCTGGTAATGAAACTTCACATGGAAAATATTATGGGTAATGAAACTTCACATGTATTAGGTGTGTAATCACCTTCTTAATATCAATACCTTGAAAACTTCTAGGCTAATATTAACTTGAGCTATTAGCTAATGATTAGAGTCCTTTAAAAGTATAATTTTACCTTTCGCTACTAGCATATTGCTCTGACCCCTATTTATTTTTATTTTTTTATTCAAACAGAGTCACAAAAATTTTAATCATCCTCATCAGATCACTCAGTCCCATGTAATTAATTTTTTTTTATCTTGATCTTTTGTTAACACTTTTTTTTTTTTTTTTTTTTTTTAAACATCTTTATTGGGGTATAATTGCTTTACAATGGTGTGTTAGTTTCTGCTTTACAACAAAGTGAATCAGCTATACATATACATATGTTCCCATATGTCTTCCCTCTTGCGTCTCCCTCCCTCCCACTCTCCCCATCCCACCCTTCCAGGCTGTCACAAAGCACCGAGCTAATATCCCTGTGCCTTGCGGCTGCTTCCCCCCAGCTATCTACCTTACTACGTTTGTTAGTGTGTATATGTCCATGACTCTCTCTCGCCCTGTCAAAACTCACCCTTCCCCCTCCCCATATCCTTAAGTCCGTTCTCCAGTAGGTCTGCGTCTTTATTCCTATCTTACCCCTAGGTCCTTCATGACATTTTTTTCCCTTAAATTCCATATATATGTGTTAGCATACGGTATTTGTCTTTGTCTTTCTGACTTACTTCACTCTGTATGACAGATTCTAGGTCTATCCATCTCATTACAAATAGCTCAATTTCATTTCTTTTTAAGGCTGAGTAATATTCCATTGTGTATATGTGCCACATCTTCTTTATCCATTCATCCGATGATGGGCGCTTAGGTTGTTTCCATGTCCTGGCTATTGTAAATAGAGCTGCAATGAACATTTTGGTACATGACTCTCTTTGAATTTTGGTTTTCTCAGGGTATATGCCAAGTAGTGGGATTGCTGGGTCATATGGTAATTCTATTTGTAGTTTTTTAAGGAACCTCCATACTGTTCTCCACAGTGGCTGAACCAATTCACATTCCCACCAGCAGTGCAAGAGTGTCCCCTTTTCTCCACACCCTCTCCAGCATTTATTGTTTCTTGATTTTTTGATGATGGCCATTCTGACTGGTGTGAGATGATATCTCATTGTAGTTTTGATTTGCATTTCTCTAATGATTAATGATGTTGAGCATTCTTTCATGTGTTTGTTGGCATTCTGTATATCTTCTTTGGAGAAATGTCTATTTAGGTCTTCTGCCCATTTTTGGATGGGGTTGTTTGTTTTTTTGTTATTGAGCTGCATGAGCTGCTTGTAAATTTTGGAGATTAATCCTTTGTCAGTTGCTTCATTTGCAAATGTTTTCTCCCATTCTGAGGGTTGTCTTTTGGTCTTGGTTATGGTTTCCTTTGCTGTGCAAAAGCTTTGAAGTTTCATTAGGTCCCATTTGTTTATTTTTGTTTTTATTTCCATTACTCTAGGAGGTGGGTCAGAAAGGATCTTGCTGTGATTTATGTCATAGAGTGTTCTTCCTATGTTTTCTTCTAAGAGTTTGATAGTTTCTGGCCTTACATTTAGGTCTTTAATCCATTTTGAGCTTATTTTTGTGTATGGTGTTAGGGAGTGATCTAATCTCATACTTTTACATGTACCTGTCCAGTTTTCCCAGCACCATTTATTGAAGAGGCTGTCCTTTCTCCACTGTACATTCCTGCCTCCTTTATCAAAGATAAGGTGTCCATATGTGCGTGGGTTTATCTCTGGGCTTTCTATCCTGTTCCACTGATCTGTCTTTCTGTTTTTGTGCCAGTACCATACTGTCTTGATGACTGTTGCTTTGTAATATAGTCTGAAGTCAGGGAGCCTGATTCCTCCAGCTCCTTTTTTCGTTCTCAAGATTGCTTTGGCTATTCGGGGTCTTTTGTGTTTCCATACAAATTGCGAAATTTTTTGTTCTAGTTCTGTGAAAAATGCCAGTGGTAGTTTGATAGGGATTGCATTGAATCTGTAGATTGCTTTGGGTAGTAGAGTCATTTTCACAATGTTGATTCTTCCCATCCAAGAACATGGTATATCTCTCCATCTATTTGTATCATCTTTAATTTCTTTCATCAGTGTCTTATAATTTTCTGCATACAGGTCTTTCGTATCCTTAGGTAGGTTTATTCCTAGATATTTTATTCTTTTTGTTGCAATGGTAAATGGGAGTGTTTTCTTGATTTCACTTTCAGATTTTTCATCATTAGTATATAGGAATGCCAGAGATTTCTGTGCATTAATTTTGTATCCTGCTACTTTACCAAATTCATTGATTAGCTCTAGTAGTTTTCTGGTAGCATCTTTAGGATTCTCTATGTATAGTATCATGTCATCTGCAAACAGTGACAGCTTTACTTCTTCTTTTCCGATTTGGATTCCTTTTATTTCCTTTTCTTCTCTGATTGCTGTGGCTAAAACTTCCAAAACTATGTTGAATAAGAGTGGTGAGAGTGGGCAACCTTGTCTTGTTCCTGATCTTAGTGGAAATGCTTTCAGTTTTTCACCATTGAGGATGATGTTTGCTGTGGGCTTGTCATATATGGCTTTTATTATGTTTAGGAAAGTTCCCTCTATGCCTACTTTCTGGAGGGTTTTTATCATAAATGCGTGTTGAATTTTGTCGAAAGCTTTCTCTGCATCTATTGAGATGATCATATGGTTTTTCTCCTTCAATTTGTTAATATAGTTTATCACATTGATAGATTTGCGTATATTGAAGAATCCTTGCATTCCTGGAATAAACCCCACTTGATCATGGTGTATGATCCTTTTAATGTGCTGTTGGATTCTGTTTGCTAGTATTTTGTTGAGGATTTTTGCATCTATGTTCATCAGTGATATTGGCCTGTAGTTTTCTTTCTTTGTGACATCCTTGTCTGGTTTTGGTATCAAGGTGATGGTGGCTTCGTAGAAGGAATTTGGGAGTGTTCCTCCCTCTGCTATATTTTGGAAGAGTTTGAGAAGGATAGGTGTTAGCTCTTCTCTAAACGTTTGATAGAATTCACCTGTGAAGCCATCTGGTCCTGGGCTTTTGTTTGTTGGAAGGTTTTTAATCACAGTTTCAATTTCAGTGCTTGTGATTGGTCTGTTCATATTTTCTATTTCTTCCTGATTCAGTCTTGGCAGGTTGTGCATTTCTAAGAATTTGTCCATTTCTTCCAGATTGTCCATTTTATTGGCATAGAGTTGCTTGTAGTAATCTCTCATGATTTTTTTTATTTCTGCAGTGTCAGTTGTTACTTCTCCTTTTTCATTTCTAATTCTATTGATTTGAGTCTTCTCCCTTTTTTTCTTGATGAGTCTGGCTAGTGGTTTATCTATTTTGTTTATCTTCTCAAAGAACCAGCTTTTAGTTTTATTGATCTTTGCTATTGTTTCCTTCATTTCTTTTTCATTTATTTCTGATCTGATTTTTATGATTTCTTTCCTTCTGCTAGCTTTGGGGTTTTTTTGTTCTTCTTTCTCTAATTGCTTGAGGTGCAAGGTTAGGTTGTTTATTCGAGATGTTTCCTGCTTCTTAAGGTGGGCTTGTATTGCTATAAACTTCCCCCTTAGAACTGCTTTTGCTGCATCCCATAGGTTTTGGGTCGTTGTGTCTCCATTGTCATTTGTTTCTAGGTATTTTTTTATTTCCTCTTTGATTTCTTCAGTGATCACTTCATTATTAAGTAGTGTATTGTTTAGCCTCCATGTGTTTGTATTTTTTACAGATCTTTTCCTGTAATTGATATCTAGTCTCATGGCGTTGTGGTCGGAAAAGATACTTGATACAATTTCAGTTTTCTTAAATTTACCAAGGCTTGATTTGTGACCCAAGATATGATCTATCCTGGAGAATGTTCCATGAGCACTTGAGAAAAATGTGTATTCTGTTGTTTTTGGATGGAGTGTCCTATAAATATCAATTAAGTCCATCTTGTTTAATGTATCATTTAAAGCTTGTGTTTCCTTATTTATTTTCATTTTGGATGATCTGTCCATGGGTGAAAGTGGGGTGTTAAAGTCCCCTACTATGAATGTGTTACTGTTGATCTCCCCTTTTATGGTTGTTAGTATTTGCCTTATGTATTGAGGTGCTCCTATGTTGGGTGCATAAATATTTACAATTGTTATATCTTCTTCTTGGATCGATCCCTTGATCATTATGTAGTGTCCTTCTTTGTCCCTTTTAATAGTCCTTATTTTAAAGTCTATTTTGTCTGATATGAGAATTGCTACTCCAGCTTTCTTTTGGTTTCCATTTGCATGGAATATCTTTTTCCATCCCCTTACTTTCAGTCTGTATGTGTCTCTAGTTCTGAAGTGGGTCTCTTGTAGACAGCATATATAAGGGTCTTGTTTTTGTATCCATTCAGCCAATCTGTGTCTTTTGGTGGGAGCATTTAGTCCATTTACATTTAAGGTAATTATTGATATGTATGTTCCTATTTCCATTTTATATATTGTTTTGGGTTCGCTACTATAGGTCATTTCCTTCTCTTGTGTTTCGTGTCTAGAGAAGTTCCTTTAGCATTTGTTGTAAAGCTGGTTTGGTGGTGCTGAACTCTCTCAGCTTTTGCTTGTCTGTAAAGGTTTTAATTTCTCCATCAAATGTGAATGAGATCCTTGCTGGGTAGAGTAGTCTTGGTTTCAGGCTATTCTCCTTCATCACTTTCAGTATGTCCTGCCACTCCCTTCTGGCTTGTAGGGTTTCTGCTGAGAGATCAGCTGTTAACCTTATGGGGATTCCCTTGTGTGTTATTTGTTGTTTTTCCCTTGCTGCTTTTAATATGCTTTCTTTGTATTTAATTTTTGACAGTTTGATTAATATGTGTCTTGGCGTGTTTCTCCTTGTATTTATCCTGTATGGGACCCTCTGTGCTTCCTGGACTTGATTAACTATTTCCTTTCCCATATTAGGGAAGTTTTCAACTATGATCTCTTCAAATATTTTCTCAGTCCCTTTCTTTCTTTCTTCTTCTTCTGGAACCCCTATAATTCGAATGTTGGTGCGTTTCACGTTGTCCCAGAGGTCTCTGAGACTGTCCTCAGTTCTTTTCATTCTTTTTTCTTTATTCTGCTCTGCAGTAGTTATTTCCACTACTTTATCTTCCAGGTCACTTATCCGTTCTTCTGCCTCAGTTATTCTGCTATTGATCCTATCTAGAGTGATTTTAATTTCATTTATTGCATTGTTCATCGTTGCTTGTTTCATCTTTAGTTCTTGTAGGTCCTTGTTAACTGTTTCTTGCATTTTGTCCATTCTACTTCCAAGATTTCGGATCATCCTTACTATCATTATTCTGAATTCTTTTTCAGGTAGATTGCCTATTTCCTCTTCATTTGTTAGGTCTGGTGGGTTTTTATCCTGCTCCTTCATCTGCTGTGTGTTTTTCTGTCTTCTCATTTTGCTTATCTTACTGTGTTTGGGGTCTCCTTTTTGCAGGCTGCACTTTCGTAGTTCCCGTTGTTTTTGATGTCTGTCTCCAGTGGCTAAGGTTGTTTCAGTGGGTTGTGTAGGCTTCCTGGTGGAGGGGACTAGTGCCTGTGTTGTGCTGGATGAGGCTGGATCTTGTCTCTCTAGTGGGCAGGTTCACGTCTGGTGGTGTGTTTTGGGGTGTCTGTGGCCTTATTATGATTTTAGGCAGCCTCTCTGCTAAAGGGTGGGGTTGTGTTCCTGTTTTGCTAGTTGTTTGGCATAGGTTGTCCAGCACTGTGGCTTGCTGGTCGTTGAGTGAAGCTGGGTGCTGGTGTTAAGATGGAGGTCTCTGGGATATTTCCACCGTTTAATATTATGTGGAGCTGGGAGGTCTCTTGTTGACCAGTGTCCTGAAGTTGGCTCTCCTACCTCAGAGGCAGAGCCCTGACTCCTGGCTGGAGCACCAAGAGCCTTTCATCCACACAGCTCAGAATAAAAGGGAGAAAAAGTAGGGAGAATTAGTAGAAGTATGAGGAAAGAAAGAAGGAAAGGAGGAAAGGAAGGAAGGAAGAAAGAAGCAAAGAAGGAAAGAAAGGAGGGAGGGAGGGAGGGAGGGAGGAAGGAAGGAAGGAGGGAAAGAAGGAAAAAAGACAGAAAGAAAGATGATACAGTAAAAATAAAATAAAGTATAATATAGTTATTGAATTAAAAAATATTTAGGAAAAAAAAAAAAAAAAGGGACGGATAGAACCTTAGGACAAATGTTGGAAGCAAAGCTATACAGAGAAAGTCTTACACAGAAGCATACACATACACCTTCACAAAAAGAGGTAAAGGGGGAAAAATCATAAATCCTGCTCCCTGAGACCACCTCCTCAATTTGGGGTGATTCGTTGTCTAAAGGAGGGAGGGAAGGAAGGAAAGAAAGAAAGAACGAAGGTAAAGTATAATAAAGTTATTACAATTAAACTTAATTATTAAGAAAAAGAATTTTTAAAAAAAAGTCATGGACGGATAGAGCCCTAGGACAAATGGTGGAAGCTAGAGTATACAGACTAGATGTCACACAGGAGCATACACGTACACCTTCACAAAAAGAGGAAAAGGGAAAAAAATCATAGATTTCGCTCCTAAATTCCACCTCTTCAATTTGGGATCATTCCTTGTCTATTCAGGTATTCCACAGATGCAGGGTATATCAAGTTGATTGTGGAGCTTTAATCCGCTGCTTCTGTGGCTGCTGGGAGAGATTTCCCTTTCTCTTCTTTGTTTTCACAGCTCACAGGAGCTCAGCTTTGGATTTGGCCCTGCCTCTGCGTGTAGGTCGCTGGAGGGCGTCTGTTTTTTCGCTCAGACAGGACGGGGTTAAAGGAGCCGCTGATTCGGGGCCTCCGGCTCACTCAGGCCGGGGGTTGGGGGATGGGGGAAGGAGGGGCACTGCGTGCGGGGCCGGCCTGCGGCGGCAGAGGCAGCGTGACGTTGCGGCAGAGGCCGGCGTGACGTTGCACCAGCCTGAGGCCCGCCGTGCGCTGTCCCGGGGAAGTTGTCCCTGGATCCCGGGAACCTGGCAGTGGCGGGCTGCACAGGCTCCGCGGAAGAGGGGTGTGGAGAGTGACCTGTGCTCGCACACAGGCCCCTTGGTGGCGGCAGCAGCAGCCTTAGCGTCTCCCGCCCGTCTCTGGGGTCCGCGGTTTTAGCCGCGGCTCGCGCCCGTCTCTGGGGTTTGCGCTTTCAGCGGCGGCTTGCGCCCGTCTCGGGGGCTTGCGCCCTCAGCCGCGGCTCGCGCCCGTCTCTGGGGTTTGTGCTTTCAGCCGCGGCTCGCGCCCGTCTCGGGGGCTCGCGCCCTCAGCCGCGGCTCGCGCCCGTCTCTGGGGTTCGCGCTTTTAGCCGCGGCTCGCGCCCGTCTCTGGAGTTCCTTTAAGCAGCGCTCTTAGACCCCTCTCCTCGCGCACCAGGAGACAAAGAGGGAAGAAAAAGTCTCTTGCCTCTTCGGCCGGTGCAGGCTTTTCCCCGAACTCCCTCCCGGCTAGTCGTGGTGCACTAACCCCTTCAGGCTATGTTCAAGCCGCCAACCCCAGTCCTCTCCCTGAGCTCCGTCCAAAACCAAAACCCTAGCCTCAGCTCGCAGCCCCGCCCGCCCCGGTGGGTGAGCAGCAAGCCTCTCGGGTTGGTGAGTGCTGGTCGGCACCGATCTTCTGTGCAGGAATCTCCCCGCTTTGCCCTCCGCACCCGTCGCTGTGCACTACTCCGCGGTCCCGAAACTCCCCCCTCTGCCTCCCGCAGTCTCCGCCCGCGGAGGGGCTTCCTAGTGTGTGGAAACTTTTCCTCCTTCACAGCTCCCTCCCACTGGTGCAGGTGCCGTCCTTATTCTTTTGTCTCTGTTTTTTTCTTTTGCCCTACCCAGTTACGTGGGGAGTTTCTTGCCTTTTGGGAGGTCTGAGGTCTTCTGCCAGCCTTCAGTAGGAGTTCTATAGGAGTTGTTCCACGTGTGGATGTATTTCTGGTGTATCCGTGGGGAGGAAGGCGATCTCCGCGTCTTACTCTTCCGCCATCTTCAAGGTCCCCCTGTTAACACTTTTATGAACTCATCAGTTTTCCATTAGAGTTCTGAAAATGCTTATTCATTCAGTTCAGCAGTATAGTCAGTTACCAGAAACCTGTACTTGTCAGAGTCTTTTCCATGAATTCCTTGAAGATGAGACCCTTTTATAGGAACATTTTTGCAAAAGCATCAGAGTACACCCAGAACTGTCTGTAAATGACAAAATTAAAAACGACCACGGTTAAAGATTTGATGAAACTTCATAATAATGCAATTGACAAGGAAATTTAGTTATTTCTGATTTATACATTTTAAAGTAATAACTAGAATTATGACTTATAACATTATACCAGAACATGTAAGATTTTTAGAAATTTCATGTAATGTCTGAAACATTTATATTAACATTTTCCATACAAATAAACCAAAGAAAGTTTAGTATTAGTTTTTTTATTTGTTTTTTTTTTTTTGTTTGTTTGTTTTTGCGGTATGCGGGCCTCTCACTATTGGTGGCCTCTCCCGTTGCGGAGCACAGGCTTCGGACGCACAGGCTCAGCGGCCATGGCTCATGGGCCCAGCCGCTCCGCGGCATGTGGGATCTTCCCAGACCGGGGCACGAACCCGTGTCCCCTGCATCGGCAGGCGGACTCTTAACCACTGCACCACCAGGGAAGCCCTATTTGTTTTTTTATACTGTAGTTTCTTATTAGTCATCAATTTTATACACATCAGTGTATACATGTCAATCCCAATTGCCCAATTCAGCACACCACCATCCCCACCCCACTGCGGTTTTCCCCCCTTGGTGTCCATGCGATTGTTCTCTACAGCTGTGTCTCCACTTCTGCCGTGCAAACTGGTTCATCTGTACCATTTTTCTAGGTTCCACATACATGCATTAATATACTATATTTGTTTTTCTTTTTCTGACTTACTTCACTCTGTATGACAGTCTCTAGATCCATCCACGTCTCAACAAATGACCCAGTTCTGTTCCTTTTTATGGCTGAGTAATATTCCATTGTATATATGTACCACTTTTCTTTATCCATTCGTCTGTCGATGGGCATTTAGGTTGCTTCCATGACCTGGCTATTGTGAATAGTGCTGCAATGAACATTGGGGTGCATGTGTCTTTTTGAATTATGGTTTCCTCTGGATATATGCCCAGTAGTGGGATTGCTGGGTCATATGGTAATTCTATTTTTAGTTTTTTAAGGAACCTCCATACTGTTCTCCATAGTGGCTGTATCAATTTATATTCCCGTCAACAGTGCGAGAGGGTTCCCTTTTCTCCACACCCTCTCCAGCATTTGTTGTTTGTAGATTTTCTGATGATGCCCATTCTAACTGGTGTGAGGTGATACATCATTGTAGTTTTGATTTGCATTTCTCTAATAATTAGTGATGTTGAGCAGCTTTTCATGTGCTTCTTGGCCATCTGTATATCTTCTTTGGAGAAATGTCTATTTAGGTCTTCTGCCCATTTTTGGATTGGGTTGTTTGTTTCTTTAATATTGAGTTGCATGAGCTGCTTATATATTTTGAAGATTAATCCTTCATCCATTGATTCCTTTGCAAATATTTTCTCCCATTCTGAGAGTTGTCTTTTCATCTTGTTTATGGTTTCCTTTGCTGTGCAAAAGCTTTGAAGTTTCATTAGGTCCCATTTGTTTAATTTTGTTTTTATTTTCATTACTCTAGGAGGTGGATCAAAAAAGATCTTGCTGTGATTTATGTCAAAGAGTGTTCTTCCTATGTTTTCCTCTAAGAGTTTTATAGTGTCCAGTCTTACATTTAGGTCTCGAATCCATTTTGAGTTTATATTTGTGTATGGTGTTAGGGAGAGTTCTAATTTCATTCTTTTACATGTAGCTGTGCTCTGGCCCCTGTTTAATCATGAGTAGCATCCTAACATCAGACAAAAGCAACGAGAAGTGAATTCCTAATTTGAAGTGACCTTCAGGGTAAAGCTGTGCTCAGTGAAAAGAATCTCATATTGTGTAGACAATGGCTGCTGCCCTCTGTTACAGTTGTGATTTTGTTTCGAGATAAATAGGCTCAGAACCTTGGAATTCAACAGCCTGAGGAGGAGGCAAATGCCTCTCAGAAAGTGCAATGAGTAATGTTAGACCCTGGTAAATACTAGACCTTACTGTCCTGTATGAGACTTTTCACGTTTGACATATAAAAAAAGAGCTGCAGCCTTTCAATATGCAAAAGAGGTAATTGACAGCGATCCAAGATCTAGGATGGAACCTCCATATGCTGTGCTGTGTACCTGTTTCCCTAAGTGAATTCCAGAGTGAGAAACCTGGATTCTTGTTTAAAATTAGAAACAAACACAGTACATTTCTTGCCTGTTTTTCCCAGTATTATGGTGAATAAGTGTGAACCGGTTTTTAAACTCTGACTTCATGGCTGGCTCTAAGTTAATTGTGTAAGTGTTTTCCCATAGCCCTAGAAGAGTTCTGGGGTACATGGATTTGTTTGATCTTAGAGTACTGTACATAGCTTAATTTTCTTCACTTGGGTTTGATGAGTCTGCATTTTCATATCCTGATTTAGCCTCAAGTGTATGTATGTGCACGTACCTCTCTGCCCCCTTTCTACGACTCTTCTTGACTATCACTGTGAACATCGCTGACCAAGTCTTGAAGAAATGCACATAGAGCGCCATAATCAAACAGTGATTCCTTAAACATTATGTTAATCCTGGAAGAAAGACTTTAGTACTTAAAAGCAGCTGCTATTAGGTTGGACCAAATTAAATTTCCATTTTTGTAGGTCAAAAATAGTCTAATGCTGACTCTTTCAGATGATCCAAACTGTGGTTTAACTCAGTGGTTCTTAACAATTTTTTCTTCATCTAACTGGCTGGATGATGTTCTCATGTCCCCAGCCTTGTCTTTATGCTGCATCTCCCCACCTGAAGTGGCAACACCATCACCCATACAACTCTCAAGCCAGGTAACTTGAAGTTGTCAAAACTCCACCTTCTCCTTCACTTCTCCACATTCCACCAGTTTCCAAGTCTTACTGATTCTTTGTCTTAATACCTTTTGAATCCACTACTCTTTATTATTACCAGTCTCTTGGTTCAAGCCAGCATCATTTTTGGTCTGGAATAAAGGCACCAGCTTTCAATCCAGTCTCCCCACATCCACTGCTGCCCTCATTGATCTAGCTTTTCTACTGCAGCCAGAGAGAGCTTTTCAGAATCTAGTAATGACTCTCCAGTTCAGAGTCTTTCAATAATTTCCCATTGACCTTGAGATCAAATCCATATTCTTAACGTGGTTACAGAGTCCTGCGTTACCCAGCCTACTTCTGCAGACTCGGCTTGAACTCCTTCTCCCACAGCCACACTGGCCTCTTTCAGCCCCTTGAACATGCGATGTTTCCGATCTCTTGGTCTTTGCACAGTCTGTTCCTTCTTTACCTTGCCCACTCATCCAGCCAATGCCAATCTTGCAGGGCTCAGCTTAAACTTTGCTTCCTCAAAGAAGCTTTCCTTGATTACCCAGGGTCATTTGGGCCCCCCCCATCATGTGCTCACATGGCATCTGAATGTCTTCTTCATGACACTCCTCAAACTCATGAACTCAGTCAAAAATCATCTTTACCATCACCCTGAAGCTCCTTGAAGGTGTGTTGGTGAGCTCAGGTTTGGCTGCTCGTTGCTCAAGAATCCAAAACTGAGAGACACATGTTGGGTAAAAGGAAAGATCGCTTTATTGAGGAAACTGGCAACTGGTGGAAAAGGTGAACTCATGTCCAAAAGCCAATTCCCCGTTGTTGATTGGGGGGCAAAGGTTTTAAAGGGGGAGTTTCAGGGGTGTATGGGTGGAGGGAGGTGGCTATGTGTAGAGCAGCACAGTTGGCTCCGACAGTCATCTTGAAATTGGTCACGTGTGGTCTGATCAGCGTCATCTCATCTTGTTTTAAGTACAGTTAATCTTCAGTTACAGGGTTGGTTTGTTCCCATTTTATTGAGGCCAGTTCTTGAAATTATGTGAGATGGAGCAGCTTATATCATGGCTACAATATGGTCATCAGGTAGTTAACTTCTTTCACCTGGTGGGGATTTCCGTATCTGTAAAACAGCTCAAAAGATACAGCTCAGATTATTATCTATAGCTCTTGAGGAGAAACTAAACGTCCTTGACTTTGTTTAATGGCTAAACTATTATTATTTTGTCTTGTTTGACTTTTTTCCCTTGTTTCCACATTTTCTCATTTCTCTGATTAAATGTATTATTTGGCCAAACTTTTTCTACAGATGAGAGGCAGGCAGAGGACATGGGTGGGTGAGGATGTCTGTCCTGGGAAGGCCCCAGAGGGTCCTGCTCCATTACAGGTAGAGACCATTTCTGTCTAGTTCACGGTTGTATCCTCTGTGCTTGACACAGGGCCTGCCATGTGTCAGACTTTAATAAACATGTGTATAATGAATAAATGACACTTTTATGAACATGTCCAGCATTTGAAATAAGACTGTTAGCTGTTTTCTCTAAAATTCCCATTGCCCTGTTTGTAATTCCACCCTTTTTTCTCTCTCACTTTAAATAGAAGACTAAAACTCGAGGTAGGAAGTGATTTTTTTTTTTTTTTTTTGCGGTACGCGGGCCTCTCACTGTTGTGGCCTCTCCCGTTGTGGAGCACAGGCTCCGGATGCCATGGCTCACGGGCCCAGCCGCTCCGTGGCATGTGGGATCTTCCCGGACTGGGGCACGAACCCGTGTCCCCTGCATCGGTAGGCGGACTGTCAACCACTGCACCACCAGGGAAGCCCAAGGAAGTGATATTTTGACAAAACATGAATGTCCTAACTTGTTATATAGATAGATACAGACATAATATCTATCATGTGTATATGTAGTTACTATTAGTAACCAATTATTGTGGCAGAGTTCACAGTTGATTTAGCATTGTATTAAGGCTGACATTGCAGTTGAGAACAACTGGTTTGATCTCCCTAGAACAGCTCAGCCATGAAGCACAGACTCACTGCCACAGGCACATCAAGTTTTAGAGATGTTTTCTTTAGTTAAAGGTGCTTTACTTTGGGGGAAACATGGAGTCAAATGGAGCCTGAGGCATGTCAGCCATATTTTTGTGCCCTGAGTACATTGCTCTTTGTGTTTGAGGTGGGAGAGGAGAGTCAGGTGGAAGAGAGGAAGCATGAGAGAAGTTGAAGACAACTCTGCTAACTTCTAGTTGGAGAGAAGAGACTGACTTTAAGGAAACATCTAGATGAGGAAATGAGAGTGTTTCAGGTAGAGTCAGAGTGTAACTGAAGGAAAAGAGCCACAGTCAAAAGGATTTAACTAAAGAGAGTGTAATAGATTATTTTTGGAGGTGTGGACAGAGTTAAGGGGACCAGCAAGGGATGGTGAAACACCCAATCCAGTCACAGTGGAAAACTGTTATAACCCCCTGGCCTGAAGGGGCAAAGGGAGGGAATGGTGTTACCCAAATATTGAGAGAGCTGGCATCATGGGAGTGGGGCCACTCAACAGGAGCTCAACGGTAGAGGGATGCAGCTCTTTCCATCTCTGCTGGAGCCTCCCATTGTCCAGTCCCAGTCAGGAGTCAGTGAGGGAGGGTGTCCATATGATAGAGATCAGCCTTCTGGGATACTGAGTATAGCAGAGAAAGGCAGAGATTGGATCTGGGTAGAGTGGGGTCAAAAAAGAACTGCACAGATAGTATATAACTAGTGCTAGATTTCATGATGATGTTATCAAACGGGGGTCCTGCTGCTTGCTGCTTACAAGATTAATCACATACTCAACAGATGTCAGTAGAAAGGAAAGGTGCCTTTAATCAAAATGCAGACAATCTGGGGAGATGGTGGACTCAGTGTCCTTGAAAAACCACCTCCGAAGATTCTGCTTGGCTGTGAAACTTTTAAGTAATCTCAGTTAAAAATTGAGATGGGGGGTCAGAGCCATCACCATTCCTCACTGTGTGCAGGCTTGTCAACCCCTTGTGATCTTCCTCTAGATGTTATCTTGTTCACGCAGTTTGTTTGGGAGATTATTGAAGGGGAAGCTAGGGAAGAGATCTGGTCCTCTGTTAATTATTCTTCATTTCTGCTTCGTTGGTCTGTGGAAAAAACCGACAAATTAGGCAAGGTATTGTGTGATTTAAAAATTTGAAAGGTGTGCTTGGGCTGGAGATGAGTAGAGCCTGGGAGTGCCTAGTTTAAAAGTTAGCTACAATATAGCTTTGCTAAAGTGACAAGAAAAGGGGCTTCCTGCGGAGGGTGGTTTCCTGTAAAGAGCTGCTCACAATAATAACTGAATACGCATTAGAGTCAGTATTTCTTATTGTGCTAAATAAATGAATTAAGGACTTACCATATCTTCTAGTTCCTGGCCTTCTTATCCAATTATTGAGGAAAGAACATCTTTTTGATTCCATATGTACTGCGTATGTACAGTTGGGTTGAATTCCAGTAGTTTTGGCACTCATTAGTATTTTGGCACTAAGAGCTAACATTTATTAGTGCTATTTTAGTGACAGGCACTGTTCAGTCCTTTACATATATTAATTCATTTAATTCTCAGGACAGTTTTATGAGCTAGGTACAATATTGCCTAATTAGTAGGCAATGCAAAACTGTACCTTATTTTTTGTCCTTATACTTTGTGCTGCTGAGGTACTGCTGGTGACTTTCTCTTGCTACTACAGGGGCCGCTGCTATCTAGGCCTCACTGGGATGAGGCACTAGCCAAGGAGTACTTCTCACTTCTAATCTGTTGCAAGAAGCATTGTGATAATTTTGCATAGGGTCAGATGGCTGCTAGATTATCGTGGTGATCAGTTCATAATATATGCAAATGCCAAATCACTGCGTAGTAAACCTGAAACTAACATGGTATCGTATGTCAGCTACATTTCAATTGGGAAAAAAAAGCAGGCCTGCTAGGCAATTTGTTTGCAGAGTGAGTTTCCACTGGAGTATTCCTAGGGAGGGAGTGACTTCAGGATTCAGGAAGGCTTTCTCTCATACATATAACATGAACAGTAGATGAGACATTTTGGCTGACTTCCTATGTAAAGGCACGTGGGGTCACAGAAGTGAGCTCTCTCTTTGCACAGAGGCCTACATTTATAGGTAGGGAGGGTACATCTAGCTAATGGTCTAGTTATCACCTCTCACCTTGGCCTTCTCATGCTTCTTTCTTCTTAATCCATTCTTCCTTCTCTCTTGCAACCAGAGCAGTAGAAGCAAGTGGGTGAGAAGACATTCCTTCTTGTTAGGGAGTAAATGATACTACGTCTTGTCAGGATACATGAGAACAGTAGCTATAGAGTCCTTGCTGGGCGAGGCCCATCCAGCCCTGTAGGCCAGGGCACCTCGTGATATTTTGTGCCGATCTTTGTGACTTTGATCGTTTTTCTGGGGTGACTGTCCAGCTTCCATCAGAATCACCCATCTTGCCATTGACACTTGTTGTATAAATGTAGAAGCTGAAGCCTTAGATGTCAAGGTCCCACATAAATGTTATCCGAACTAGGACTAGAACCAGGCCTTTTAACTCCTAGTTCAGAGGTTTTCCTACAGCAGACTTCCCTTCCACACAGGAAACCATGGGGTGGTAGTCGAGAAGTCCTGGGAAGTGAACACACTTGTTCAAGGTCACGCAATGACATTTTGGATCCCCGCATTTCTTCACATTAAAAAAAAATAGTTTTGAACTCTCTAGTTCTAAGTGTGCTATTCGTCTCCAGTTCCTGTGTGCTGGAGAAAAAGTGAGGAGAAATACTTTGGGATCAGGGTCCTATTGTTTGGACCTTAGATGGCAGCAATGGAAAGTTCCAGCTGGAGCCCCAAGGATCTTTGGGAATCTGTGGCTCACTGCATCATTCCCATGGCCCCTTTTCCAAAGAATAAGACACAGCCTGCCCTTTTGAAAAAGAAACTGAGCCCTTTGAGGCACCTGTTTTCAAATTGGCAAAGTATGACTTAAAGAGAGTTGGGATAGTATGAAAGTGGTTTGAAAAGATATCTTGATATTTTCAGCTTAGAGTGATTCTCTTCGGAATGAACGGCAAAGCATTTCCTGAAAAGTTTTTGAGGCTATAAGGCTAATAAGCAAAAAGGATCATGAGAGTAGCTTGCCTATGCTCAGGTTAACATCCATGGGAAAGAGAAGCGTTAAAGGAAAGAGCTGTGTACGTTTCAACTGCTAATTGTATGGGGAATAATTATCTAATATTGGATTCGTTTTTTCCCTAACAGCTCACCTCTCCCACTGGCTGCCTGTTGGCAGTTAGCCCTCTGGGCAGAGTAGGTAATGCCAGGGTCAAGTGGGTTACTCACATCTGTCCGGCCACTCGTGAGCAGTTTATCTGAGGATCGCTCACATCCAACTTCATCCTGTCTTGTGCTATTTGCCGTTTGCACTTGAAAATCGTCACTTGTTCAGGGTTAAGTAGTAAAGGACACTGGTTTAACTTAATTTGCCACCTACTGTATTTCCTAATGAGATGGTGAAGGGAGAAGGAAACAGATATTTCAGCCTCTACTATGCACCATTTACTATGCTCTCACTTGCTCTGTTATCTCATTATGATGAAGCCATTAGCCCCATTTTACATATGAGAAAAATGGCACTCAGAGAAGGTTACATAGCTGGTAGGTTTGAATTGAATTGATTTGAATTGGTCTACTTGACTCAAAAGCTCTAGTTTCCTTTTACTCTGTGCCATCTGCTGCAGCAGAACAGCTGTTCTGTTGTATCTATGTGTGCAAGGCCAGCATAAACTGTAGCTTGCTATAAAGAATATGTGTATATATGCGTGTATATTTTTAAAAAATAAAGACAGTGTATCCCAACAACCCATAGAAAAGGTAGGATTAGGACTCAGAAAATTACCGTCCTCCTGGGTTGTGGCACAGTCTACTGCCTTCATCTTACAGCCAACAGCAGCTTACTGTCTTCCCATGCAGCCAAATGTACTCATCCATAAAATGGGGATTAGACTGAACCAGGTCATGGAACATTGTGCAGATAAAGTGATTAATAATAGAAGAGCACTTTGGAAAGAGAAAATGTTCTGCTGGTGCTGTGCTTTGCTGGTCTAGAACAAATTAGTTTTGAAATCTCTCTCAGTCTTAAGATGTTTAAATTAGATGAGTTAACATAGTATTTTTCACTGTTTCTGTGCACTCTTCTGAAAAAGGCACAGAGGAAACATTTTGATAAAATATAATTGCCAACTGGTAGAATGAGATTTTTTATTCAACTAAATTATAGATGCCAAAAAGTTCTATGAATTTTTCACACAAAGACCTGTCATGGGGAGGACATAAACAGTCAAAACTGGTAAGAGAATATTATTTAAAAATAGAAAAAAGTAAAATTAATGGAATGTGCTCAGGTTTGGTACCAGTTTTCTGTTAAGCACCCCGTTTCCCAAACAGACCATCCTCTAATCGAGCTCATGGACACAGTTTTATCTCTCTGGGAGGCTGATTCATATTTGATCTCCTTCACATTCCTGGAATATTGAAAATGTAGTAAATTAATTAGTTATTCCATACAATGGAAACTTTAATTTTACATAAAAATTCCCACACAATCTGCAGTCAAAGAAAAGTTAACCTTGAGATATAGATTATATTTTAGAAGTCTTTATAGTTCTTTTTATTTTTTTTTAATTAAATTAAATTAAATTTATTTATTTATTTTGGCTGCACCGGGTCTTAGTTGCAGCACACGGGATGTGGCGTGTGGACTCTTAGTTGCGGCATGCAGAATCTAGCTCCCCGACCTGGGATCAAACCCGGGTGCCCTGCATTGGGAGCATGGGGTCTTATCCACTGGACCACCAGGGAAGTCCCTACAGTTCTATTTCAAGGGAGCTTTTTGAATAAATAAAACTTCATACACCTAATTTTTCTAATTCTCTATCAGTTGGTTTGTTTACTGCAAGAAATAATTTCTTCCATTTTTTTCCCCCAAAATAGGGCTGTCTTTTTTGATATAGTTTTCTTGAGGTAAGATGGCTTCCCTGGAGTGATGTCTCTTTTAGTATGATTAAACTTATCCTATGGCAAATCTTGATTTGGAAGAAGAAGAAGAAGAATGCCTCAAGATATTTACCTTTAAGGCTTGATTAAGTATGAGAGAATGTCTGGCCTGGTTTCATGATTCACACTTTTGTAGCTGAGATTAAGAGATTATTGGGTTTGGTTGTATTTACTTGCTGAACAAAATTTTCTTGAACATTTGCTGTTCATGTTTGGAGATGGGATCTAATGTGGAAGAATGTTAAGGTAAAATTTTGAAGGCCTCTTTACACCAGATTCCTCACCCTTCTAAAATCTGCCATTTAGGATTTCAGTGCTAAAACATAGAAGTAACTGTCCCCAAATCCTCCATTTTCTGTTGTTATGAACCCAATGCCCTTTTCCATCAAATTGCGGAACTAAGTATTCATGGCTCTTTATTTATTTACATTTAGAAGAAGATGGAACACTTCTCAATTCATTATATATAGTATATAATGAATTATATATACCTTAATACATGTATATATATAGTTTATATATATAATATATAGCGAGATATTTATATGTATATGGAGAAATTTATGTTTCTAGATACTCAACAGGCTATTAAACATTTTCCTTAAAAAAAGGTCCATATCATCTACACCCACAGAAGATGGATTTACATCTTACTTAAAAGAACTATAAATGCCTAAAGGGCAATTTTCCTTAGTCAGTTAATTGATTTTCCAGCTTTAATTAAGACAGTTTAAATACTTGTTCAGTGGAGCAGCCCAGTCTCCTCTGTATTTTTGGTTGGCATCTGCTGTCATCCTTCTACAATTCATTTATAAAAGTAAAATGTTCATGTTTTGAGGTCCTGGAATGAAAGCCTTTCTCTGGGTGGCTCTTTGAAACTTAATCTATTAAATTGCCTTCTAATGCTATTATCTACTTGAACCTCAACGAGAATTACATTGGAAGATTTTGGAAAATACGTTCTAAAATAGTATATTTGCATACTTTTTTACATAATGGTGAGTTGGTAAATGAATTAAAAATAAAAACCTTCTCTGGGACTTGCACAAAGACATCAAAAACTTTAAACAATATACCCATCCTTTAAAATAGCAATTGTACTTCTGTGAATTCATTCTAAGGAAGAAAATAATCACAGATGTGCCCTAACAAGATCTTTATCACAGTGAGTTTGTAATAACAAACAGTGAAAATATCCCAATGCCTGTTCCTATAGTATGAGCTAAATAAACCATCGTGCATCCTTACCCTGGAACCATGACAGGGGAAAGCAATAATAGAAAATAACAAGTGCTTATTTAGAAATATAGAAAATAGAAATAGATATAGAAAATAGAAATAAATATAGGAAATATAAATAATACTAAATAGCTAACAAGATGCCAGGTGCTGTTCTAAGTAGTTTATTTATATTAATTCAAATAATTCTCTTAAAAATCTCAATGAGGTAAATACTATTATTATCACCTCTCTTTTACATGTGAGGAACTGGGCACAGAGAATACAAGGACCTTTCCAAGTCACTTAGCTAATAAATGGTGAAACCTGGATTTGGACCCAAGTAGTGTGGTTTAAGAGCTTATGTCTTAACCACTGTGGTTATGTCTTAACCACTAATTTATGCTGCTTTACGTACATAAAGTAGATTACAGAGTATCTGTACAGCATGATTCTACAGTTGTAAATGTGTGTCTATATGGGAGTATAATGAAAGAAATTGAAAAATACATATCAAACTATTAACTGTGAAATGGGTTTTTAAAATGTTGTTTTTATTTGAATTTTCTAAATGTTCTATAATGACCATATTCTGGGCCATTTAACACACCTTAACAAATATTAAAAAAATTGAGATCATGCTAAGTATGTTCTTTGAACATAAATTAATTGTTTTAAATTAACAGAATATATCTGAAAAATCCCTAAATATTTGGAATTAAACAACATACTTCTAAATGATCAATGGGTCAAAGAGAAATTCACAAAGGAAATTAGAATTATTGAGTTGAGTGAAAAAAAACCATAATGTATCAAAATTTGTGGTATGCATTTATAATCATGCTTAGAGGGCTGTTTTATCATTAACTACTTATATTAGATAATAATATGTCTCAAGTCAATGACCTAAGTTTCTACCTTAAGAAATTTAAAAGAAGAGAGCGAAAAAGCAAATTAAAAAATGAAATTGAAAACAGTAGAGCAGTAGAGGAAATCAAAGTAACCAAAGACTGATTGTCTAAAAAGATTCATGAAACTGATAAACCTCAAGCCAAGCTGACCAAGAAAATAGAAAGAAGACAAATTGTCAATATCAGGAATGGAAAAGGAGACATTGCTATAGACCGTTGAGACATTAAACAAATAGTAAGGGAATATTACAAATAGGTTTATTCCCATAAATTTGATTAGATGAAATGGACAAATTCCTAGAAAGATATAAACTATCAAAACTTACAGAAGGGGCTTCCCTGGTGGTGCAGTGGTTGAGAGTCCGCCTGCCGATGCAGGGGACGTGGGTTTGTGCCCCGGTCCGGGAGGATCCCACATGCCGCAGAGCGGCTGGGCTCACGAGCCATGGTGGCTGAGCCTGCGCGTCTGGAGCCTGTGCTCCGCAATGGGAGAGGCCACAACGGTGAGAGGCCTGCGCACCGCAAAAAAAAAAAAAAAAAAAAAAAAAAAACAACTTACAGAAGAAGAAATAGAAAATGTGAGTTGTCTTATATATATTAAAGAAATTGAATTCGTAGTTAAAAACCTTCTAGTCCCAGATGGCTTCACTACTGAAACCTACCAATCATTTAAGGAATAAATACTACCAGTACACAATCTCTTCCAGAAAAGAGAAGAGGGAGGAACACTTCCCAATTCATTCTATAATTCCAGCATCATTCTGACACCATAATCAAAGATGTTAAAAGAAAACTACAAACCAACATCATTAGTCATTAGGGAAATATAAATTAAAACAATGAGATAGCACTTTCTACCTTTTAGCATGGCTGAAAAAAAAAAAACAAACGGACATACCAAGTGCTGTTGATGATGTGGAGTAACTGTGCTTTTTCGTACCAAAAAGCACAATACACCAAAACTTATGGTATGCAGCAAAAGCAGTACTAAGAGGGAAGTTAATAACAGTAAATGCCTACATTAAAAAAGAGGAAAGATCTGAAATAACAACTTAATTTACACCTTGAAGAATGAGAAAAAGAAGAATAAACTATGCCCAAAATTAGCAGAAAGAAAGCAATAATAAAGATTAGAACAGAATTGAATTAGATAACACAACATTGTAAAGCAACTGTACTCCAATAAAAATTAATTTAAAATTTTTAAAAAATTTTTAAAAAGGTAAATTGAAAAGAGAATAGAAAAACAATGAAAAAATGAACAAAATTAAGAGTTGGGGTTTTTTTAGTCAAAATAAGCAAAATCAACAAATCCTTCACTAAACAAACTAAGAAAAAAGTGACAAGACTCAAAATCAGAAATGAAAGAGAAGACATTATGATGTATGCCTTAAAAATAAAAAGAATCATAAGAGACAATTATGAATACTTATATGCCAACAAATTAAATAACCTAGATGAAATAGATAAATTCCCCAAAATATGCAACCTAACAAAATGAAATCAAGAAGAAATAGAAAGGCTGAACAGACCAATAATAAATGAGGAGATTGAACCAGTAATCTAAAACCTGCGAACAAGGAAAGGCCCAGGACCACATGGCTTCATAAATGAATTCTAGCACTTATTTAAAGAAGAATTAACACAATTTCTTAAACTTTTCCAAAAAATAGAGGAAGGAATACTTCCAAACTTATTTTATGAGGCCAGCATTACACTCATACCAAAGCCAGACAAAGACACAAGAAACCTAAAGCCAATATTCTTGATGAACATAGATACAAAAATACTCAAAACACTAGCAAACCAAATTCAATAGCACATTAAAAACATTATATACCATGACCAAGTGGTATTTATCCCTGGGGTGCAAAATTAGTTTAACATATGCAAATCAATGTGATACACCATATTAACAGACTAAAAGAAAAAGCTACATGATAATCTCAATAGACACAGAAAAAAACATTTGACAAAAATGTTTTTTGTTTATCCATTTATGATAAAACCTCTCAACAAAATAGTAATAGAAGGAACATACCTCAATATATAAAGGCCATATTTGAAAAGCCAACAGCTAACATCATAATTAATTGGAGGGAAAAAAAAAAAAGGTTTCCTTCTAAAATCCAGTACAAGGCAAGGATGCCCACTCTCACTGCTTTTATTCAACATAGTACTGGAAGTCCTAGCCAGAGCAGTTAGACAAGAAAAAGAAACAAAAGTCATCTAAATCAAAAAGGAAGAAGTAAAATTATTTTTCTTTGCAGATAACATTATGATATACATAGAAAACTCTAAAGACTCAACAAAATTATGTTAGAACTATTAAATGAATTGAGTAAATTTACAGGGTATGAAAATATACAAAAATTATTGCATTCTATACACATACAACAAACTATAAAAAAAATATTAAGAAAACAATCCTACTCACAACAGCAACAAAAAGAATAAAATACTTAGGAATGAACTTAACCAAAGAGATCAAAGACTTGTAAATTGAAATTATGAAACATTGATGAAAGAAATTAAAGGAGATGCAGATAAATGGAAACACATTCCATGTTCATGATTTCCAAGAATTCATATTGTTAAAACATCCATACTACCCAAAGCCATCTATAGTTTCATTGCAATCCCTATCAAAATTCCAATGGCATTTTTCACAGAAATAGAAAAAACAGTCCTAAAATTTGTATGAAGCTACAAAAGACACAAAATGACCAAAACAGTTTTGAACAAGACCAAATCTGGAGGCATCACACTTTCCGATTTCAAAATACATCACAGAGCTACAGTAGTTAAAACCATATGGTGCTGGCATAAAAACAGATACATAGACCAGTGAACAGAATAGAGAGACCAGAAATAAACCCATACTTATATAATCAACTAATATTTGACAAGGGAGCCAAGGATACTCAATGGGGAAAGAATAGTCTCTTCCATAAATGGTGTTAGGAAAACTGGGTATTCACATGCAAAAGATGAATTTGGACCCCTATCTCACACCACTCACAAAAATTAACTCAAAATGGATAGAAGACTTAAACAGATCTAAACCTTAAAATTGCTAGAAGAAAGCATAGGGAAAAAACTCCTGGATATTGGTCTTAGAGATGATTTTTTTGGATATGGCACCAAAAGCAACAAAAGCAAAAATCAACAATTGCAGCTACATCAAACTAAAATCAACTGCAGAACAAAAGAAACAATGAAATGGCAACCTATGGAATAGGAGAAACATATTCAAACCATATA
This sequence comes from Phocoena sinus, assembly GCF_008692025.1. NCBI lineage: Eukaryota > Metazoa > Chordata > Mammalia > Artiodactyla > Phocoenidae > Phocoena > Phocoena sinus. The sequence continues at coordinate 134,671,119 of NC_045764.1, read as the reverse complement.
TCTAATAAGGGGCTATATCCAAAATACATGAGGAACTCATACAACTTAATAGCAAGAAAACAAATAATCCAATTTAAAAATGGGCAAAGGACCCAAATAGACATTTTTGCCACAGAAAACACACAAATGGCCACCAGGTCAATGGTAAGGTGCTCAATATCACAAATCACCAGAGAAATGGAAATCAAAGCCAGAATGAGATATTACCTCATACCTGTTAGAAGGTGGTTATCAAAAAGACAAGAGAAAACAAATATTGGCGAGGATGTGGAGAAAGGGAACCACTGTACACTGCTGGTAGGAATGTAAATTAGTATAGCCATATGGAAAAGAGTATGGAAGTTCCTTAAAAAAAAACCTAAAAATAGAACTACCTTATGATCTAGAAATCTCATTTCTGGTTTTATATTCATAAGAAATAAAATTACTATATTAGATACCTTTCCTCTTATGTTCATTGCAGCATTATTCACAATAGCCATGATATGGAAACAAACTAAATGTCTTTGACAGATGAAAAGATACAGAAAATGTGACATGTATGAAATTAAATATTATCCAACCTTAAGTAATAAGGAAATATTATCCAGACCTAAATAAGAAGAGACCCTGACATTTCTGACAATGTGAATGAACCTAGAGAACATTATGCCAAGTGAAATGAGCCAAAGAAACACAAATACTGCATGATCTCATTTATATGTGGAATCTAACATAGTTGAACTCATAGAAAAAGAGTAAAATGGGTGGTTTCCAGGGATTTAAGGGTGAGGAAAATGGGCATATATTGGTCAAAGGGTACAAAATTTAAGTTATACAACATGAATAAGGTCTGCAGATCTAATTACAGCATGGTGACTATAGTTAATGGTACTATATTGTGTACTTGAAAGTTGTGGATAGCCTCATCCACCAGAGGGCAGACAGCTGAAGCAGGAAGAACTACAATTCTTTAGTCTGTGGAAGGGAAACCACACATTCACAGAAAGATAGACAAGACAAAAAGGCAGAGGACTTTGTACCAGATGAAGGAACAAGATAAAACCCCCAAAAAACAACGAAATGAAGTGGAGATAAGCAACCCTACAGAAAACGAAATCAGAAAATGATAGTGAAGATGATCCAGGAGCTCAGAAAAAGAATGGAGGCAAAGATTGACAAGATGCAAGAAATGTTTGACAATAACCTAGAAGAATTAAAGAACAAACACCTGGAAGAATTAAAAAACAAACAGAGATGAACAATACAATAACTGAAATGAAAAAATACACTAGAAGGAATAAATAGAATAACTGAGGCAGAAGAACGGATAAGTGACCTGGAAGACAGAATGGTGGAATTCATTGCCGTGGAACAGAAAAAAGAAAAAGGAATGAAAAGATATGAAGACAGGCTAAGAGACTTTTGGGACAACATTAAATGCAACAACATTCGCATTATAGGGGGGTCCCAGAAGAAGAGAGAGGGAAAGGACCCAAGAAAATATTTAAAGAGATTGTAGTTGAAAATTTCCCTAACATGGGAAAGGAAATAGCCACCCAAGTCCAGGAAGCACAGAGAGTCCCAGGCAAGATAAACCCAAGGTGAAACACCCGAGACACATAGCAGTCAAATTGACAAAAATTAAAGGCAAAGAAAAATTATTGAAAGCAACAAGAGAAAAATGACAAATAACATACAAGGGAACTCCCATAAGGTTAACAGCTGATTTCTCAGCAGAAACTCTACAAGCCAGAAGGGAGTGGCACAATATGTTTAGAGTGATGAAAGGGAATAACATACAACCAAGATTACTCTACCCAGCAAGGGTCTCATTCAGATTTGACAGAGAAATCAAAAGCTTTACAGACAAGCAAAAGCTAAGAGAATTCAGCACCACAAAACCAGCTCTACAACAAATGCTAAAGGAACTTCTGTAACTGGGAAACACAAGAGAAGAAAAGGACCTACAAAAACAAACCCATAACAATTAAGAAAATGGTAATAGGAACATACATATTGAAAATTACCTTAAATGTGAATGGATTAAATGCTCCATTCAAAAGACACAGACTCACTGAATGATTACAAAAACAAGACCCAAATATATGTTGTCTACAAGAGACCCACTTCAGACCTAGGGGCACATACAGGCTGAAAGTGAGGGGGTGGAAGAAGATATTCCATGCAAGTGGAAATCAAAAGAAAGCTGGAGTAGCAATACTCATATCAGATAAAAAAGACTTTAAAATAAAGACTGTTATAAGAGACAAGGAAGGACACTACATAATGATCAAGGGATCAATCCAAGAAGAAGATATAACAATTATAAATATATGTGCACCCAACATAGGAGCACTTCAATACACAAAGCAACTGCTAACAGCTATAAAAGAGGAAATCGACAGTAACACAATAATAGTGGGGGTAACACCTCACTTACACCAATGGACAGATCATCCAGACAGAAAGTTAATAAGAAAACACAAGCTTTAAATGACACAATAGACCAGATAGATTTAATTGATATTTATAGACATTCCATCCAAAAACAGCAGATTATACTTTCTTCTCAAGTGCACACAGAACATTCTCCAGGATACATCACATCTTGAGTCACAAATCAAGCCTCAGTAAATTTAAGAAATTGAAATCATATCAAGCATCTTTTCCTACCATAATGTTATGAGATTAGAAATCAATTGCAGGGAAAAAATTGTAAAAAAGACAAACACATCAAGGCTAAACAATACGTTACTAAATGACCAAGATATCACTGAAGAAATCAAAGAGGAAATCAAAAAATACCTAGAGACAAATGACAATGAAAACATGATGATCCAAAACGTATGGGCTGCAGCAAAAGCAGTTCTAAGAGGGAAGTTTATAGCTATACAAGCCTACCTCAAGAAACAAGAAAAATCTCAAACAATTTAACATTACACCTAAAGGAACTAGAGAAAGACGAACAAGCAAAATGCAAAGTTAGTAGAAAGAAAGAAACCATAAAGATCAGAGCAGAAATAAATGAAATAGAAACAAAGAAAACAATAGCAAAGATCAACAAAACTAAAAGCTGGTTCTTTGAGGAGATAAACAAAATTGATAAACCTTTAGCCAGACTCAACAAGAAAAAGAGGGAGAGGACTCAAATCAATAAAATTAGAAATGAAAAAGTAGAAGTTACAACAGACACTGCAGAAATACAAAGCATCCTAAGAGTTACTACAAGCAACTCTATGCCAATAAAATGGATGACCTGGAAGAAATGGACAAATTCTTACAAAGGTATAACCTTCTAAGACTGAACCAGGAAGAAACAGAAAATATGAACAGACCATCACAAGTAGTGTAATTGAAACTGTGATTAAAACATTTCCAACAGAAGTCCAGGACCAGATGGCTTTACAGGTGAATTCTATCAAACATTTAGAGAAGAGCTAGCACCCATCCTTCTCAAACTTTCCAAAAAATTGCAGAGGAAGGAACACTCCCAAACTCAGTTTATGAGGCCACCATCACCCTGATACCAAAACCAGACAAAGATACTACAAAAAAAGAAAATTATAGACCAATATCACTGATGAATATGGATGCAAAAATCCTGAACAAAATGCTAGCAAACAGAATCCAACAACACATTAAAAGGATCATACACCATAATCAAGTGGGATTTTTCCCAGGGATGCAAGGATTCTTCAATATATGCAAATCAATCAATGTGATACACCATATTAACAAATGGAAGGATAAAAACCATATGATCATCTCAATAGATGCAGAAAAAGCTTTTGACAAAATTCAACACCAATTTATGATTAAAACTCTCCAGAAAGTGGGAATAGAGGGAACCTACCTCAACATACTAAAGGTCATATATGACAAACCCACAGCTAACATCATTCTCAATGATGTAAAACTGAAAGCATTTCCTCTAAGATCAGGAACAAGACAAGTATGTCCACTGTCACCACTATTATTCAACACAGTTTTGGAAGTGCTAGCCATGGCAATCAGAGAAGAAAAAGAAATAAATGGAATACAAATTGGAAAAGAAGAAGTAAAACTGTCACTGTTTGCAGATGACATGGTATTATACATAGAGAATCCTAGAGATGCCACTAGAAAACTACTAGAGCTAATCAATGAATTTGGTAAAGTTGCAGGATACAAAATTAATGTATAGAAATATCTTGCATTCCTATACACTAACGACAAAAGACCAGAAAGAGAAATTAAGGAAACAATCCCATTCACCATTGCAACAAAAAGGATAAGATACCTAGGAATAAACCTACCTAAGGATGTAAAAGATCTGTACTCAGAAAACTATAAGACACTGATGAAAGAAATCAAAGATGACACAAATAGATGGAGAGATATACCACATTCTTGGATTGGAAGAGTCAGTATTGTGAAGATGATTATACTACCCAAAGCAATCTACAGATTTAATGCAATCCCTATCAAGTTACCAGTGGCATTTTTTACAGAACTAGACAAAAAATCTTAAAATTTGTATGGAGACATAAAATATCCCGAATAGCCAAAGCAGTCTTGAGGGAATAAAATGGAGCTGGAGGAATCAGACTCCCTGATTTAAGATTATAGTACAAAGCTACAGTAATCAAGACAATATGGTTCTGGCACAAAAATAGAAATATAGATCAATGGAACAGGATAGAAAGCCCAGAGATAAACCCACACACCTACGTTCAACTAATCTATGACAAAGGAGGCAAGGATATACAGTGGAGAAAAGACAGTCTTTTCAGTAAGTGGTGCTGGGAAAACTGTACTGCTACATGTAAAAGAAAGAAATTAGAACACTCCCTAGCACCACACACAAAAATAAACTCAAATTGGATTAGAGCCCTAAATGTAAGATTGGACACTATAAAACTCTCAGAGGAGAACATAGGAAGCACACTCTTTGACATAAATCACAGCAAGATCTTTTTTTATCCACCTCCTAGAGTAATGGAAATAAAAACAAAAATAAACAAATGAGACCTAATGAAACTTCAAAGCTTTTGCAAAGCAAAGGAAACGACAAACAAGATGAAAAGACAACTCTCAGAATGGGAGAAAATATTTGCAAATGAATCAACAGACAAAAGATTAATCTCCAAAATATATAAACAGATCATGCAGCTCAATATTAAAAAAACAAACAATCCAAAAATGGGCCAAAGACCTAAATAGACATTTCTCCAAAGAAGACATACAGATGGCCAAGAAGCACATGAAAAGCTTCTCAACATCACTAATTATTAGAAAGATGCAAATCAAAACTACAATGAGGTATCACCTCACACCAGTTAGAATGGGCATCATCAGAAAATCTACAAACAACAAATGCTGGAGAGGGTGTGGAGAAAAGGGAACCCTCTTGCACTGTTGGTGGGAATGTAAATTGATACAGCCACTATGGAGAACAGTATGCAAGTTCCTTAAAAAACTAAAAATAGAATTACCATATGACCCAGCAATCCCACTACTGGGCATATATCCAAGGAAAACCATAATTCAAACAGACAGATGCACCCCAATGTTCACAGCAGCACTATTTACAATACCCACGTCATGGAAGCAACACAACTGCCCATAGACAGACAAATGGATAAAGAAGTTGTGGTACATATATACAATAAGAACCTACTGTATAAAATATAAATAAAATAAAATTCAAGAAAAAAGTTGCTATGATATGTTGCTATAGATATGCTATATCTAAGGTGTTCTCACCACACACACACACACACACACACACACACACAAAGCTAACTATGTGAAGGGATGGGTATGTTAATTAGCTTGATTGTAGTGATCATTTCACAATGTATATGTGTATCAAAACACCAAGTTGTACACTTTAAATACCTAAAAATTTTTTTAACTTTTTGTGATTTTTAAGGGCTACACTCAAATTACAGTTATTACAAAATATTGGCTATATTCCCTGTGTTATACAATACATTCTTGTAGCCTATCTTACACTCAATAGTTTGTACCTCCCAGTCGCCCACCTCTATATTGCCCATTCTTCCTCAACTGGTAATTTGTTCTCTATATTTGTTCTCTATATCGGTGAGTCTGCTTTTTTTTTGTTATATTCAGTAGTTTGTTGTAGTTTTTTTTCCCCTAGAACTACTACAGCTTCCTTTTCTGTGTGTGACCACACCATGGGAAATGTGGGATCCTTTTTCTTTTAATTTATTAATTTTTTTATACAGCATGTTCTAATTAGTTATCCATTTTATTCATATTAGTGTATACATGTCAATCCCAATCTCCCAATTCATCATACCACCACCACCCAACCCTCGCCACTTTCCCCCCTTGGTGTCCATACGTTTGTTCTCTACATCTGTGTCTCAATTTCTGCCCTGCAAACTGGTTCATCTGTGCCATTTTTCTAGGTTCTATGTATATGCGTTAATATATGATATTTGTTTTTCTCTTTCTGACTTACTTCACTCTATATGACAGCCTCTAGATCCATTCACGTCTCTACAAATGACCCAATTTCATTCCTTTTTATGGCTAATATTCCATTGTATATGTGTACCACATCATATATACAATTTTTTAGACTCCACATGTAAGTGATATCATACAGTATTTGTCTTTCTCTGTCTGACTCATTTCACTTAGCATAATGCCCTCCAAGCCCATCCATATTGCTGCAAATGGCAGAATTTTGTTCTTTTTTATGGCTGAGTAGTATTCCATTGTATATATATGTGTGTATATATATATATATATATACATACATATACACACACCATATCTTCTTTATCCATTCATCTGTTGACGGACATTTAGGTTGCTTCCCTATCTTGGCAATTGTAAATAATGCCACTATGAACATTGGGGTACATGTATCTTTTCAGGTTAGTTTTTTCAGATATATACCCAGGACTGGAATTGCTGGGTCATATGGTAGTTCTAACTTTAGTTTTTTGAGAAACCTCCATACTGTTTTCCACACTGGCTGCACCAATTTACATTCCTACCAACCGTGTACATGGGTTCCCTCTTCTCCACAGTCTTGCCATCGTTTGTTACTTGTGTTCGTTTTGATGATAGCCATTCTGACAGGTGTGAGGTGATATCTCATTGTGGTTTTGATTTGCATTTTCCTGATTATCAGCAATGTTGAACATCTTTTCATGTGCCTGTTGGCCATCTGCATTTCCTTTTTGGAAAAATGTGTGTTCAGTTCTGCTCATTTTTTAATCAGGTTGTAAGACCAGATACTATAAAACTCCTAGAGGAAAACATAGGCAGAGCTCTTTGACACAAATCACAGCAATATATTTTTTGGATATGTCTCCTAACGTAAAGGAAATAAAAGAAAAAATGTACAAATGGGACCTCATTAAACTTAAAAGCTTTTGCACAGCAAAGGAAACCATCAACAAAACAAAAAGACAACATACTGAATGGGAGAAAATATTTGCAAATGATAGGACTGATAAGGTATTAATAGGCAACATATATAAACTGCTCATACAACTCAACATCAAAAGAAAATTAATTAAAATTTTTATTTGTCAGATATACCTCAATAAGCATAATACCTTCTAGGTCCATCCACATTGTTGCAAATGGCAGAATTTCATTCCTCTTTATGGCTGAGTAATATTCCAGTGTGTGCACGCGTGCGTGTGTGTGTATATAACATCTTCTTTATCCATTCATCTGTTGAAGGAAACTTAGGTTGCTTTCCTATCTTAGCTGTTATAAATATTGCTGCTATGAACATTGGGGTGCATGTATGTTTTCAAATTAGTATTTTCTTTTCTGAAGATATATATACCCAGGAGTGGGATTGCTGGATCATATGGTAGTTTTATTTTTAGTTTTAAAGGAACCTCCATACTGTTTTCCATATAGGATGCACCAGACTTACATTTCCACCAACTGTGTACTAGGGTACCCTTTTTTCCACATCCTTGCCAACATTTTTTATTTGTAAACTTTTTGAATAGAGTGAAATAGGTTAGAGAAAGACAAATACTCTATCACTTATATGTGGAATCTAGAGTATGAAACAAACCAATGACTATAAACAAAACAGAAATAGATTCACAGATATAGAAAACAAACTAGTGGTTACCAGTGGGGAGAAAGAAGAGGAGAGAGGCAAGACAGGGGTAGAGGATTAAGAGATACAGACTACTATGTATAAAACAAATAAGCAACAAGTATATATTGTACAGCAGTGGGAAATATAACCATTATTTTGTAATAACTTTAAATGTATTATAATCTATAAAAATACTGAATCACTGTGTTTTATGCCTCAAATATAATATTGTAAATCAACTGTACTTCAATTAAATATAAATTATTTAAAATATTTTTAAAATTATACCTTAATAAAGCTGGAAATAGTAAATCAAATTGCTATCGAGATATACTTCTCTTATCTCATGTTGTCCTTAGTTGATTTTGGTATTGTGGCTACACAGGTCTCATAAAATATGTTGGATCTCTTCCCATTTTTTCTAACTTCCTAAACAACTTAT